>NC_082708.1:118165825-118476017 GCF_030144855.1 Hypanus sabinus
ATGTTGTGTGTGATTGGGGTAACCTTGTGGAATCTACCAGTGTGTTGACACTTGCCTGGTGGTGGGTGTGTGTGATTGGGGTAACTGTGTGGAATCTACCAGTGTGTTGACACTTGCCTGGTGGTGGGTGTGTGTGATTGGGGTAACTGTGTGGAATCTACCAGTGTGTTGACACTTGCCTGGTGGTGGGTGTGTGTGATTGGGGTAACCTTGTGGAATCTACCAGTGTGTTGACACTTGCCTGGTGGTGGGTGTGTGTGATTGGGGTAATCTTGTGGAATCTACCAGTGTGTTGACACTTGCCTGGTGGTGGGTGTGTGTGATTGGGGTAACCTTGTGGAATCTACCAGTGTGTTGACACTTGCCTGGTGGTGGGTGTGTGTGATTGGGGTAACTGTGTGGAATCTACCAGTGAGTTGACACTTGCCTGGTGGTGGGTGTGTGTGATTGGGGTAACCTTGTGGAATCTACCAGTGTGTTGACACTTGCCTGGTGGTGGGTGTGTGTGATTGGGGTAACCTTGTGGAATCTACCAGTGTGTTGACACTTGCCTGGTGGTGGGTGTGTGTGATTGGGGTAACCTTGTGGAATCTACCAGTGTGTTGACACTTGCCTGGTGCTGGGTGTGTGTGATTGGGGTAACTGTGTGGAATCTACCAGTGTGTTGACACTTGCCTGGTGCTGGGTGTGTGTGATTGGGGTAACTGTGTGGAATCTACCAGTGTGTTGACACTTGCCTGGTGGTGGGTGTGTGTGATTGGGGTAACTGTGTGGAATCTACCAGTGTGTTGACACTTGCCTGGTGGTGGGTGTGTGTGATTGGGGTAACTGTGTGGAATCTACCAGTGTGTTGACACTTGCCTGGTGGTGGGTGTGTGTGATTGGGGTAACCTTGTGGAATCTACCAGTGTGTTGACACTTGCCTGGTGGTGGTTCCCTTGAAGATGGTCCCCTTTGTGATAAGCTACTGTTGGTGATAATCCGTACGTGGATTCTGTTTGAGTATCCTGTGGCCACCACTTTGTGATGTCCCGTAGCTGAATTCGGGTGTGGTACCACTTGTGTTGAAAGGAGATTCATCAAAGATCACTGTCGGTGATACTTTGTGTGTGGAGTAGAACAACTTCGGAGATAAAACCTACTGCCTTTGTTATTTTGTATTACTGTCGTGGAATCTGTGGAATATCGACGTAATTGCCTTCTCACAACATTCACCTTTGGATTACAAACATCTCACATTAATTAACCTGTGCATCTGAACTGAACTTTTCTTACATGCCATCGTAAGACTGTATCACTTACCACCTAAACTTGAAGATGTTTGGGGATCTATATACTTACACCTATATATGCATAACACCGTTAATTCTTGATTTACCTGGTTTAAGTTACTATATGACGTAGTTGATAATAAAATAGTGTTTTGTTAACACCAAAACCAGACTCCAGGTGCGTTGTATTGCTGCTGATACTCATACAGGGTTGTGTGTACGTGACAATACCCTTGCAGTTTCCTTAGTTCTACCTCAGTACCTTCCAGTGATTCAAAACCATTCCTGTCTGTGAACTCTCCTTTAGGTTCTTTTTGTTGGTTGTGAAAATGGACAACAGTGGTTTAACATCTACATTTGCTTTTCACAGTATTTCCAAAATATCAAAAGATATGCTGGTCTCCAACTTGTATATGGGTAGTCTTTGATTTCTAACAGCTTTTCTTTCAAATGGCTATATGATTTCTTTATGTCACACATTTTTATTGTATCATTTATGACCTTTTTCTTCAATCCATTCCTTCTTATCCATGCCACCACTGAGGCTCAGCAGCCACCCTGGCCACTCTGCTAAGAACCTAGGCTTAAGAACCAGCTTAAATGTGATTACTGTCGTACTTCCCTGGCATCCGTTGAAAACTTCTGCATGTTTCCTCAATACTTCCTGTAGGCCAGTACCCTCACCAATCAAGTGCATTGCCAGCTGCTGCAACGATGAGTGGCCCAGAAGTGCCGGATAATTAATTTTGGGAATGTACAGTGGACGTTTCGTTCTCTGTTCATTAATCTCTGCTGTAACATGTACCACTCCCCTCACTGGAACAACCTCACCAATGGAAGCCTTTAAAGTCAACCTTAGCCCTTCTGGGGTGAGATGCTGGAATTTTTCCTTGTAAACCATCTCTGACACCAGTGATACTGCAGCACCAGTGTCCACCTGCATCCTCAATGTGGCCCCATCCAGCCCCAGAGTCACACAATAGCTGCCTTTATGTCCAGAAACAGATAAAACATGCAAACCTTCTTCAACCACAGAGTATGAGTCACTCAATCCATCCTTAATATGCTCCATCTTGTTTGCATGTTTCTTCATGTTTTTCCAAAAGATATTTTCTTTATTACAGTGTTATTGGTTGATAGAGTCTTTTTACTTTTACAGGCATCTTCAATATTTCCCTTTTTGTCACAGTTTTGGTAACCTAAATCCTTATACCAGCATTCTTTTGCTGAATGCCCAGTCCTACCCAGTTTGCCACAGCAGTAACATTGATTGCCAGTAAGTGTCTTATTCTTAAAGCCAGTAGAAACTTTATAAACTTGGGAATGGTTCTTAATTGATATGCTTCTTTAGCTGCTATCTCCATAGATGTACTAATCTCACATGTTTCTGTAATGTTAGTCTGGCTTCTGTAAGCAAACATTTCTGAATTTTCTCGCTATGTAGACCATATACGAGTCTATCGTGTGATGTGTCATTCAGCGACTGCCCTAAATCACTCTGGTCCGTTAGTTGCTTCGGCACTGCCACAAACTGTGAAATAGACTCACCTACCTCTTGATTCCTTGTATGAAATCTAAACCTCTCAGAAATAGTCAAAGGTTTAGGTGAATATTTGTTCTTTAAGGCTAGAACTATGTCCTCATAAGTGTATCGCCAGTCTCAGCTGGTTGCACTAGTCTGCATAATAAATTAAATGTTTTTGCACCATCATAGTCAGGAAAGGTGGAACATGTATATCACCTGAAGTTTGATTTGCCAGTGCAAAATATCCAAATCTTTCAGTATATTAATTCTATTGCTCTGTTGTTTTGTCAGAAGGCCCAGAACTTCCAAACATCTTCTTTATTTTCAAGCACAATCACATTCCAGAAAAGTTAACTCCTCACATTCTCTCCCCTCGGATTCTCCACGTTTCCTGCGGCTGTTTTCTTTTCGATTACCCACAATACACTGTGATACCCCGCTATTGTCACACATGGACTTTTATCACCAAAGGGAACTGAACAATAAATATCACGCGAGGACTTGTCATCTCGTTGCCAGTTACATTTGTGGTATTGGGAAGTTGAGTAGATGTGAATAACACACACAAGAGACAGAGAGGTACAAATGTGCAGCTGTTCATTTTACTTATAAGTCATTTACCCAGAATGCCCTCTCACATTATATTCAGTACGTAACCCACAACAACCCGTACGGATCGAACAATAACATTTTCCAATCCATAAATCTAAATGGACAGATATTTAGGATGGGTTCTTCACATGGGGATTCACTTCAATGAAAGCAGAAAATCCTGGAAGCAACACAAGTGAATCTGCAGAAGCAGGAAATAAATAAAAAACACAAAATGCTGGCAGAACTCAGCAGGCCAGACAGAAGCAGTTTACTGGTCAGGCAGTATCTGTGGAAAACAAAACAAGGTCAGCTTTACAGGTCTGGGAATGCTTCTGGCACTTTTGGTTTTGAATGTGGATTTTCAGCATCTGTGTTTTTTTTAGGTTTGTATCATATATTTAATGTTCTGAGTTAATCGATCAACCAGGTGAGGCAGCAGTGGAAACTCGCGAAGTGTCATCACAGTTACTGTTGTGAAAGAGTTGATCTCCTCTATTTTATTCCAGCATACTGAAAGAAATGGAATAAGAAAAAAAACCACAAATGGTTGTTGTGACACGTCTAGTGTGGGAGTGTACTGGGTAGTGTGTGTTGCTCTCACTTTCAGCTTCCACCACTGGCTAGCAGTCTTACGAAAAGGAGAGCTGAATGTGTAAGTCTCTCCCTGCCAGTACACAGTCTCTCCAACAGCAAGCCTCGTGCAGTGACTCCTCACTGGTGACACACAGAAATTGAACTCCTTTCAGGCTCAGGCTGAACTACAGAGAACAGGGAGGAGGTCTGGCCCCTGCACACGTAGTACGCTGGCCCACATGTGTGTGGACCAGATCCCCAGCTATGGGTAACTAGCCCCACTGCTTTGTGGGCAGCCTCAGGAGAGATGAAGGCTACAGGAGTAAACACAGACATCAAATCCAGAATGGAGTTCCTAAGGCAGCTGGACATCATTGAACATCCTTCCAGCAGCTCCTGCAGCCAAGCTGGTGCCAAACTTATTGCTTCATAAGCTTTCCTTTAGACTACACTGGTGAGGCTGAGAGGGGGAACTTGATGACTGGGCATCTCAGGATCTCCATACCTTCCACGCAGGCTTGTGATGATGATGATCACCCGCTGTCCTTCGAGACAGACGGAATCCAACCAACCATTGAAGGAAATGGAAATAATATATGGCTTAAGACTTATTTAGAAGTTCAGAATTTATTTGTAATTATGGCCTGTGCTGCAAAATAAAAATATAGCCAAGAATTTCATGTACAAGCACAAATGACATTCGTCTGTTCACTTTACTGATGGAGGTGCTTTTTTTTAATAACCATTATGGCTTACTGCTTCATTAAAATAGTGACTATTGGTATATAAGCCAACTGGTGATGTAATGGCATCAGCACCGGATTTTGAGACAACTCAGACTCATAAAAAAACAGGCAAAATGCTGAAGAAACAGCAAAGTTTGTGCCTAATGCACTACAAGGCACAGAGAGGAATAACAGCTTTAGTATATAAACCTACAAAGCCTTTGCCTTGTGTGCAAATCTTTGGCTTTGACTTCTGGTTAGCATAAACTATAACTCTATTAATTTTATTATTACTAGCAGTCATCTTGTTTCCTCCCACATCAGCTGTCCCTGGGGTACTGCACCCCATCCCTACCCCAAGCTGCAATCTTGTTCAGACTCAGAGAGCTGAACCCAGTCTGTTCTTCATGACGTAGGACAGTTTCCTGCTGCCGTCTCGTGGTTAGTTGCCTTAGTTTAATTTTTGATTTTATTTTCTCACAGTTTACTTCCAATTATTTTCATTTTACTTGTTGGATGTGACGTTTCTAATGTTGCTGTTTTTAAAAGGACCTCTTTTTCCATTGCAAAGGTGACTTTGATTTAATGTTAAACTTCATGTAAAATTTATAAAATGGATCCAAGCTTTGAAGCTCACAAGGACTGAGCATTATGAAACATAAGGTGCTCAAAGGTATTGTTTTATTTCATTTCTAGAAAGTTATTTCAATGCAAGGCCAGGCTCGGGGCTAATCAATGAGGAATCAAAACGCTCCATAGTGCTAGAGGTCACGAGGGAAACATGTTTACTCTGCCTGTGGCAAAGCTTCAGTCAGTAGGAATTTGCAGAATGAAGTTAAATGAATTTCCCAGAAATGTAATTTGTGCTATTCTGTTATCACTGAAAGGTCAACAGAGGCAATTGTATGATGGATTCAACCACAAGAGGTCAGCTCTGCATCAGAAGGTTGTTGACTTTGTGAACCCTGAAATCTAGGGAGTGAGTACTGCATGTTTTGAATTGACAAATTGAAGCAATGTTTGTTCTTACAGATAAAACAAAAAGGTATTAGGGAACTGTTTTGAAAAGGAGTGAAATATTTTCCCTGGTATCCTGGACAATGCATATTACTAATTCAATGCCAATGTAAAAAGTTACGTACTAAATATATTATCTGATTATTAGTACATTGATGTTCATAGGAGCTTACTGAATTCAATGAGTTGTCTGGGTAATTGGTAATATAGGACAACACTGGATAAAATGAAGAAATCCGCCATCTTGTTATCTGTTCTTTGTTGTCAAACCGTTTGTTTGCTTTACAGTTGCGTAAGTATTTGGACTGACTGATGCTATTATCTTTAATTCATGTCACCAGTGTTTTTCACCATTTCCATCTCACCAACACTCTAGTTGTCCTTTAAAGTCATATTCTGCATGGAGGCCAGTGACCAGAGTTATGCCTCAGGGATCTGTTCTGGGACCCTTACTCTTTGTGATTTTTATAAATGACCTGGATGAGGAAGTGGAGGGATGGGTTAGTAAGTTTGCTGATGACACAAAAGTTTGAAGTGTTGTGGATAGTGTGGAGGGCTGTCAGAGGTTACAACGGGACATTGAAAGGATGCAAAACTGGGCTGAGAAGTGGCAGATGTAGTTCAACCCAGATAAGTGTGAAGAAGTTCATTTTGGTAGGTCAAATATGATTGCAGAATATAGTATTAATGGTAAGACTCTTGGCAGTGTGGAGGATCAGAGGGATCTTGGGGTCCGAGTCCATAGGATGCTCAAAGCAGCTGCACAGGTTGACCCTGTGGTTAAGAAGGCATACGGTGTACTGGACTTCATCAGTCGTGGAATTGAATTTAGGAGCTGAGAGGTAATATTGCAGCTATATAGAACCCTGGTCAGACCCCACCAGGAGTATTGTGCTCAGTTCTGGTTACCTCACTACAGGAAGGATGTGGAAGCCATAGAAAGGGTGCAGAGAAGATTTACAAGGATGTTACCTGGATTGGGGAGCAAGCCTTATGAGAATAGGTTGAGTGAACTCGGCCTTTTCTCCTTGGAGCGAAGGAGGATGAGAGATGACCTGATAGAGGTGTACAAGATGATGAGAGACATTGGTAGTGTGATAGTCAGAGGCTTTTTCCCAGGGCTGAAATGGTTGCCACAAGAGGGGACAGTTTTAAGGTGCTGGGAGTAGATACAGAGGAGATGTCAGGGGTAAGTTTTTTACTCAGAGAGTGGTGAGTGCATGGAATGGGCTGCCAGCAACAGTGGTGGATGCGGATACAATAGGGTCTTTTAAGAAGCTTTTAGATAGGTACGTGTACAGTATTGTGTACAGTTCTGGTCACCGAATTATAGGAAAGATATCAACAAAATAGAGAGAGTACAGAGAAGTTTTACTAGAACGTTACCTGGGTTTCAGCACCTAAGTTACTGGGAAAGGTTGAACAAGTTAGGTCTTTATTCTTTGGAGCGTAGAACGTTGAAGGGGGACTTGATAGAGGTATTTAAAATTATGAGGGGGATAGATCGAGTTGACGTGGATAGGCTTTTTCCATTGAGAGTAGGGGAGATTCAATAAGAGGACATGATTTGAGAGTTAGGGGGCAAAAGTTTAAGGGTAGCACGAGGGGGAACTTCTTTACTCAGAAAGTGGTAGCTGTGTGGAATGACCTTCCAGTAGAAGTGGTAGAGGCAGGTTCGGTATTGTCAGTTAAAGTAAAATTGGATAGGTATATGGACAGGAAAGGAATGGAGGGTTATGGGCTGAGTGCGGGCCAGTGAGACTGGGTGAGTGTAAGCGTCGGCACGGACTAGATGGCCTGTTTCCGTGCTGTAATTGTTATATGGTTATATGTTACTTAGAACTTAGAAAAATAAAGGGCTATAGGTAAGCCTAGTACATGTTCCGCACAACTTTGTGGGCCGAAGGGCCTGTATTGTACTGTAGATATTCTGTGGTTCTATGTAAAGTCTTCAATGACCTCAGTAATATTGTCACTCTTACTTGAATCCATCTGTTGATGAAACCTTTATCCATGCCTTTAGTCAGATTCCAGTATTTGACTGCTGTGCTGTGTAGTTTTCAATCCGAAAGTTTGCCGTTCATGCAGCATCCCTCTCCACTCTGAATTCAAGGTGTAAAAATTCAAGGTAAGTTAAAGACAAATATGTCACCTTGAGATTTGTTTTCTTGCAAGCATTCACAGTAGGACAGAAAAATGTAATAGAATCAATGAAAAATTACATGCAACACAGTAGGTGCTGGAGGAACTCAACGGGTGGGGCAGCGTCTATGGAGGGAAGAGGGCAGTTGATCTGAAATATTGACTATCCTTTTACAACAATAGGTTCTCCTTAATCTGCTGAGTTCCTCCAGCATCTTTTAATGTTGCTGCAGATTCTGGCATCTGCAGTCTCTTGTGTCTCTTTTATGGCATCACTCTCCTGATCCCTCCAGTTCTATATGTACTGGCCCCGTGAAACTCTCCAATTCACTAATCTTTATTTTTGCTGCATTAACCACATCCATCCCCACATCATTGTTGGACATCCCGCTCCGTCCACCCCAACAGACAGGATCTCCCGGTTACCATCCACTCTGCTTCACATTCCCATTCAGATATGTCCATACATGGCCTCTTCTACTGCCATGATGAGGCCAAACTCAGGTTGGAGGAACAACACCTCATATACCGTCTGGGTAGTCTCCAGTCCCTTGGTATGAACGTCGAATTCTCCAACTTCCAGTAATTCCCTCCCCCTCCCTTTCCCCATCCCACTTTCACTCTGCCTCCTCTTCCAGCTGCCTATCACTCTCATGATTCTGCCTTCTTCTACTACCCATAGTGCTTTCCCCTTACATTCCTTCTTCACCTTTCCTGCCTATCCCCTCCCTGCTTCCCCTCCCCCACCCCTTGATCTTCCCTCTGATTGGTTTTTCACCTGGCACCTTCCACCCTCCCCCCACCTTCTTTATAGGGCCCCTGCCCCCTCCTTCTTCAGTCCTGACAAAGGGTCTCGGCCCGAAACGTTGACTACTCGTTTCCACGGATGCTGCCCGAGTTCCTCCAGCTTGTTTGTTCGTGTTGATTTGAACACAGCATCTGCAGTGTACTTTGTGTTTATTGTTGGACATCTATTGTTTGGGTCAAATTCGTGACTAAAATATTCTCTTTTTTATCCTCAATAAAATCTCTCATTGGCAAAGCTTTTTGGTCACTTTTCCTAGTATCTTTACTGGCTAATATCCACTTTTTTGTCAGAATATGCTCCAGTTACTATTTTGAATCATTATATTGTAACCAAAATTCTACGTGTGGGCCAAGCTAAACAAATGTTTATTTTCAGGAAAAACATGGATCTAGTGATTGGTCTTTATGATGGATTAGCTAGACCTGAAAAACATGTAATACATTTGAATGTGTTTGACCAACAGTCATGAAGGAGGGACGTGTCTTCTTCTGATGTTTGTTTTGTTTCACTGAGTGGTCTGTAGATGCTGGTGTTTTTGTTCAAGCTCTTGAATTCGGAATTTTTGAAGGCGAAGTAATTCCTGAAGAGGTAATGGTTAATAAATTTCAATCTATTTGGTGGAGTTTTGCTTCAGTGCTGTTCCTGTGCATGTTAAACTCAGTTTGCCAACAAGATATTGCACATTATAAACCAAATGTCTGTTAAAATCAGGCTGAGGTAAAGCAGCACATTAACACTTCTGAGCAGGCTCTGATATTGATTCTGGTCTTGGACTGAAGCAACAAGGATCTTTCTCTGCTGACCAAAGAGTTTGGTGACTCAGAGTCAAATAAGAGGTGCAGGAAAGGCCTCTGAAGGCCAATGAAAATGCAAAGCAGTAACTTCGGACTAAATTGGAATCGCATATGGGCACTCAACAGCTGTGGCTGGGCTTGTGCAGTCTAACCATCTACAAAGTCAAATCAGCAAAAGTGGTAATGACCCAACACTCCTGAAAGAGCTCAACGTCTTCAAGGCACACTGTCATAGACACCCTCATGAGCCCAACATGTCAGAATCAGAATCAGGTATAGAAGAAAATAATAAATAAATAAATTACAACTGAATAGATTAAAAATCATGCAAAAACAAAAATAATATATATTTAAAAAGTGAGGCCATGATCACGGGATCAATGTCCAATTAGGAATTGGATGGCAGAGGGGAAGAAATTGATCCTGAATTATTGAGTGTGTTTCTTCAGGCTTCTGTACCTCCTACCTGATGGTAACATTGACAAAAGGGTATGTCCTGTGTTCTGGGGGTTCTTAATAAAGGACGCTGCCTCTCTGAGCAACCGATCCTTGAAGATGTCCTGGGTACTTTGTAGTCTAGTACCCAAGATGGAGCTGGCTAAATTAAGGACCCTCTGCAGCTTCTTTCTTTCCTGTGCCCCCTTACCAAACAGTGATACAGCCTGTCAGAACGCTCTCCATAATACATCTATAGAAGTTTTTGTTGACATACAAAATCTCTTCAAACACCTTATGAAGTATAGTCGCTGTCTTGCTTTCTTTATAGCTGCATCAATATCATGAGACCAGGTTACGTCCTCAGAGATTTTGCCACCCAAGAACTTGAAACTGCTCAGTCTCTCCACTTCTGATCCCCCTGTGAGGATCGGTATGTGTTCCTTCATCTTACCCCTCCTGAAGTCCACAATCAGCTCTTTCATCTTACTGGCTTTGAGTGTAAGGTTGTTGCTGAGACATCACTCTACTAGTTGGCATATCTTGCTCGTGCACACCCTCTTGCCTCCATCTGAGATTCTACCAACAATGGTTGTATCATCAGCAAATTTATAGATAATATTCAGAATCAGAATCAGACTTTAATCGCCAAGTACCTGTACACATACAAGGAATTTACTTCTGGCAGATGTTGTCTCTCTGCTCATAACAATAATAATGATAAATATAAATGAAAATATAGATTATACATACAGGTAGTGCAATCCAAGTAATAGTTAGCCGACAGTTAACCGGCAGTTAACTGTTCAGCAAAGTGACCGCAGTAGGGAAAAAACTTCTCCAGTGCCTATTAGTCTTAGTCTGGAGGGATCTGAAGCGCCTATCAGACGGAAGGAGTTAAAACAGTCCGTGCGCAGGATGGGAGGAGTCCTTTATGATGTTCCCCGCCCTCTTCTTCAACCTGGAAGAGTACAGGTCCACAATAGAGGGCAGGGAGGCTCCAATGAAGCGCTCGGCAGTCCTCACTGTGCGCTGTAGTCTGGTTCTATCCTGCTTGGTGGCAGCTCCAAACCACATATTTGAGCTATGCCTAACCACAGAGAGTAGAGCAATGGGCTAAGCACACACCCCTTGTGGTGCAACAGTGTTGATCATCAGTGATGAGGAGATATTTTCACCAATCTGCACAGATTGTGGTCTTACGGTTAGGAAGTGAAGGATCCAATTGTAGAGGCAGGTTCTGTAACTTCTCAGTCAGGATTGTGGAAGTGATGGTGTCAAATGCTGAGCTCTAGTTGAACAGCATCCTGACACAGGTGTTTGTATTGTCCAGGTAACCCTGTAGTCCCAGTTTTTGAGGCCATTTCAACAACACAGAGAGAGCTTTCCTATACCATGCTTCCAATCAGTGAATAGCTAATACTAACTAGGTATTAATAGTTTTTCATTTCTTAGCAATGGCTGTAAGAAGGCATTATAAACTTATTCTTGCTTTCTTAATTATCCAAAACTCAATTTGTAAAGGGATCAACTGTATTAAAGTTTAGTACACTGTTTCTGCTAGATAAACCCTAAACTCCCTGCCTGGATTATTTTGCCTAAGGCCAGTTTCCAAATTGTTTTATTAGGAGAATATTTCCAAACACTTTAAAACACTAATATTTTATTAATGATAGAATCAGTCTGTAATTTTCCCTCATAAAATCTGTCTGCATTGACTTTAATAAAACTGGTTTGTTGTCTCAGTTGAAAGAGATATTGCACAAAAGAGTATTAAGTATTCAAGATGCAGCTTTGCTAACAATAATTCTAAGCTATTAAAATTAAAAGCATATCTTTAAATGCTATTGCAATTCTTAAATATTATATGCCCGAAGCATATTAAATTATTTTTTCTTTCAGTTCTTGCAAAAGCAAAGTTACATGAGCTTCTGTCTGCACCAATATTTACACTTTAATAAAGCTAAATTGAGCTTATTCATGCCAAAATTATGTAATCCATTTTATAAACTTTAAAATAAACATATTTATTATCAAAGGATATTTATGTCACCAAATACTACCGTGAGGCTTATTTTCTTACAGGAATTCATAGTAGAACAAAGAAATTCAAAGGAATTAATGAAAAAGCAACCAACTAAAGACAAACAGTGCAAATACAACAAAAATCAAATAATAATAATCATAAATAAATAACACTGAGAACATGAGTTGTAGAGTCCTTGAAAGTGAGTTCATAGGTTTTGTTCAGTCATCAGTTCGGTGTTGTGGTTAGTGAAGCTGGCATTCTGGTTCAGGAAGGTAATAATTGTTCCTGAACATGGTGGTGTGGGACCTAAGGTTCCTATACCTCCTTCCTGATGGTAACAAAGAGAAGAGAGCATAGAGGAACTCAGCAGGCCAGGCAGCATCTATGGAAGAGAGTAAGCAGTCAATGTTTTGGGCCAAGACACTTCATCAGGACTCCAGATCCCGATGAGTCACGATGAAGGGTCTCGGCCCAAAATATCGACTGTTTACTCTGTTCCATAGATGTTGCCTGGCCCACTGTTCCTCCAGCACTTTGTGTGTGTGTTGCTTTGGATTTCCAACATCTGCAGATTTTCTCTTGCTTGAAAAGAGAACATGGCGTGGATGGTGGGGTCCTTGATGCCGGATGCAGCTTTCTTGTGGCAACACTCTTTGCAGATGTGCTCAATGGTGGGGAGGGCTTTTTCTGCGATGAACTGGGCTGTGTCCACCACTTTTTGTCCGCTTTTCCGTTCTTGGCAATTGGCATTTCCATAGCTAGCCATGATGCAATTAGTCAGAATACTCCCCATTGTGTATCCATAGAGGTTTGTCAAAGTTTTAGATAACATGTCGAATCTTTGAACACTTCTAACTAGAGATGCTGCTGTGCCATCTTTGAAATGGCAATTACGTGCTTGTTCCAGGACAGAACTTCTGGTATGATAACACTCCGGAGTTTAAAGTTACTGACCCTCTCCACCTCCAGTGCCTTGATGAGCACTGACTCATGGACACCCAATTTCTTCCCCCTGTGGTCATAATCAACCCTTGGTTTTGCTGACATTAACAAGAGGTTGTTGTTGTGGCACCACTCAAGCAGATTGTTAGTCTCCCTCTTCTATGACGATTGATCACAACCATTGATTTTGTCTGCAAAAGCAATTTGAGGGAAACAAGGAAGGGAAATTGTAATTTATTTCAGTTAACCATAAGCTTCATTATTTTTCTCAAATCTCTGAATTTTGTTTTTTACAATGCTACTAAAAGACAATGATAAACTATGAAGGTTTATGTGGAAGGGTCAGTGTGTTGTGCTATCACGTCCCTGGAAATTCATCCGGCTCACTGTGCTGTCAAAATGTATTGCTGTTAATGCCCAAATGCATGGTAAATCAGACAAGCTAGTGAGGCCAGTAATTTAGTGTTAGTGTGGACAACTTAACTTAAAACTATAATTAATGACAGGTCAGGTTTGTAAAGTCAGTTAACTACGTTAGCCAAAATCATTTTTGATTTTAATTAAAAACAGATAATATCAAACCACACTTTCTTGTCAAAATTCAGACAATCTCCAGATGTTGTCTGCATTTTTGTGAAATATAAATCAAATGCGATTTTCATATGAAACAAGTAGAGTATGTGTAACATTCTACACTCTTGGCAGTACAATACTGAACCCCAGCCAAACCCGACTGATATCCCATGTGGATTGATTTTGTCAGGAAATGTTCAGCAGGGTGATATTTACTCTCAGTCTTGGTTAGAATCAAGATCAGGAGGGAAACTGACTCTAATGACCAGGGTACAATAGTGCCATGCCGTTAAAACTCCGAGAGCACTCCCTGTGCACCTAGCCATTCCATGAAGCAGGAGCAGACATTTTCTAAGGGCTGCAGAAGGAACATGTGTGTTATTTGATTATCTTAGCATGGAATGCAAAACCATGCAGTGCAAATCTATAAGTTAAAAACTGTTATCTGCCTGATCTTCTCATCACCCTCTCTTCCTCATGATGTTATTTATCTGCTTCCGTTATTGGTCTCTGTGTGGCTTCCTGCCCTTTCTGATTTAATCCTCTAACCAACAGGATGTTTCCAGGCTGGTAGCTTGTGGTTCTGGAGATGCTTTCTTCTGACCCCCACAACGGCAGGTTCCACAGTTTTGAATGAATGGACAAGTGGCCAGTGGCTCTGCAAGAGCCCGGCCACTGCAGAAACGACTGGCTGCTTGATATTAGTGAGTTGTTCCACGTTCAGTCAAAAACAACCCCTCAGTAATTATTATCTTTATAGCTGACACAAAGCCACTGAGCTTTACCCTTTGGTGGGATCTGCCTGAATTCTTTGAAGGAATTACAGTCATACTGGGTGATGGATTTAATTGCTATAGGCCCTTTGCAGATGCCGACATTCAGCCTTCTCCTTTGAAAATCACATTAAGATAGTCTGCAAGGCTACTTCGATGTGGGCAGCATAGGGAAGAAGCATATTGATCGCAGCTGCAGGGAATCTGACTCCATCCTGACCACCAGTGCACGCTGTGAGGAGTCCGCACACTCTCCCTGTGACTGCACAGATTTTCTCAGGTACTCTGCTTACCTCCCATATCTAAAAGGTTGCCAAGTAATTGTTTGTTGTAAACTACTGTCAGCTCTGGAAGGTGGCAGGAGAACTGGGGAGGGTTAATGGGCAGGTGAGAGTAGATAGGTTGAAGCGTAAAGTGATGGGAAGAGACTAATGGGATTACTCTGGAAACTGGTGGAGACTCATTAGGCAAAATGGCTTTCCTCTACGTTGTAAGAAAGAATGGAATACGAAATGACCAACCCACGTTAGGTCGAGCAGACAGCACATGCATAATCATCGGAGTCATGGTGAGTTACGTAGGAAAATGTTAACAAATCAGAGGAGTATTCGGCAAAGTATCCGGTCCAGCCTGCTGGTCTTACTGACTGAAATCCTTCTGTTGAAGAATGCAAATGCCGGCAACAACAAGAGCAGCCAGAGTAGAGATGATCAGATCATTCACCAATCAATTATGAATGGTAGACTACTCTGTTGTGTGCGACTGAGATTAACTTTCTATCAGTAATTTAAATTTATTTAGTTATTTAATGAGATACATCCAGGGAAATGGCTCTTCTGGCCCTTTGAGTCACGCTGCCTAACAATTCCCCACCCCCTCCCCCTCAGTTTAATCCCAGCCTAATCACAGGACAATTTACAATGACCAACTAACCTACTAACCAGTACATCTTTGAACTGTGGGAGGAAATCAGAGCACCAAGAAGAAACCCAGACAGTCACAGGAAGAATGTACAAACTCCTTACAGGCAGTGGTGGGAATTGAACCTGGGTGTCCTGTACTGAAAGTGTTGTGCTAACCACGACACTACGATCCTGCCCCAAGTGCTTCATCCATTGAATGAAGCATTAGGTGGAGATATTCTTCTACTTTTACTGGGAGAAGCTGGGGTGGTCTGTTTCTTCTGGACTTCAAACAGACTTTACGGGATAAATTGCCTCTGTCTGCTGATCAGTATGCAGCTGGTTGTGAGGCATACCCTCCAGCCTGCCCCCAGTTCACTGGCTACTGCAAGTATTGGCTAGAAACTCTCTGTTTATGGAATTCGTTATAACGTGTTCCCAGTGCTATCAGCCAAAGGCTGGGAATGTGAACATAGGATATCTAGAGCATGGTATGAAACAAATAGCATGTCTTAATGGCTGGATTTTCATTGGTCATATTGAGCAGAGTAGTTTATCTGCAGTTATGTATTTTCATTAAAATAACTGAAATTTATCACTTGAACTTATTCACATTATTTGAATTTCAGATGTTCAAAACAATATCTCTTCTGAGGCAAAGCATTTTACATCCTAAAATTTGAAAGGAGAGCAAATTTATAGACTTAATCACATCTTCCAGAATTTAGATCTGATAAAATATTTCAGATAAAGCACTTCAAAGGATTCATTATTCTGCTGGAGGCTGATTTCATTTAAGCAGATTTTAATGCTGCAGTCTAACATTTTAGAAAATCATTTCACCTATTACCTGTCTACAGTCTTCTTGATGTTTCAAATTATATTAAGTTAAATGAAGCTAACAAAATCCTGACCTGATCCTCCCATATCCACATAAAAATGGTTGTGAAATATAACTGTTGCTATATATTTTTAACAATTGTGTATTGTGACTAACTGATTTCTGGGTTGCAGTAATGCTTCATAGTAAGTTCTAGAGGTACAGACTGAGAAGAACGAATGAATAAAGAAGAGGTCCTGCAGTCGTGAGCACCTTGTCCAATCTCCTTTGAATGTTCTGATCTGAACATGCACAACGTAATGGAGGTGAGGGGAAAATAATCATTATTATCAGAAGTCACCAAGGTCTTCTGGGTCGAGGTTGAGAAGGGAGTCCAGGAAATTTGCAATTCCACATTGTTATCGCAGTAACACATTGTTATCTGGTGTTTTGAAATACACACACACACACACACACACACACACACACACACACACCATTACAATGGATTCTCATTTAATAAAATAATTATGAGGTCACAAAACCACTTCAGTACAACACTCTCAGAAATGTTGTAAAATTTCAGACCAGCATTCTGAGATTATAGGAGACAACAGATTTTGACAATCTGTACATATGGTAGCTAGTGTATTTTGGATTACATGCAGAGAAAAAATTGTGTGTGATTAGGGGTGACCATATCCACTCAAGTTTACGATGTATAAAGTACACTACGCATTTCATAAATAAATTCCTGTAAGTGTAACTGCAGCATAATGTCTTCAGGAAAAATAGTGGAAATTCTATTGCCAAGACCAAGTCACGTGAGTACAAAAGGTGCAAAGAGGGACTCTGGAGTGAAACCCGGCATTGTTGCGGGGGGGAGCGACTCGGATCAAACCTATCGAGAACCGCAAATGCTTTAAGTATCATCGGAAGGGCATCTAAATGCAAGGGTAAATAGAACACTACAAGTCAAGAGAAGTCCTAATGGACAGGGAAGAAAACTACAGGAAGGAGATTCATACAGCATTGAGATGAGTGAGTAATATGAGGAGTACAGCTGGAATATAGAAAATAATTATGATTAGACAAACACAGTGATTTCAAAATTAAAGTATGAACCTATAATTTCTTCCTGAAGATAAATCCAAGGAAGGCGACGGGCCCAGATGGCGTCCAGGGACGGGTTCTCTGGGCCTGTGCAAGCGAGCTAGCTGGAGCGTTTGCTGACATCTTCAACTGCTCCCTGCTTCAGTCTAAGATCCCCTCGTGTTTTAAGAAGGCAACGATAATCCCGGTGCTGAAGAAAAGCAAGGTGGCATGCCTGAATGACTATCGACCTGTGGTTCTGACATCAATTGCTACGAAGTGCTTTGAGCGATTGGTTATGGCACACATCAACCATAACCTGCCGGTCAACCTCAACGCTTTGCGATTTGCCTACCGGAACAACGGGTCAATGGCAGATGCCATCTCTCTGGCACTACATACCTCCTTAGAACACCTGGAGAATAAAGACACATATGTAAGGCTCCTTTTCATCGACTACAACTCTGCGTTTAATACCATCATTCCAAATAAACTGATTCCTAAGCTCTGGAACCTGGGTCTTAGCACTCAGATCTGCAGCTGGATCTTCAACTTCCTCACAGACAGGACCCAGGATGTAAAAATAGGGGACAAGCTCTCCTCTACAATCACTCTGAGCACCGGTGCCCCACAAGGCTGTGTACTCAGCCCCCTGCTGTACCCATGATTGTGTAGCCAAGTTTCCATCGAACTCAATATATAAGTTTGCTGATGACACCACAATTGTAGGCCGCATCTTGGGTAATAATGAGTCTGAGTACAGAGAGGAAATTAAGAACCTGGTGTCATGGTGAGAAGAGAATAACTTATCCCTCAACGTCAACAGGACGAAGGAATTGGTTGTTGACTTCAGAAGGAGTAGCGGATCGCACAACCCCATCTACATTGGTGGTGCACAGTTGGAACAGGTCAAAAGCTTTAAGTTCCTTGGGGTGAATATCACAAATGACCTGACTTGGTCTAAACAAGCAGAGTCCATAGCCAAGAAGGCCCACCAGCGCCTTTACTCCCTGAGAAAACTGAAGAAATTTGGCCTGTCCCCTAAAACCCTCACTAATTTTTATAGATGCACCATAGAAAGCATTCTTCTAGGGTGCAACACAACCTGGAATGGAAGTTGTCCTGTCCAAGACTGGAAGAAGCTGCAGAAGATCGTGAACACAGCCCAGCACATCACACAAACCAATCTTCCATCCTTGGACTCATTTTACACCACACGCTGTCGGAGCAGTGCTGCCAGGATAATCAAGGACAAGACCCACCCAGCCAACATAGTTTTTCTTCCTCTTCCCTCCGGGAGAAGGTTCAGGAGCATGAAGACTCATACGGCCGTATTTGGGAACAGTTTCTTTCCAACTGTGATATGACTGTTGAACAGATCCTGACCTGGATCTGGGCCGTGCCTCCAAATATCCGGACCTGACTTGCACTACCTTACTTTCCCTTTTCTATTTTCTAATTATGATTTATAATTTAAATTTTTATTATATTTACTTCGATTTGTACTTCAGGGAGCACGAAGCGCAGAAACAAATATTGCTGTGATGATTGTACACTCTAGTATCAATTGTTTGGTGACAATAAAGTAAAGTAATTGCAATATTGATACAAATATCAAGACAACTGCAGAGTGCTCAATCATAGAAAGTGACATTTATAACTGAATGTTTTGACTGGCTCAATCAGTCAGAAGCACTTTAAAATTAAAAACCTATTCTGGTGAGCCCTGAGCACATTTGGACAAACGGAATGGGTTGTTCGGCTTAATGTAGGTGGAAAGCAGGGCTATTGTTCGGTGACTAATTATGTTAAAAGCCCCACCATGATGAATCGGGTGAAAGAGAAGATGGATTGGAAAAACATAGTCAATCTAAATATGCCACAAACTAGCCTTAAGCAGGCTCCTGTAACAATATAATGACATAGTTAAGGAATCACCCATTCTGGTGGAATAAAGGGCTCATATGAATTTTGGAATGAATGCCAGGATGATTTATTGTGATCTCTGCATTAGTTAATACGAGATACCAAGAAGGGCTGAACCTGAGAACGTGGAACATCGAGCGTAGAGCAATCCAGCACAGGACTGGGCCCTATCGCTCCACAATGCTTTGCCAAACCAATTAAATTAGTAATCAAATAGCTAACTAATCTCTTCTGCCTGCACAATGTCCATACCCTTCCATTTCCTCACATCCATGTGCCTATCTAAACATCTCTTAAAAGTCTCTAATATTTCTCCCTTTACCACCACGCCAGGCAGCACCTTCTGAGCACCCACCATCCTTTGTGAAAACACACTTGCCCCCCACATCTCCATCAAAATTATCCACTCTCATCTGAAATGCATGCCCTCTGATATTAGACATTTCAGCCCTTGAAAGAAGATATTGCTTGTCTACTGTATCTGTGTCTCTCATAATCGTGCAAACCTCTATCAGATCTCTCCTTAGCCTCTGCCGCTCCAGGATAGTCCAGCCTCTCATTACAGCACAGGCCCTCTAATCCA
Organism: Hypanus sabinus; assembly: GCF_030144855.1. NCBI lineage: Eukaryota > Metazoa > Chordata > Chondrichthyes > Myliobatiformes > Dasyatidae > Hypanus > Hypanus sabinus. The sequence goes on from NC_082708.1 coordinate 118,185,350, forward strand.
TGCAACATCCTGGTAAGCCTCTTCTGCTCCCCCTTGAGGACCTCAATATCCTTCCTATAATGGCATGACCAGAACTATATGCAATACTCCAGATGCAGACTAACTAGACTTTTATAAAGCTGCAACCTATCGTCCTGACTTTTGAACTTTATGCCTTGACTAATAAAGGCAAGCATGTCATATGCCTTTTAATCAGCCTATCAACCTGTGTAGACACTTTTAGGGAGCTATGAATTTGGATCCAAAAGTCCCTCTGCTCATCAACACTTAAAAATCTTGCTTTTAACAGTGTGCTGTTTCTTTACATTTGATCTACCAAGACGCAATGGTGGTGAGGGAGGACCCCCTATGCGACTCCCTTGTCCATTTGTCCTCCCCATCCCTTCCCACCGATCTCCCTCCTGGCACTTATCCTTGTAAGCGGAACAAGTGCTACACCTGCCCTTACAATTCCTCCCTCACCACCATTCAGGGCCCCAGATAGTCCTTCCAGGTGAGGCAACACTTCACCTGTGAGTCGGTTGGTGTGGTATACTGCATCCGGTGCTCCCGGTGAGGCCTTTAGTATATTGTTGAGACCTGACGCAGACGGGAGACCGTTTTGCTGAACACCTACGCTCTGTCCGCCAGAGAAAGGAGGATCTCCCAATGGATTTTAATTCCACGTCCCATTCCCATTCTGATATGTCTATCCATGGCCTCCTCTAATGTCAAGATGAAGCCACTCTCAGGTTGGAGGAACAACCGGCTGGGTAGCCTCCAACCTGATAGCATTAACATTGGCTTCCGTAACTTCCAATTAATGCCCCTCCTCCACTTCTTACCCCATCCCTGATATATTTAGTTTTTCTCCCTCTTTTTTTTCTCTCTCTCTTTCTGCCCATCACTCTGCCTGTTCTCCATTTCCCTGTGGTGCTCCCCTCCCCCTTTCTTTCTCCCTAGGCCTCCTGTCCCATGATCCTTTCCCTTTTCCAGCTCTGTATCCCTTTTGCCAGTCACCTTTCTAGCTCTCAGCTTCACCCCACCCCCTCCCGTCTTCTCCTATCATTTCGCATTTCCCCCTCCACCCACTACTTTCAAATCTCTTACTATCTTTCCTTTCAGTTAGTCCTGATGAAGGGTCTCGGCCCGAAACATCGACAGTGCTTCTCTTTATAGATGCTGCCTGTGTTCCACCAGCATTTTGTGTGTGTCCCTTCAACCATTACCCTTGTCTTCTATGGGCAAGCCAGTTCTGAATCCAAACAGCTAATTCACAATGGATCCCATACATCTTAATCTTCTGGATGAGCCTCCCGGGGGGACCTTGTCAAATGCCTTACAAAAATCTATGTAGACAACATTCACAGCTCTACCTTCATCAATCACCCTCGCCACCTCGTCAAAAAACTCAATTAAGTCAGTAAGATACGACTTGCCCCACACAAAGCTAAGCCGGCTCTCTCTAATCAGGTCACAGTTTTCCAAATGCTCATAACTATTATCCCTAAGAATTCTCGCCAGTAGCTTCCTCACCACTGCAAGACAGTGTACCTAAGAGAGTTGATGCAGTTTTAAGGGCAAAGAATGGTTACACTTAATATTGATTTGATTTAAATTTTTTACAGTTTACTGCTCTATATAGTAATTGTTTTGATATTTATAAACTTTTTACATTTCATTATTTTCAGAAGTGTCTTTGCTTAACAAATTATTCTTTTACATGTGTCTAAGGCTTTTGCACAGTACTGTAGATGCCAGAACCTTTATTTTGGCTTCTCACGGCATATTCTGAGCAACTTCTGCAGATGTACTGTACTGTTGAAAGGTATCCTGACTGGTTACATCATGGTCTGGTGTGGCACTTCAAACAGGCAGGAACATAAGAAGCACCAGAGAGCAGTGGACTCTGCCCAAAACATCAAGGGCACAGCCCTCCCATCGTCATCAAAGATCCCCTCGTCTGGGCCATGCCGTCTTTTCACAGCTACCATTGGGAAGGAAGTACAGAAGCCTGAATTCCCATACAACCAGGTTCAGGAACAACTACTTTCCTCCGACAATTCAGTTCTTGAACCAACCAGCAAAACCCTAATCACTACAGTTTAGCAAAACTATAAGCACTAAAATGGACTTTAACTTTTTATTCTGTTCGTCTCTGTTCTTATAAAAATTGGGCATAATTTATGCTTAGTTTATGTTGGATGCTGCTTATACAATGCTTTCTGTGTGTGATGCTGCTGCAGGTAACTTTTTCAATGTATCCCTTCATATGTGTACTTAACAATAAACTCAATTTTGACTTTGACCTAGGACAGGCAGCATCAGTAGAGAGTTATGGTTACCGGTCGATGGTCTTTCATTAAAATTGACTAGTTCTCATATATCTGAAAGGCTAGTTATTTGAAATCATTGCATTTGAATTCTGACGGCTATAATGAACTCAGAGAGAAGATGAATCACAGTTCCCTGAGTTAATGTTCAGCATTGTGAGAGCTGTGTGTAATGCTGTAGACCAAGAGGTCTGGATAAAAGTGGGATGCAGAATTAAAGAGAACTGAAAACTCAGGGCTGCATCCGCAGACGGAAAGAAGGGGTTCTGTAAGGCAGTCACTCAATTGCACTCGTGCTCCACATTGTAGAGTCGCCCACATTGTGAGCACCAGCTGCACAGTACTAAACTAGAAAAAGTAGAAAGTATCCAGTGAAAATTTAATTACTGCAGATTCTCAAAGTCTGAAAGAAAAATAGAAATTATTGTAAGTACAAGGCAGGTCAAGCAGCATCTGGGAAAAGGGAAACATTTAATGTTTCAGCTGCAAGACCCATTGTCAAAATCGGGAAAGAGAGTAAGGAAGTTTGTTTTAAGTTACAGAGAGAGTGATGGATTGGACAGAGGAGGCCAGGGATGGCATGGTGATTGACCGTTGATGAAGTGATAAACTGAGGGAGGTTAGGGAGAGACAGAAAGCAATCAAGGGGTATGTAAACACCATGTCATGCAATTCAGAACTGTAGGAAATGACAAGTATTTTCAGGCAGTGTTACTGGAAAGTGAAAACTGCAGTTTACGTCACAGGAAGATAGCCTACAGCTGAAGTAGCTCTAATATAAACAGAGTGAGTGAGTTACTTGAAATTGGAAAATTGATATTGAGTTCAAAAGGCTTCAACATGCCTTGGCGGAAGATGATGTTCCATTTCTCAGGCTGATGTTGGGCCTCTTTAGCATTGATAGCTTGGTTGGAGTGGGAATTGGATGTGAATTAAAGTGACAGGCAACAACAAACATGGGGTCGTTTGGTGAATGGAGCAGGTTCTCCATAAAGTGAATACCCATTTGCATTTGGCTTCTCCGATACAAAGAAGATCTCAGAATAAAGGGCATTAGATGTGAGCAAGCATAAGAGAATCACTGTTTCAGCCGAAAGGACTGTTTAGGTCCCTGGATGGTGAGAAAGGAAGATTACAGATACTGCATCTCCTCTGGTTTCATGGGGAAGTGCAGTGATTTTCCAGTACAGTACACTGTGTACTTCAAACAATATATAGTACCCTCCTTAGAATTCACCAGAGTGAAAGAAAACTAAAAGTGGAGCAAGGGGAATAAATCACAAACCAAATTCCAACAAAAAAAATACTGCTGCTTCGATGTACAGTACAATTTCTTCCAGGGATGATTGAACTGGGCTGGGACAATGTGTGCTCAAATGCAATCTTGAAACATCTTAAAACACTCTGGAAGTGTTGTCTTATTTATTAGACTTCCAATAAAATTCAATCCATAAATGCAGTATTTAAGTGCCTTTTAATTTTCTGATTATTGTTACCATTATAAAATATAAAACTCTAGAAGAACTTAAATAACTAAATGGTGTATGCAACTTCTATATGTTTTGTTTCTGGGATTGTTTTTTGTGTGTCCCATCATAACTGAGCCAGAGCAAACTCTGCTGGTAAAGGATTGTAACCTGATGATTGAAGTCTGTCCTCATTATAGTCAGGGAAGTGTTAAGCATTTGCCTATGCTTTTAAATGAAGAGATGGCAGGAGAGAGTGGCTCTATGTCGGGAACTGAGGGAATAAGCTCAGATCACGAAGACAGAATTGCTGACTTCAGTATGTTGGAATCAGCAGGTTCTTACAAAATGGAGATTACTTGACAAATTCTACTCCCGAGTGTACCTTTGCATTCTGCATAAAGTAGAAATATTTATTTGATTTTAATATTACTATTATGAGAGGTGTAAATGATAATGTTCAGAAAAATCCTAGTATAAGTATACGAATGTGGTGAACTACCTATACCTGTCTGGACACGACCCCCCCTGCTGACTGCTCCTGTGGCTCCTCCCACAGACCCCGGGTATAAAGGCGATTGGAGGCACAGATCCTTCCTCAGTCTCCAGGATGTAGTGTGGTTGTCACTTGCTGCTTGTGCTTTCTTCCAGCCAATAAAAGCCTACCTTAACCCACGTCTCAGAGTTATTGATGGTGTATCAACGACTAAGTTGTTCAGCAGAAGCAGCTGTAGTTAGAGTTGTGACATGAAAAACTTTGGCAGGGTCTATTCCTTAAATGGCTTAAGTTACATTACTATAATGTCACACAAAATCGTATGGATTCTGAACTAGACTAGGTTAAAATGCTTTCCACCTGGAATAAATGTAATACATTCAACACTCTTATTTTGACACAATCTGCATTGTTTAAGTTCCCTGTCAGGTTATCTCTAAACTTGTAAAATATTTTGATTAATTGAATCCTTTACCTCAGTTTCTGAACAAACATTACAAATGGTATACATGCTAAGCTGACAGACAGGAGAACTGAAAACTTACTGCAATAGCATCAGGCTTATCAGATTGGGTTTTTAGATGGAATTTGGAAAATTCAAATAGTGCTTACGTTACCTGCCAGATGACAAGAAGCTTGGCCTTGACTCTGTCCCAGACCAGCTCAGAAAAACTCTTATTAAATCCCTCCAATATAACCTGTAGATTACAAAATATTCTTAGCAACAGAGATCATCAAGGCAATTGAATCATTACTGACTGACTCAATAATAGCACAATTCCATAAAAATCATGTGAACCACGTTTAACAATTTACAAATACATTGAAAGAAAGCAGTTCTCTGGGGAACATTTTCTGCTTGAAAAACTACTTTTAAAAGGTCATTGCTGAAGGGTTTCGGCCCAAAACGTCAATGGTACTTTTTTCCATAGATGCTGCCTGGCCTGCTGAGTTCCTTCAGCATTTCGTGTGTGTTGCTTTAAAAGGTCATTGGTGTTTCTTGCCAGCGTTGCTGTACCAGTCAATGTGGTTCACATTTTACTATTATGGTGATGATTCCTATCCAAATGGTCATAAAAGTAACAGCAGTCCCATATAGCTCTTACCTGGTAAATATACTGATCCTGCCTTGTGCAAAGAATATTGATGGCAACACAAATTAGTCTGGCCGACGTACGTTGCTGTCTGGCCTGTTGAAACTAGCTGTTATTTTAAGGATGGCAGGTCACATGGTTACCCCAGTAACACTGTGCATACTCTGCTTCTGCTTACAGAATGATGACTACAATAAAGATATTCTCCCTCAATCCCCCCCCCAATCCAACTTAATTTATGTTAGTAGTAGGCATCACAACACACCTCCCTGCTTAGCTATAAACTCCAACTCAATGTAGACTGTTGCTTTCCCGTTATAATATCTATATATAGTGCTGTGCTAAATTCTTAAAGTCTTAGGCACATATATATAGCTAGGGTAACTAAGACATTTGCACAATACTGTATATTATGTCTTTACAAATAACATTTAATATTATTGAGTGAATACAAAGCTAAGCACTCTTATTTCTGTTTCCCAACCACCTTCCTATTTTAAACAATATACTGACTCAAGGCTTCTCTGTCAACCTGTGAATAATTTTGCTCTGCAGCGGCAAGGGAACGTGATGCAAAGGCTATGGGGCATTCACTTCCATCACTCATGTCATTTGACATAACTGCATCTCCTATATGCCATAAGGTGAGATGCCACGGGCAAAGTTCACTGGACAATATGGATCATAATGTGTGAGTTCAGTGTCTGATGTCACTGTTTCCTCTACTTTTTGAAAAGCTACCTGTTTTACTAATTGACAAATCCTAAAAAGGATCAAAACTAGGACATGTCTTTTGGCCTTGGGGCATCAATTACTGCTTGAATTTATCTTAGCACACTTGTGTAATTCTTGTGGGTCAATTGTGTAACCACAATAAATGATACTTTGTTTAAAGAATTCACATTTGTTACATCATGCTCTAAGCCCATAACCTTCTAAAATTTTTTAATACTATCCAATTGTTGATTGCTGTATTTCACTATTACAAATGTCATCCCCACAGGAATAATCTTTTCTCCAGTATGAGTTCTGCAGATTTCTGTTAAGTACCTTTGAATTGTTGTTCAAACTCATTTGTGGAATGACTGAAACAGCCAAGCCAGTGTCCAATTCCTTTTTAATTAATTTGCTGTTCACTTCTGGTGTATGCCTTATTGGTTGTTTCCTATTAGCTTTCATATTGTAAATCTCAAGGCTACCCAGACCTGTGTCAGTCTCATCATTATCAGAGTTTTCATGAACAACAAAACATAGGGTCTGGAATGTGAAAGAGTTTGGCCTATGTTCACTCATTAGTTAATCTGCATATTGAACTGTCCCTCAATGCTCGGTCTAAGAACATTCCAAAATTGCAATGTCTCATTGGGTTTCTTACATTCATAAGGAGTTCACTAAATATTTCTCCTAGTATCTAATTACTTGTACTGAATTTGCAGCTTTGATATGTTTCAGATCATGCTGGGTTGAAATGTGTCTTTAAATCAAGTCAAATCAAATTAAGTTAATTGTCATTCAAACCATACATAGACACAACTGAATGAGATAGCTTTCCTCAAGGGCCAAGGTGCAAAACATTCAATATAGCAAGCAAACGTTCAAAAATAGCGAGTAACATCATTCAAAATATCAAGCAAAGAAGCATATTCACTCAAAATAAAACATTCGCAGTCCAAGATCTTGAGCAACAATGTCTGGCAATTGATGGTACAGTCTCCTGTGCAGGCGTACACAGTCCAGCCTGTCATTCCACCACTCAAACACAGGAGGGCAGCACTGCCAAGCGCGGTCAGACCCCAGCCAAGCTCAACCACACTATAGTGCTTCCACAACTCTCACCTGGTCTGCAGCAACAGGCAAGCCCAAGGCTTGAGGCCTAGACCTTGCCACAACTGAGGCTACACAGCTCCCATGTCATCTGTCCCTCCATCAGACAAGGGTAACAGGCCTGTGGCAACTTACATTATCACTGTCCAACAGATTCTTGTGATCACAAGTGAAATGTCTGAAACAATCTACCACCACTGACAATGCTTCCAAGTGGCAGGTAGCAACATGGTCTGCAGCCAGGTCAGCTCCTCCAAACCCAATCCAGCTCCTCCGATATTCCGACTGGCTCCTCTGATATCCCAACCGGCTCCTCCAATATCTCAACCGGGTCCTTCAATATCCAGATGGGCTCCTCCGATATCCCGATGGGCTCCTCCGATATCCCGACGGGCTCCTCCGATATCCCGACTGGCTCCTCCGATATCCCGACGGGCTCCTCCGATATCCCGACGGGCTCCTCTGATATCCCGACGGGCTCCTCCGATATCCCGATGGGCTCCTCTGATATCCCGACTGGCTCCTCCGATATCCCGACGGGCTCCTCCGATATCCCGATGGGCTCCTCCGATATCCCGATGGGCTCCTCCGATATCCCGATGGGCTCCTCTGATATCCCGACTGGCTCCTCCGATATCCCGACGGGCTCCTCTGATATCCCGACGGGCTCCTCCGATATCCCGACTGGCTCCTCCGATATCCCGACAGGCTCCTCTGATATCCCGACAGGCTCCTCCGATATCCCGACTGGCTCCTCCGATATCCCGACAGGCTCCTCTGATATCCTGACAGGCTCCTCCGATATCCCGACTGGCTCCTCCGATATCCCGACGGGCTCCTCCGATATCCCGATGGGCTCCTCTGATATCCCAACCGGCTCCTCCAATATCTCAACCGGGTCCTTCAATATCCCGATGGGCTCCTCTGATATCCCGATGGGCTCCTCTGATATCCCGACTGGCTCCTCCGATATCCCGACTGGCTCCTCTGATATCCCGACTGGCTCCTTTGATAACCTGACCAGCTCCCCCACTTTTCTGAGCTTAATTCTTCAACCGTGTTTACAGATGGGACACTAACTGCAGAGGTGGTGCCGAAAGATGGCTGCTGAGAGTCTGAGCTGGCTCCCGCTAAAAGCATGGATTTGCTCTGGTCATGGAACACTTTGTAGTTTACCTGTTACTGGCTCTGAAGTATATCTGGTTGTTCATGGTAAGCCTGTCGCATATACAGAGTCTCCTGAAGAATTGGACTTACACTGTGTCTGCCTAATCATCCTGAGTCCCCTTTACACATGCTATATCTTATGTCTGATCTGAAGGCCTTGCTGCACGTTCTGTGATTCACAAACTCAATGGTCTTACTCTAGAAATACAAACTCTCAAAGTAGGTACCAGACTCACTGACAATGCACTGAATTGGGTTTTTAATGTGAAAAACTGTACAGTATGAAAGGCTTCGGTAGTAAACACCAAAGAAGAAATCAGAGCCGGGGTCCCTAAGGCAGTCTGATGTTGTTTACAACTTCACTCTGGCAGCCTTGGTGACGACACTTGTGCCAAACTATCGGTGCTTGCCCTTCCCTAGGACTACGTCAGTGACATGTTGCGTGGGCAACAGCCGGTTCTTCAAATCTTCCCACCCAGGCTTCACAGCAAACTAGCATCTGAAAAGTTTCAACTCATCCTTCAGGAGATTTGACTGTTCAGTCTCGTAGCAGAAACCTGTTATAACAGCTCACTGTCCCTCACAACTTCTTTGTGTGAGAATGCCAGCGTGAAAGGGTTAAAATGATGTCGTCAACTTCACAGATGGTTTGAGTTTGAACCCTGAGATTAGCATTTACTTATTTGATCAGACAAAAATATGTTTCATATGAATTTAGAACTTAAGTACTCTCAAAACAACATTATATTCATTTCCTGTATGCATGTCAAAGATCAGTCTTCAGTATCGTCTTACATAGTGTCAATTAGGCCTTTTCATGGGAATTGATGGTGAGGTGGGGAGAAGGCTGAACAAAGCACTGAGTGTACTTTGTCTGTAGTTTCAGTTGTCCTACACTGGTGAACTTCCCTTGCTCACGTTGCTGCAGTCCTAAAGATCAACAACTTCGTAATACACAACATATGTCTGGTTGATCTGAGATAAGTTACGATTTTATTTTACATTACTAAGCTCTGCTAATATTTGATCTCTTCACTCAGTATTTTTTTTAATCTCTGTTCTGCTCTGGCCAATAACAAGCATTTTAATTTTCTTGGAGTCTTCTCATCCATCAGATATCAACTAGAAATAAAATAAGGTCTACATAATTCTAGGGAAATTTTAGATGGAACAGTAAAATTGAAATAATCCGGTTGTGAAGGCAAGGTGTGTTTTTTCTTTCCCCTTTTCCTTTGTTTCCTCTTGTACTACCTCAATAACTTGTTGAAATGAAATGATCTACAGTATATGGACAGCAAGCAAAACAAGTCTTTCATTGTAGCTCGGTACGTGACAAAAATAAATCAATTTAACAATTTTACAATTTTTTGACAGCACTTTGATATTAGGAACTATGAAGTAACTCGCTCAAAATCAAAAAAAGAATCAGGAAATCTAACTAAACAACAAAATTGCTGGGGACTAGTAGAAGTAGGTTCACCTAGTTGAAATGCTTTGGATAGAAAGCTGAGTGATGGAGAAATTGTCATCTTGAAATAGGAGGGTGGTCACACTTAATGTTTTAGTTGGTGAGTTTGGTGATCTAGGAGAACTAGAAGAGAATGTGCATAGCTGATCAGACCCAGCACTATCAAAAGCTATGTCTAGTGGAAGAGGCACTATTGTGGATGGGAGATGCCTGATTAAGTGCTACAATAACTTTTGGCTGAACGATTGTCTGGTCAGTTTGTTGGAAATACAGCAACCACCTCTATCTTCACTTACTTTTCAGATTTAAATAATGTCAGAAGTGAAGCATAGAAGGGATTTGAATTAACTTCAATAAAAAAGGTTTTGTCTGTGATACTGCTGCTGTATGTTATAGTTCTTGCCTTCAATCCTTGCAAGGAAGCTACAGTTAAATAAACAGACAATTAGTCAGGGCTGTTCCTGAACTGCCAGATTTCTGGGGTTGTGTCAGTTCTTTTCAAGATATTTATCAGCTTTAATTTGTTGTAGATGCAAGACATGAAGCCTTACATGCTTCTTAGAGAATCTAAATCAATAGATTTAATGTGTGAAGTTGCCCATATACCGGGGTAGGAGCTTTGATTCAAAATTTATCCAGCAGCGAACCAACAGAAGTAGCATTTGGAGAGTCTTTGATGATCATTGCAGCAATTCAGCACTGACACCAAAAATTAAAGCAATCACAACAATGAAGTTCATTTCTGCAGCAGCAGGACGTACTTTTATTCCTTGTGTGGTTCAGATCAGTTTTGCCTTGTGTCTCTGTTGGTTCTTTTTTGGTTGTTTAAATTTAAGTCCATTCTTTGAATTTTGACCAGTAAGAACATAGAGGAATCAGAAGTGGAGAGAGCAAGCAATTTCAAGTTCATGGGTGTCAATATCTCTGAGGACCTAACCTGATCGCAACCTATTGATGCGGTTATCAACAAGGCAAGAGAGTGGCTAGAAATATACACACTGAAGCCATGAATCAAAAGTTGACTTCCAGCTGAGAAAACATTTTTGAGTGAGAAGTCTGTAGATAAAAGTGGCATTTTCTCTGATCTGGGAGGAAGAGCTCTCTTCCTGTTCTTACAATGCTCTTCATTCCATACAGGGACATGGTATCTTGATGGGAAGCCATTGGAATTATCATTTCATCAGATGGGGCTGTGAGGGATAGCAGATGCTTTGAACTCCTAACTAAAATGAAAATGCTGATGAACCTTTCCCATAAAGTTATCAACATGGTCCATCATTTTCGTCTGTCTTCCAGATTGGTGGATAGATTACTGGCACTGTAAATGTTGGAAGGTTCGAAATCTGAAGTGAAGATAGATCGTCTGATTTGGAGAGCAATGTCAAATACTTCCTAATTTTAAAGAAATATTTTAAAGTATTTTAGCTTCCACTTTATAAGCTTGAATTATGATTGGATACAGAGGCAATATTCCGTTCTATAAAAATTGTTCCTATTTGTGGATACAAGAGAGACAGTAGATCCTGGAAATTTGGAGCAGTGCACACGGAACATATGAAGAACTCAACAGGTCAGGCAGCGTCTATGGTGGGAATGAACAGTTAATGTTTCAGGCCAAGACCCTTCAACTGTCCTGGAAACATCTGGGCAACTGGCCATTCAGCCCATCATTTCCAGTGATTACCCATCTGCATTAATCCCATCTTCCAGCCCTGAATGCCCAGGCAATTCCATTCCTCATCAAGACACCTTTTTTCATGCAAACACAGGAATTTGCAGATGCTGGAATCCGGAGCAAAAACAAACTGCTGGAGGAACTCTGCGGGTCAGGCAGCATCTGTGGAGGAAAATGTGCATTTGATGATTTGGGGCAAGACCCTCCACCTTTAGCAACTCTGCTTCCACCACTCTCTCCAGCAGTGCATTCCCGGTACTCACCACTCTCTGGATGAGAAATCCCCTCTAAAACTTAGCCTCAAACTACGTTTCAGTGTTGATGTTTCAAGAACTGGTCGACTATGCAATGAGATCCACTGTAAGAAATGCTGCTTTGAACAACATACATTCTTTTATCAATAAAGTACATCAGATTGTTAGTTAAACATATCAACTATTCTCCACTACTTGGAGATTGAATGCGGGCAATATTATCAAGGAATATGAGAATTAGCTGGATGTTCATGCTGTGCAGAAGGTCAATTCTACCAAAGCTGTTCATCTCATATATTGCAGTTTCTACCAGAATAGATTGAGTGAGGTGGAGTCCTGGCAGACCCAACCTTTCGATATAGTACACTGTGATCCCCGATTTGCTCACTCCTTCCTCACTATTGTGTCGTTCTCATCGCTCACCCGTGTCTCCATGCTTTGACGGCCTCAAGAAGAACTGTGCAGAAAGTGAGACATCAACAAACTACGGCAGGAAGTCAGCTGGTTAGGCAGCATCCATGAACAGAAATGGACAGTCGATGTTTTGGGTCAAGATCCTTCATCTGGGCTGGAAGATAGAGGGGAGACAGCCGGTATAAAGAGAGAGAGGAAGGGGAAGGTGCATGAACTGGCACCACTGAGAGCTGGCAAGAGCTGATAGGTGGATCTAAGTGAGGAGGACTGAAAAGCAGATTGGGAAGGGCAGAAATGGTGACAGACCCTGGGAGGTGATGGGTGGAGGGAGATAAAGGGCTGTAGATAACGGAATCTGGTAGGAAAGGAAATTGGTACACAGTCCGAAACAACCCTGCCAGGTCTTCCAGATCCACATGCACCTCCTCTGACCCTCTTTATTGCTCTCAGTGCTCTTGCTGCGAGCTCCTCTACATGAGTGAGACCAACCAAACACAGGCAAGGTGTCTGCTTTGCAGCAACCTGCATCGCATCCACCGGGGCAGTCTGGAGCTCGCCGTTGCAACTATTTTAATTTTCTTTCCAACGACAACCTTTCTGTCCTTGGCCTCCCCTCCCCCTCCCCCGCTGTCAGAGTGAGGCCAAACACAACCTCGAGGAGCAGCAGCTCACATTCTACCTAAGTCATCTACAACCCGACAACATGAACAATGGATTCTAATGTTTCGAATAAGCTGTTCCTCCTCTCTCCTCCTGATCTACCCAATTCCCCCAGTTCAACACCCAACCACACCACCCCAGCCCCTCCATCTGCCCATCACACACTCCTCCAACTGAGTCCTCTCCCCCTACAGGTCTCTTCTGCACCCCACACCATCCGTACTTCATTCCATGCTCCATCTTTCTCTACAATCGGATTCCAGCCCTTTTCTTCAACTCATCATCTCCTTGCTCGTTGTTATTTTCACTCCTCCCTCCACCATCTGCACTTCACTCCTCCTCACCTCAATCCACCTATCACTTGCTAACTCTAGTCCTACCCCTTCCACTCACCTCTTTATACTGATCATCAGCCCTTGACTCTTTCGGTCCTGATGAGGAGTTCAATCCAAAATGTCGATTGTCTATTTTCCTCTATAGGTGCAGCCTGACAATGCCTCCAGCAGTTTGTTTTTTTTTTACTCCAGATTTCAGCATTTATAGTCTCTGTAGGAAGTGATAGCGGTGAGCGCCCTACCTCCCCCATTCTTTTCTCCATTTCACTCTCTCAGTCCTTCTGTATTTCTCTCTATCTCTCTTCCTGCCTATGTGTCTGTTTCTTCCCATCTTTATCACACTGTCTGTTACAGTCTGACTTCCTATCCACAACATTATTTCTCTATTTCCTCTGTCCTTCTCTTCCCATTTTTCCTGTCTGTCTCTCTCTCCCCCTGTCTAACTCTATGAGTGTACATGTCTCTCTCAGTTTCTCTTTCTCTCTCTCTCTCTGTACCTCTCATGCTTTCCTTTCTCCTTCCTATCCACCTCTCTACTTGTCTTACTCTCTTTTTCTCTCTCTGTATTGCCCTCTGTCTATTAGTGCCTCTCTTTACGGTTCACCCTTTCTATATACCCCTTTGGTCTCATCTCTCTCTATGGCCTTTGTAGTCTGTGTCACTCCATTTGCCTGCCTGCAGTTTAGACCTCTCTCTCTCATCTTTATTCTTTTATTCATCTATTCAAGGAACCCAAAACACTCGAAATATGTTACAATATCTCAATCCCCAGTTTAACCTTTTAGTTTGGAAATCCAACCTCTCTAGTGTTGGTGCTTTACTTAAATTTTACATTTCATGTAATTTTGATTTTTCTCTTGTCCAGGGGAATCAGCTCCATGCCGAAACCCCCCATTTCCCAGCCCCCAGCCCCCAGCCACCAGCTACCAGTCCAATGCTCACAAATGCCATGCCCAGAACCATGTCCTATCTGAATTTGGGAGCTCTCGGTCCTTAGCACTGCACTCATTGTCCCAGCCTCAGCAGTGCTCAGAACCTCAATGAATACTCCAGTGCTGTGACTACAACTCCCTGTGCAGTCAGGTGCCCCACCCCACAAATCAGTGCCCGGAGCCCACAGCTCTCAGCCTGGGGAATCCATACAAAGACCTGAAGACACCACTACTACTCCTGTCCACTTCCACTCCTCCTCCTGGCCCCGACCAGAGACCACGTCCTTCAATTCCTAACCCAAAGCCTCGAGCCCTGAGGTGACTGAGGTTTGAAATGAGTAGGCTTTCAAATACCAGGGCACAAGTGACACCAACTCTGTGCCAATACTAAGCAAAATCTTTCTGATTAATCGGCTGAATACATTATTTCATGGTAATTAAAGTAACTACAAGGGCATCAAGATGATTCAAATAAAGCAATCCTAGTAACTAGTTACTGTAACTAGTAACTTCAGCTCTATTAGATAAAGATTTTGTATCAACTCAATGGTCTCATGCCCTAATTGCTTGTAATCCTTGCCCAGCACTGCTTATGACACTAGTGGCAGACAAACCTAGTCTGAACAAGTGGAGGGATGTGCGTGTACTGGGGTGATGCTGTTGTTTTTGCTGATTTATAGCAAAGTGGGCAATTGGCCTGACTGATAAATTTTTAAAAAACACAAATGCTGGAAACAGGAAGCAGTAGGGAACCGCAGAATGTTGAGCACCATCTGTGGATGGAGAAATCAGATGAACAACTCTGAGAGCCCTTCGTCAGAACTGGGAAAGATAATTTTATAAAAATGGTGGTTTTTAGCTACAGAAAAGGTGGTGCAAGAGATTAAGGGAACAAGGGGAATGTTTGTGATAGGGTAAGACAAGGGCAGATAGGTAATGGGCAGTTAGAGTGTTACTATGTCTCTTTGTGTTATATGTTTAAATAGCAGTACCGTAGGGTGTTCTCAGCAAGTTAGGCTGCACTAATTGAGAGAGGGAAAACCTGACAAATGACTTGCAGTGGAAATGGCCAGTTCTGAAGCAGGCAATGAAAGTGAGGGAGTTATCTGTAGCTGCAGAATTTAGTATTTAACCTGAAAGTCTACAAGGTGGAGGTGGAAAAAGAGGCACTCTTGAGTCTTGTTTATACAGAGCAGAGGGTACTGACAGATTGGTCAGCATGGGGCTGGGGAATTAACGTCACATGCTGACTAGTGATTTGGGCACAAATTTTGATTAAAACTGTATGGAATTAAATTAATCCCTCGATATCTTGCTTTAACTCAAAACCTAATACATTTCCTTTTAAAAATATATATACAAATTGATTAACAGCTGAAAATCAGTTTATCATAAGTTATTCAGTGTCATGAGTGAAGTAATAGCTTTTTGGCAATTATTAATATAGCACTAATAGCTTAATAGTAATAGACAGTGATTATTATGAGCTAAATTACTGGAAGAGAGTTTTAGAATAGATAGGGTCATTGGCTAATTATGTTTGAGCATGCCGCAATTAACTGCTAATTAAAATCTGTAAATATTCCTGTAACAGTTCTTGCACCTGCAAGGAAATTATTTTCAGCATCTCCTTGCCAAAGTCAGAGAATGGTAATAAATTCAACCTGAAGGCCTGGCCCATTCCAGGACCGGACCCGACATTTTGTGTGATGCTTTAAGCTAAAGAGAAAAGCAAAATCAAGGAAAGATGTACAGTGCTAAAGTAAAATTCCACCACCCAATTTTGAGAGAATTATGTCAAAAGCCAGGGCACCTAAGTCATCATGTTTATATATTTAATAGTGTAATGCATTTGAATCTGAAATTGTATGGTGATTGTACACAAAGGATTATTAAATCAGCAATCCTTGGCAAGCCAAGGAACACTCTGAGTTAAGAGCATGCTGTTGCAAAATTCTGAACCGCAAGAAGCACAAGGTATTCTGTATCTGAAACAGAACTACATGCTTTACATGCTTGTCCTTCATTGACAGAGATTGTGAAGGAAAACAGAGAAATCATGGGTCGGGCCAGGTCCAGGGCATGGATAAAAAAAATCCAGCTGTGATACTTGGTATTCAGCATTAGTTAGTGGGAGGGATGTGGAGAAGTTGTTGGTTGTGAAAGCAAAGCCTGTAGACCTGGATCAGAAGAAGCATAATTGCCTCGGGAGGGAGAAGGAAATTGGTTTAATGATCAGAGCAAGTGGTTGGAGCAAATGAGCACAGCAATGGTGTTGGGTGAAGGGACTGACTCGTAATTAACTCAAGTTGGAAGCTATTCTTTATAAAGCAATTAAGGCAGTTGGAGCTAATAATGAGGCAGCATTTGTGGGAATACGGGGTCAAATGGGAAGGGAAAATGTTAAGTTTTGGTTGGTGATGATTAGGATGGACAAGATTTGGATGATAGGTGAGAAGAATTGGACTGGAGGTCACAATGTAAATTAGTTTATTACTGTCACATGCATCAAGGTACAGTGAAAAGCACATCTTGCATACTGTTTGTACAGATCAATTCATTACAATAGTGCATTGAGAAAGCAATAGGAGTGCGGGATAAAGTGTTACAGTTACAAAGCGAGTGCATTACGGGCAGATAATCAAATGTAGGTCATAACAAGGTAGATTGTGAGTTCAAGAGTCCATCCTTATTGTACTAGGGAACTGTTCAATACTCTCATGAAGCCCTTGTACCTTCTGCCTAGTGGAAGAAGGGGGAAGAGTGAATGCCCAGAGTGGTGGGATCTTTGATTATGCTGGCTGCTTTACCAGGGTAGTGAGAAATACAGATAGAGTCCATGGGGGGTTTCTGTGATGTGGAAAGCTGTGTATATAAAATCTCTCCAGTTTCTCGAAGTTACGGGAAAAGCAGTTGAAATACCAAGCCCTGATGCATCTCCATAGGATACTTCCATAGATACTCCATAGGATACTTCCATAGATACTCCATAGGTTACTTCCATAGATACTCCATAGGATACTTCCGTAGATACTCCATAGGATACTTCCGTAGATACTCCATAGGATACTTCTGTAGATACTCCATAGGATACTTCCTATGCTGTTTCAACAAAAATTGGGGAAGGTCAGAGGGGAAAGTAAGAATAAGCACAACTGTTCTCTTGGTGTCAGGAGATGTACTAGTATATAATCTGGTAGTCATTTGTTCAAAAGACAGAGAATGATTTGTTTACCGGAGGCTGTTTTATAAAAACTGCAAGTCTGTTTGTATCAGTTTAATGAACAGACTATTGTTTCAGAGGGGAAGTATGGTGGATTGGGATTCTTTTAATTAAAATGATAGTTGCTAATTGGATTTACCACAATACACTGCCATTTTGTCAATAATTTGATAGAACAATTACAGCTTACATTGTGCAAGTTTCAAAGGTACCTTGCTGACAAATTTGCCTTCTGAGACTCCTGGGCTTTTGGTACAAGCTTTGAACTAGATTTCAAGCTGTGAATCCCAACTAGCTACAGCAATAATTTGCACGTACATATATTCAGTGGCTACTTTATTAAGTACACCTACACACCTGATTTTCATGCACAACAGTCTCTAGAGTTTACAGAGAGTGCATGAAAAAAAAAACACATCCAGTGAGTGGCAGTTCTGTGAGTGAAAACGCCTTGTTAGTGAGAGAGGTGAAGGGAGAATGGCCAGACTGGTTCAAGCTGACAGGAAGGTGACAGAAACTCAAATATCCATGCATTACAACTCTGGTGTATAGAAGATCAACTTTGAATGCACAGCACAGCAAGCATTGAAGTAGATGGGCTCCAGCAGCAGAAGATACACTCAGTAGCCACTTTATTAGGTATAGGAGATACCTGATAAAATCAGGTGGGGAGAGAGAAACACAAGGTGATAGGTGAAACATGAAGGGGGAGGGATGAAGAAAAGAGCTGGGAACTTGATTGGTGAAAGAGACAGAAGGACATGGAAGAAAGAAAAGGGGCGGGGCACCAGAGGGACACAATGGGTGGGTAGGGAGATAAGGCGAGAGAGGGAAAAGGGGATGGGAAATGGTGAAGGACAGCGGGGGGTGGGGGGCATTACCAGAAGACTGGAGGTGTCACATATCTTTCACTGAAAGGTATTAAAGAATCAGCTGAAATTTAGTGAGAAATCAAAAGCTTTGGTGGGCTAATTATTTGCAGTACATTGTGATGGAATTATGACTTGCAGCTTCTGTGTTGCTCAAAGCCAGACTTTGAATATATAGGGCTGATCCTAACCAAAAAGTAATAGATCTGTTAAGCTACAGCTAGTAGGTTTCATGGTCTTTGTGCACAATGAATCTAATCTGAAAATTGAGAATGGGGCACCAGCAAGCAGGAGTGGTTGGGAGGGGAAATTATGGGAAGCTTGGGAGCATATGATTAGCTAACATTTTACTTCTCACTGAGGTCAAAGGTGAATGAGCTGGATGATCGAAGCACAGACCACCACCACCTACACAAAAGTTAAAATGTGTAGTCATAAGTGAATATGACTGAAATGTTACTGCATGGTTCTCTAACTTGAGAACTTGGTCAATGTGCTGCTCAGAGTATACTATTAAGACAAACGCTTTTCCAGTTGATGAGAAAAGTTCTGCAGCTCTGTCTCTTCTGATATCACATTGTTAATGTGAGGTCCTTCTCTCCAGCTCAGTGAGTCTAGTAATTGCTCATAAACTTTGATATCCTGCCAAGTTCTTCTCTGGAAGAGACGATACTCAATCATTTAGCCATGGCTTCCCAGACTGAGGTTCAGGGATTTGTGGTGACTCAAAGACAGAGCCCCTGCTTGTCGGACTTCTACATTTTTGACCTCATGCCCTTCAGTTCCTTTATGCAATCATGCTTTTTTGCAAGATGATGTAAGAGCAAACAAGCATAGCTTGCATTGGCAATGCACCATTAAATTGTTTAAAGAAAAATTCAGAGCCACTTTATGGTACAGTTAACAAATGAAAAAACTCCCCCCCCCCACCCTTCATCTATTCCGCACTCTGGCCTTTTACCTCTTCTCACCTACCTATCACTTCTTCCAGGTCCCCTCCTTCTGTCCTTTCTCCCTTGTTCCCTCTCTAGGAGTCCCCTCTCCTATTAGATTTCTTCTTCTCCAGCCCTTGACCTTTCCAACCCACCTGGCTTCACCTGTCATCTTCTAGCTACTTTCCCTCCCCCCATCATCTTATTCTCATGTTTTCCCTCTTCTTCCTCAGTCCTGAAGAAGTGTCTTGGCCCGAAACATGAACTGCCCATTCATTTCCATAGATGATACTAAGATAGGTGGCATTGTGGATAATGAAGTAGGTTTTCAAAGCTTGCAGAGAGATTTAGGCCAGTTAGAAGAGTGGGCTGAAACATGGCAGATGGAGTTTAATGCTGATAAGTGTGAGGTGCTACATTTTGGTAGGAATAATCAAAATAGAACATACATCGTAAAAGGTAGTGCATTGAGGAATGCAGTAGAACAGAGTGATCTAGGAATAACGGTGCATAGTTTCCTGAAGGTGGAATCTCATGTGGATAGGGTGGTGAAGAAAGCTTTTGGTATGTTGGCCTTTATAAATCAGAGCATTGAGTATAGGAGTTGGGATGTAATGTTAAAATTGTACAAGGCATTGGTGAGGCCAAATTTGGAGTAATGTGTACAGTTCTAGTCACCAAATTATGGGAAAGATGTCAACAAGATAGAGAGAGTACAGAGAAGGTTTACTAGAATGTTACCTGGGTTTCAGCACCTAAGTTACAGAGAAAGGTTGAACAAGTTAGGTCATTATTCTTCGGAGCGTAGAAGGTTGAGGGGGGACTTGATAGAGTTAATTAATATTATGAGGGGGATAGATAGAGCTGACATGGATAAGTTTTTTCCATTGAGAGTAGGGGAGATTCAAACAAGAGGACATGAGTTGAGAGTTAAGGGGCAAAGGTTTAGGGGTAACATGAGGAGGAACTTCTTTACTCAGAGAGTGGTGGCTGTGTGGAACGAGCTTCCATTAGAAGTGGTAGAGGCAGGTTCAATTTTGTCATTTAAAAAAAAAATTGGATAGATATATGGACAGGAAAGGAATGGAGGGTTATGGGCTGAGTGCAGGTAGGTGGGACTAGGTGAGAGTAAGCGTTTGGCACAGACTAGAAGGGCCGAGATGGCCTGTTTCCATGCTGTAATTGTTATATGGTTATATGCTGCTTGGCTTACTGAGTTCCTCCAGCATTTTGTATGTGCTGCTTTGGATTTCCAGTATCAGCAGACCTCCTAGTGTGAACGAAACAATATGCCTTATTATTAACTCCCTCGTGTGTTTTCCAAATCAGACCAGAAGTGTTCTGTCATTGGTATTAACACTGACCATTTCAGGTAGATTTTCTGTCACTTGGGTAGATGACTGGCAATACAAATTGACAGTTCTTGATTGCCCATTTGCTCTGCACTCCAAATTATGGTGCCCTTCCATCTCACAGCAGGTGATGCCCATTCACTGTTCCACTGCTTCCGGAGGATACAGACAGACTCTGCCTTTGTAAAGAGGCAAAAATATATTCCTTACTGCCAGAAGTTAACAAGCAAGATACCCAATAACTGAATTTGCAAGGCATGAAAACAATCTTGGACCTAAATGGCGAACTGCTGAGTAAACTTGCTGGATTTGTGAAGGTGGAAGGAAATTTTGATAATGTTCAATACGGTTTTCTTTCTTCAAGTATATTGAAAGCTTGGAAAAATCGAAATGGACTGGAGATGTTGACACAGGAGATTCTGCAGATGCTGGAACTCTTGATCAACACACACAAAATACTGGAGGAACTCAGCAGGTCAATCAGGAGAGTTACGAAAGGTTTCAGCCTGAAATATCAACTGCTAATCTCCCTATATGGGTGCTACATGACCTGTTGAATTACTCCAGTATTTTGTGTGTTGGATTAGATATTTTGGCTGTTTTCCAAATATAACAGCATGCTGTGATCCTAGTTTGCGTGCATGCATCTTCTAACTCTATTCCTGTTTTGAGTGTACATCCTATAGTATTTCTTATTCCAGCACTTGCTTGTTTCAGATAACCTATATAGAAGACTAATATATAGGAAGAAGTTTGAAGATCTAATTGAGTTGTGCCACAACAATAACCTCTCACTCTACGTCAACAAAACCAAAGAGTTGTTTATTGATTACAGGGAGAAGAAGTCCGTGAGCCAGTCCTCATTAAGGAAATGAAGGTGGAAAGAGTCAGTAGCTTTAAATTCCTTGGCTTTAGCATATCAGAGAATCTGAACTGGAGCCATCACAAAGAAAGCATGAGAGCACTACTTCCTTACAAGTCTGCATAGGTTCCGCGTGTCACCAAAAACTTGGACAAACTTCTATAGATACACAGTGAAGAGTATCCTAGCAGGTTGCATCATTGGGAGAGTAGCCTAACTGGTATGGAAATGCCAATTCCCAGGAGTGGAAAAGGCTACAGAAGGTGATGGATACAGCCTAGTCCATCACAGGCAAATCCCTTCCCAACACTAAATACATTTTCATGGAGTGCTGCCTCAAGAAAGCAGCATTAATCATCAAAGATTCCTAATGTCCAGACCATGCCCTTTTCTCGCTACAGTCAATGATCCCACACCACCAGGGTCCGGGAATAATTATTAACATACAATCATTTGGCTCTTGTACACAACTATTGCTGGCAGAGTTTCAGATGGTTATGAGTGAGATAGATCAATTGGTTGAGCACTATTGCAACAAACAACCTTGCAGTCAACGTCAGTAAGACTCTAGGAAGGGGAAGTCGAGGGAATGTATACCAGTCCTCATTGAGGGATCAGCAGTGGAAAGAAAGGGTGAGCTGCTTCAAGTTTCTGGGTGTCGACATGTCTGAAAAATATCCTGAGCCCAACATACAGATGCAATTACAAGTAAGGCATGACAGCAGCTATATTTCATTAGGAGTTTCAGGAGACTTGGTATGTCAGAATCAGAATCAAATTTCGCATCACAGGCCTATGTCGTGAAGTTTGTTAACTTTATCGCAGCAGTACAATGAAATAAATATAGAGAGAAAAAACTGGGATACTTTAAGTATATATATGCCTATTAAATAGTAAAGTGGTGTAACTATAGTGTAAAGTAGTGTGTAAAAAAAAGTAGTCAGGACGTGTTCATGGGTGCAATGTCCATTTAGAAATTGGATGGCAGAGGGGAAGATGCTGTTCCTGAACTGCTGAATGTGTGCCTTCAGGCTCCTATTCCTCCCTCCTGACAGCAACAATGTGAAGATGGCATGTCCTAGGTCGTAAGGGTCTTTAATGATGGACACCGCCTTCCTAGGTCACCGCTCCTTGAAGATGTCTTGGATATTAGGGAGGCTAGCACCCATGATGGAGCTGACTACTTTTACAAGTTTCTGCAACTTCTTTTATTCTTCCACAGTAGCCAACACCCCACCCCCACCTCACCCATACCAGATGGTGATGCAACCAATCAGAATGCTCTCCACAGTACATTTGAAGAAATTTTTGTATGTTTTAGTTGATAAACCAAATTTCTTTAAACTCCTAATGTCATATAGCCTCTATCTTGGCATCTTTATAGCTGTATCAATATGTTGCGTCCAGGTTGGGTCCTCAGAGATATCGACACCCTGCTCACTCTCTCTACTTCTGATCCCTCTATGAGGATTGGTTTGTGTCCCCTGGACTTGCCCTTTCTGAGTTCGCAATCAGCTCTTTGATCTTACTGACATTGAGTGCAAGGTTGTTTCTGCGACACCACTCAACTAGCTGGTATATCTCACTCCTGTACACCCATTCGTCCCCATCTAAAATTCTACCAACAATGGTTGTATCATCAGCAAAATTATAGATGGCATTTGAGCTGTGCCTAGCCACACAGACAAGGGTGTAAAAGGAGTAGAGCAGTGGACTAAGTGCACATCCCTGTGCAGTACCTTTGTTGATCGTCAGAGAGGTGATGTTATTTCCAGTCCATACGGATTGTGGTCTTCCAGTTAGGAAGTCGAGGATCCAATTGCAAAGGGAGGTACAGATGCCTAGGTTCTGTAGCTTTTGAATCAGGACTGTGGGAATGATGGTGTTAAATGCTGAGCTATAGTCAATGGACAGCATCCTGACAATGGTACCTGCATTGTTCAGGTAATCCAAGGCTGCGTGAAGAACCATTGAGATTGTGTCTGCTGCAGACCGATTGTAGTGATTAGACAAACTGCAGTGGGTGCAGGTCCTTCCTGAGACGGCTGTTGATTCTCCAGTCAATGCTCAACCTCTCAGTGCTATCGGATGATGGTCATTGAGGCAGCTCACTCTGCTCCTCTTTGGCATTGGTACAATTGTTGCCTTTTTAAAGCAGGAGGGAACTTCTGACAATAGCAGTGAGAGATCGAAAATGTCTTTGAGTACTCCCACCAGTTGGTTGGCACAGATTTTCAGAGCCTTACTGGGTCATCCATCGGGCCCTGCTGTCTTGCGAAGGGTTACTCTCTTGAAAGACTCCCATCAAAGACTCTCGCAAATTTCTGCAGCTGTATCATGGAGAGCATTCTAACTGGTTGCATCACTGTCTGGTATGGAGGGGCCCTGCATAGTATTGGAAAAAGCTGCAAAAAGTTGCAAAATCAACTAGCTCTATCATGGGCACTGGCCTCCCCAGCATCAAGGATACCTTCAAAAGGTGTTTGTTGCCTCAAAATGGGAACATACATCATTAAAGACCCCCATAACACAGGACGTGCCCTCTTCTCATTGCTACCATCAGGGAGGAGGTACAGGAGCCTGAAAACATACACTCGGTGTTTCAGGAACAGTTAATCCCCCACTTTGCCATCAGATTTCTAAATGGACATTGAACCTATGTACACCACCTCACTAGTTTGTTTTCTTTTTTGATCTCTTTTTGCACTATTTATTTTGTATATATACAGAGCCATTTAAAAGGAATTCATCCCTCTTTGCAAGTCATGTTTTATTATTTTACAATATTGAATCACAGTGGGCTTAATTTGGCTTTTTGACACAGATCAACAGATAAAGACTCTTTCACGTCAGAGTGAAAACAAATCTCTACAAGTAATCCAAATTCATTACAAATATAAATCACAAAATAAGTGATTGCAGAAGTATTTGCCCCTTTTAACATGACACACCAAGACATCACTGATGCAGCCAATTGGTTTTAGAACTCATGTAATTAATTAAATGGAGATCACCTGTGTGCAGTCAAGGTGTTTCAATTGATTGTAGTAAAAATACACCTGTATCTGGAAGGTCCAACCACTGGTGAGTCAGTATCCTGGCAAAAACTACATCATGAAGATAAATGAACATTTCAAGCAACTCTACAAAAAGGTCATTGAAAAGCACAAGTCAGTAGATAGATACAAGAAAGTTTCCAAGTCACTAAATATCCTTTGCAGTACAGTTGAGTTGATCATCAAAAAATAAAAAGAATATGGCACAGCTGTAAACCTGTCAAAAGCAGGCTGTCCTCAAAAACTGAGTGACTGTGCAAGAAGGGGGCTAGTGAGGGAGGTCACCAAGAGACCTATGACAACTCTAGAGGAGTTACAAGCTTCAGTGGCTGAGATGGGAGACACTGCGCATACAACAACTGTTGCCTGGGTGCTTCACCAGTCACAGCTTTATGGGAGAGTGGCAAAGAGAAAGTCAAGTTGGGGAAAAAGCTCACATGAAATCTCAGCTAGAGTTTGCCAGAAGGCATGTGGGAGACTTTGAAGTCAGCTGGAAGAAGGTTCTATGGTCTGATGAAACCAAAATTGAGCTTTTAGGCAATTGGACTAAATTCTATGTTTGATTTATGCCAAACACTGCTAATAATCAAAAACATACCATCCCTATTGTGAAGTGTGGCATAGCTGTATCATGCTGTGGGGATGCTTCACTGCAGAAGATCCTGGAAGGCTTGTGAAGGTAGAAGGTTAACTGAATGCAGCAAAATGCAGGGAAATCCTGGAGGAAATCCTGATGCAGTCGGCAAGAGAACTGCGACTTGGGAGAAGATCTGTTTTCCAGCAAGACGATAACCCCAAGCATAAAGCCAAAGCTACACAGGAATGGTTTAAAAACAACAAATTGAATGTTGTGGAGTGGCCAAGTCAGAGCCCAGACCTCAATCCAATTAAGAATTTGTGGCTCAATGTTCAGTCACAATGCCCAAGCAATCTGACAGAGCTTGAGCAGTTTTGTAATGAAGAATAGAGGAATATTGCAGCGTCCAGATATGCAAAGTCCTATCTACTCAGACTCAAGGCTGTAATTACTGCCAAATGTGCGTTTACTAAATACTGACTTGAAGGGGGTGAGTAATTATGCAATCAATCATTTTGTCTTTAATAATTGGAATAGATTTAGACCAATTAGTAACTTTTTTTCATTTTGACTTGAAAGAGTTTTTTCTGCTGATCGGTGTCAAAAAAGCCAAATTAAATTATTCTGATTCAATGTTATAAAACATGAAAACTTCCAAGATGGTCAAATACTTTTTATAGGCACTGTATATAGTAATTTGTAATTATTATTTGCTGCAATATACTGCTACTGAACAACAGATTTCATGACATAAACCAGTAATATTAAACCTGATTCTGATTGTGACTCATTCACCACAACTCTGAACTGATTCTACAATCTACAGACTCACTTTCAAGGACTCTTGACAACATGTTCTCAGTCAAACACGAGAAAGTCAGCAGATGCTGGAAATTCCCTTATTCTTTATTTCCAGTGCACATCTGTGTAAAGAACAATGAGTGTCAATGACGTGAGGAGCTTCCTTTTTCACTGAAGTAGCAAAACCTGATGTATTACCAAGCATCACAGGAGCTTCACCTGTGCAAGTCGTATGAAGTTTTTCTTTCCAATAAAAGTTTTGTTTGGCCAAAAAAAAATATACATTTCCGAAGTGTCGATGACTTTCATAGTTTCCAATTACTCCATTTTGTTGGTGCGTCATTACAATACTCAAGGACCTCAGAATCAGCCAGGACAAAGAGTCCATTTGATTAGCATCCCATCTACTATCCTTCACCACAAGAATACTGTGTCTGCAGCATGTACAAACTTCAAAGTCTTCTACAGACGCTGCATTTACTTGAAGGTTATTCTTGTAGGAAGATTCTAAGATTTTCAACCTCTGCATTGCAAAAGGACACAGGGCAACAGACATGGATACACTATGACTTGCAGGTTCAAGCAGCTTTCTGCCTTGTAAGTATATTGTCATTTCTGGGGCTAATTCCAGGAAGTCTCTAACTATCATACTGTGGCAATCCTATCTCTGGATGAATGCGATTGTTCAGGAAGCAGCCTCCCACCACTTTCTCATTAAGAAATGCAAGTAAATATTGGCCTTGATACTGGCACCCACGCCCATAAACTGATGGGTTTTTTTAAAAAACCTTCAAGATCGTCATGGTCAAGTTGACTCACTTGAAGCAAAGAGTAGGGAACATAAGATTTTTGCTTTCCTTCAACTAAACCTCCATTTGGTAATTTCCTCAATTAGAAATGGACTACACCTTAAAACTTTGTCCCAAGCCTTTAGACAGGCAATCAACAGCAGGTTTGAGAATAACTACACAGCCTGATCCGTCAAACTTTCAGTCTGGTTTCCGATGCTTGCAGTTATAAAATTGAAGTGTTGTCCTTTTTATTTGAGATGTTGCAATATACCAAGGTGCTGCAGCCCAGAAGCAGACCCTCCCTCTCCCCCGCATTGCTTTCTGCTTTCTGGCATCTCCTGTGATCTGGCCAGCAAGTCTCCGGTAAAAACACATTATAACACGAAAGTGAAGTCCATCAGCACAAGGTTATGTGCTTAGCCCGCTACTCTACTCACTTTATACTTCTCACTGTGAGACTAAGCACAGCTCTAATGCCATTATTAAATTTGCTAATGATACCTCTGTTGTGATCCAAATCGAAGATAGCAACAAATCTCTGTATAGGAGGGAAATTGAGAATCTGAATGCATGGTGCCGTAACAGCACCTTTCTATTTACTATGAATGCCCACAAAAAATGAATCTCAGGGTAGTATATGGTGGCATATGTGTGTTTTGATAAATTTACTTTGAACTTTTGTAGCTGTGGCCTGTTCTCCCACTCCACTGCTTCAGCAATCACCTGGGGCATGTTTCAGTTTCTTGGGCTCCAAGATGGAACAGGTCTGATGAATCACAATGCACAAGTCCCCGGAGACACTTTTCCCTTGGTCTAAGTGTACTCATGTTGTCCTCATCTCAGATTCCCCCCCCCCCCACTTCTCCAGCCTTTTATCTCTTTCATCAAGCAACCTCCCAACTCTTTACTCTACTTCCTTCCTCTCTTCCAGTTTCACCTATCACCTCTGCCACCTTGTACTTCTTCCTCTCCTCCCCTCATCTTCTTACTCTCCTCCCCTCATCTTCTTACTCTGACTTCTCCTCTCCCTTTCCAGTCCTGATGAAGGGTCTCAGCCTGAAATGTCAACTGGTTAATCTTTTCCATAGATGCTACCTGACCTGTTGAGTTCCTCCAGCAGTTTGGGTGTGTGTTGCTTTGGATTTCCAGCACCTGTAGATTTTCTCATGTTTGGGAACCTCACTTGATGTCAGCAAAACCAAAAAGCTGATTACTGTCTATAAGAGGAGGAAACTGGAGGGTCCATGAGCCATTCCTCATTGGGGGGGGAATCAGAGGTGGAAAGGGTCAGCAATTTTAAATCCTTCAGTGTTATTTCAGAGAATCTATCCTGTGCCCAGCATGTAAGTGCCATTATAAAGAAGGCATAGCAGCACCTCTACTTTCTTAGAAGTTTGCACAGATTTGGTATCTCATCTAAAGCTTTGACAAACTTCTATAGCTATGTAGTTGAGTGGTTGGATCATGGCCTGGTATGGGAACACTAATGTCCTTGGACAGAAAAACCTACAAAAAGTAGTGGACACAGTGCACCCTTGAGCACATCCACAAGGAGCACTCTCCCGGAAAAGCAGCGTCCTTTATCAAAGACCCCTACCATCCTGGCCATGCTCTCTTCTCACTGCTGCCATCAGGAGGGAGGTACAGGAGCCTCAAGTCCCACGCCTCTAGGTTTAGGAACAGTTATTACTCACTAACCAGAGGGGATAACTTCACATGTTCCCAACACAAAACTGATTTCACAACTTACAAACTCACTTTTAAAGTCTCTACAAATTGTGTTCTCAATACTAATTGCTTGCATATCTGTCAATCTACCTTTATTTAATCATTTTCTTTTTTCTATTTGCACAACTTGTTGTCTTTTGCACTTTTATTGTTTGTCCATCTCTGTCATGTGTGGTTTTTCATTGATTCTTTTGTGTTTCTTTCTATTTATAATGAATGCCCACAAGAAAATAAATCTCAGAGTAGGATACAGTGAGATATAAGTAATTTGATAATAAATTGACATTACATGCTGAAGTTCTGCCTGGTATTGATGAGGATGGTTCTGGCCCTGTTACCATGCAATACCCCAGTCAGCTGGATGTGGAAGAGTTGCTCCAAGTAAATACTTTTGACCACAAGTCCACCAGGCAGTAGTCAATGTGGAACATGCTGCAGACATTGTGCACAGGGACCTTATGAATATGGTTGGGTGGATTAGAGTAGACTGTTCAAAGCATTTGGAAGAATGTCATCACCAGATCCCACTAACAAGTGCCAAGACCTTTGCAGGCTTGCCACCGGGAGGTGCCCTTGCAGCCAGATCATTCCTGCACTGACAGCATGGCATCACAATGCATATTTGCTCTGGGATGGCTGTGGTAGGAAAGAGATGGTCTCCCACCTCTTTGCAGACTGTAGATTTGCTAAGGGCGTGTGGAGAAGGATGCAAGGGTCCAGGTCTGTGTTCAGTCCAAGCAGCTGTGTAACAGAGGAGTTCATGATCTGTAGAAATCTTCCAGGCTCACACATGGAGTCCGACATTAAGTACTGCTGGAGGGCGATCTGGTCAGAGTGCCCTCTGGTCTGCTCGAAGCTTGCTGTTCTGCCAACGCAGTGAGATAGATGTCTGTAACGGACTGCTGCAAACGGGCACAAAGCAAGGTGCAGGAGTACGCACTGAAGCTTGCTGTTCTGCCAACGCAGTGAGATAGATGTCTGTAACGGACTGCTGCAAACGGGCACAAAGCAAGGTGCAGGAGTACGCACTGAAGCTTGGTGCAGCTAATGTCATGGTTCTGCAGGAATTGCATTTAGGAGATCTGTGAAGTCGTTATGAATTTCTAAATCACTTTGGACTTCCACGGCCTCAGTTTTTACTTCTGTTTGAATAACACTAGAACCCATTCTTCCAGCTGGGGAAAGACGAGAGATCCAACATTCTACTGTCCGAAAGTACCTGAGGAAGGTCAGCTCCAGTGAGTGCACAATGATTACTGCAGTTAGCAGGCTGACCAGTCTTTTGGCAACTACCTAATCTGGAAAGCATTGTGCATTAGCCAATTGCAACTCAGCTACCAAAGTCAGATCATCAGTCTGTGCTTCTGGGAAGGCGGGAGCACTGGCAGTTTCTTAGCAAGAGGGGCTTAAGCGGTTAGCATAGAATGTATTGATAAGTCTTTCAGGTATGCACTGAAGAGTACTTGTGTTCAGAAACCACATATTCTGAGAAGCCAACCTCAAAGTTCTTGCATGATGAAGAGCAGACATGAATTTTCAGCGAGTGCAACTGGCTTTACACCTGTGTAAAAGTAGGGCTGTTATTCCTAACTCACTGGGCAAATCTGGTTGCCTTCTATATGGGAGCCTGACAACAGGTGGCTGTCTGCTCTCTACAGAAGTGGCAAATATATAGGAGCACATCAGGGCTGGAGAAAATGTAAAAGCTATTTGCAAACCCCTCCTACATTGCTGGCTGAATTTTTTAACAATTTATCTATTAATATTTCAGTGTATATCTTAAACAAGGAATCAGTCCCTTTTTTTCTGAAAATAAAGTAAGCTATTATGCTGTGTAACACACTGAAAGGTTTCATTGCTAATGTAATGGCCTCTCTGTAATGTTCTACTGCTAAGGTAATGGTTTCTCTGTAGCAACAATGTTTGGGTTATGACTAGAGATAACGGAGCATGCTAGCCAATGGGTGGGATGTTGTTCTTTCTTGTGTGTCTGGCAGCCGGGAATTCATGGTCTTTTGCCAAGGAGAGATGAGGAGAGAGTTGGTAGATCACTGGATGGAGTGGACTTGGAGCGAGGGTCCAAAGGTCAGCGACAATCGGAGGTCGATGGTGAACAAATAGCCTTATCGGTGAGCTCCACCGTTGTGCATTAGGCTGTTTCATGAGAATGGGCCCTTTTTCTTTTTTTTTTGTTTTCTTTATTAACCATATAGTCACATTAAGAAGTATAAAGCTCAAACATTTAATCACATATTGAGTACTGTTTGTTATTTCATGGTACTGATTTGTAACAGGGGACACATTGCACAGCATTCACCCAAACTAGATTTACGGTATTAAGTTTGGCCAGGCCGGCAGGGGGGCCGTCATCCCCTATATTAAGCCGCTAGCCGAAGCAAGAGTTCCAGTTGGAACCATCAACATAGGGCATGTATTGGTATAACAGCCAGAATTTTGTTTTTGTGATGATTCTTAAAATAGCTTCTTATCTTGCAGGATAACAGTTTCAAATGACAAAGCTGTGATAAGAGTAGTAGAGCTTTGTACTGTTAAAGCATACAAAATACATTATTCTTGTTTTAAATAGCTTCATAAAGGATGCCTCGTTGTGCTAGTATGTTCAGTGTGCTTTCCCCTGTACAGATTTTAAAAGTGCTGGATCATCACATACAATTGGAAAAGAGGATTTGCATAACAGGAAGAAAATAATTGAAACTAATTTGAAAAGGATATAAGGTTCTGCCATTTGCAAGACATTTTGAACTGGTGTTCAATGAGATTACTTATAATTGTTTCCTCCTGTTAAACTGCTATAAACTTACTGAAGTAACTGTGCTCCTTTGAAGTTGGCGTTTATTTCCTTACCAATCCAGATTGCCTGGCAGTCATAACATAATAAAGCTATTGTTGTTCCATAAAACTGACTATGAAGTGTCTTTTTTTAATATAAGATTTGACCTGTGTAAACACAAGATCTACAACTTAATGGAATGCATCTTTTAATCTTGGGAACTGTATTTTTTGAGCCTTTAACAAAAATCATTACAGTAATAAGGGTTGTGATATTTTTAATGCACTGAGCAGTAAGCCAAAATCAACAGAGCATTTTTCATTTACTGTATTTTGGCTTAGGAAAGGTAGATGCATGTAATCAAAGGTTTGTGCTTATCTAGATATATAGTTCCTAGTTTTAATAATGCCAAGATGGAGCTAGGCTTGATGAGCAGATAGGCATGCACTTCATTCTCCCTGAAGTAATCTGTTACCAATTGAAATGTCTGCCAAAATACACTCTGAAATGCTTTTTTTTTATAAATTATCTCATGGGATTAAGTGCTGAGATCTTATATATTTCAAAAGCAACTGCCATTACAAAGAACTAAACAGCTTTAGAAATTGCGGCTTCACATGCAATGTTTTAATAATTTAGCTTATGAAGTTCTATAGAAAAATAAATTAAGTTGAAACTGGCAAAACCATCAGCAGCAGTTAGTTAGCTGATTAAACAAATGTTGTCAGAAACTTGCACCAGAAATAGAGTTAGTACATGCAGGATAAGTCCAGCTGTTTACACAAAATTCAAGGCTACAAATTGAGAGATTATACTTCCAGGGTCCATAGTGTTTTCTGTGTTTTCAAATACTGTAGGTTCTATTGAAAGTCATGTCTGTAACTATTTTACACAAGGCAAAGTAACTGTACACAGGTGACTAAATCACAGCCTCAAGGAATAAAACAAGAATATTTTTTGCTAGAATTTGTCACTTTTTGTAACTCCAAAAACTAATTAAAAGAAGAACACAGGAACCCGGTGTACCTGTGTATAATTAGTTACTCTTTAATGAGGCACTCAAATTTGATGTAGTGGTGTAATAACATACGTAATTCACGTACTTTTACATGTAACTTGCAATGAATTATGTAAACAATAAAGAATGCTAAATCAAACAATTACAATATTACTGAAATATTAAATACCAGTCCTCCCTGCTTAGCTATGAACTCCAACTCAATACAGACTGCATCTCAACATATATACAGTATATTATATAATACAACTATCAAATATAAAGATATCCACAGCATAGTAAATTTTAAATTGTCCCATTCAAATCTGAAGATTAAATCATTGTGGAGGATTTCTTACTCTTGTGGGATAACATTTTTCCTGACAAGAAAGATCACTTGGTTTGGCAGGAGAGACCTATGGCTATGAATAGATCTCAGGTTCTGGAGTCTCCTCTGTGGTGGTTTTAGAAGTTGACTGGAACTCTAGGAAGTGGTTCTGACAGTTCTGAACATCTTTCTTCTCTAACAATTGAATCTGCTGTCTTCAATTCCAGATGACATCAGACACAATCTCCACTGTCTAGGAGAGTCATCCAGTTCTGTCCTTCATCTCTCCAATTATCCATTTTTGATCATCTCTATGGTCCCACCAGCACTGCTTGTCCAGGACTGAAACCTCCTTGCTTGAGGAGCCCTCGTCAGCTGTTTGTCCTGCATACCCCTCTGAGATTGGGGTTCCGGAGGTCCAAGCATGAGTGCAAGGAACAACCCAGAAACAGATCATATAATATGTCTTATTCCATTTATTTTTGAGAATTACTGCAATTTCCACATCAAACTGTGGTCCATTATCACTGACTAAATGTTCTGGAACACTGGTCCTTGGGAAAAGGCTTCTCCACATATCAACGGTGTACGAAGCTGCTGTGGACGCTATTAGAAACATAGAAAATCTACAGCACAATACAGGCCCTTCGGCCTACAAAGTTGTGCTGAACATGTCCCTACCTTAGAACTACCTAGGCTTTACCCATAACCCTCTATTTTTCTAAGATCCATGTATCCATCCAGGAGTCTCTTAAAAGACCCTATCGCTTCAGCCTCCACCGTTGCCAGCAGCCCATTCCACGCACTCACCACTCTCTGCATAAAAAAACTTACCCCTGACATCTCCTCTGTACCTACTTCCAAGCACCATAAAACTAAGCCCTCTCATGCTAGCCACTTCAGCCCTGGGGAAAAGCCTCTGACTATCCACATGATCAATGCCTCTCATTATCTTATACACCTTTATCAGGTCACCTCTCATCCTCCTTCGCTCCAAGGAGAATAGGCCAAGTTCACTCAACCTATTCTTGTAAGACGTGCTCTCCAATCCAGGCAACATCCTTGTAAATCTCCTCTGCACCCTTTCTATGGTTTCCACATCCTTCCTGTAGTGAGGTGATCAGAACTGAGCACAGTACTCTAAGTGGGGTCTGACCAAGGTCCTGTATAGCTGTAACATTATCTCTCAGCTCTTGAATTCAATCCCACGGTTGATGAAGTCCAATGCACCATAAACCTTAACCACAGAGTCAACCTGATTAGCAGCTTTGAGAGTCTTACGGACTTGGACCCCAAGATCCCTCTGATCCTCCACACTGCCAAGAGTCTTACCATTAATGCTATATTGGGAACACTTCTAGTCACTTTGGTTCTGCATCCATTATCACCAAGAAACCTGTGTCCATGAACGGTCCAGTAAAATCCACATGAATCCTCTTCCATGGCAATGCAGCCTATTCTCAGGGATGGAGAAGTGCTGCTGTTGGCATCTTCTGGAAGTGTTGATATTCCAAAGAGTGCATGACAAGCTGCTTGAATTGATGATCTATCTCAGGCCACTGGACAAAGCTTTGAGCCACACTTTTATTTTGACCATGCCTACATGACCAACATGTCGCTCCTCCAAAACTTTAGCTCTTGGCTTGAATGGTAGAACATCTCTCAATCGCCACATAAGGCAAACCCTCAACGTGGGAAATGAATTTCTGCTGCACATTTCACCTACTTTGGGTTGCAATGTAAACCTGAGACAGCATGGAATCTTTTCAGGATTACCTTTGCCATAATAGGGAGGCTTCCAATTTGCATGGGGGAGAATACATAGAGAGGAGTGTCCTCTTTTGTAAATTTTTCAGGTTTTTCCTTTTCCAAGGGTAAATAGGAGAATCCACCAGCATTTCCATGATTAGATGTCCTCTTGAATTTGATCTTCTAATTGTTTCCTCGAAGAAACAGAGCCCATCTCTGCATTCATGCTGCTGCTGTTAGTGGAACACCCCCCCCCCCCCCCTTGATTAAAAATGGGCACCAGTAGTTGATGATCGGTAATGAGGGTAAACTCTCTCCCATTCAAGTACTAGTTGAAATGCTTTATGCCCCACATCAGTTTCTTTGCATCTGTAAGGAAACTTAATGCAAAGGCTACAGAGCATTCACTTCCAACATTCATAACATGCAACATGACAGCATCTATACTTTAAGGCGAAGCATCACAGGCAAGCTTCACTGGACAACGAGGATCATAATGTGTGAGGACAGTGTCTGTTATCACCACTTCCTTCATCTTTTGAAAAGCCACCTCACACTGCTTTGTCCATTGCCATTTCTTCCTGATCTGCAGTAATGAATTCAAAGAGTGAAGCACAGTAGCCAGGTTTGGCAGGAATCTATTATAGTAGTTGACAAATCCTAAAAAGAACCACAAATGTGACACATCCACTGGCCTTGGGGCATCCACCACTGCTTGAATTTTCTCAGCACACTTGTGTAATCCTTGTGTGTCAATAGTATCATCACAATAAGTTATGCTTGGTTTAAAGAATTCACAATTGTTGCTCTGAGCTCATCATCTTTGAATCTTTCTAAAACTGTCTTGAGATTTTGGAGGTGATCCTTGTCATCCTCACTGATAACAATGATGTCATCTAGATTACACTGAGTGCCTGGGCAGTCTTGCAGCACCTGGTCCATAGCTTTCCGTCAGAGCGCAGGTACAGATGCTTTGGACTCTGCTTCCATCTCCACCTGTAGGTATGCCTCAGCAGTCCACTTCTCTGAAGTGTTTCCCTTGAGAGAGCTTTGCACAGCTATCCTCTATCCCGGGCCGGGGGTATTGATCTACTTTTAGTACTGGGTTGATGGTTACCTTCAAAGGGGTAACAGTCCCATCTTAGGCCACTGTTTGCGTTACCGCGAATCATCCTTCTGATGATGGGTCATTGGTGCTGTGCCTTCATGAAGACAGTATTTTGCAAAGGTAAGCAAATTTCACATAAGACACTATAATCAGGAGAAGGCCTTTCAACCCCCAAAGTAATATCATCATACATTGTTAAATCTAATAGCTTTGTGTTTGTAAATAAATAATTATATTAACTGCACCACACAGTGCTATGATTGGTGTTCCAAAAGGATCAAACAATTTAGCATTTTTCAGCACATTCGTGGCTTTGTCCGTGGCCTAGTGATTGTTCTTCAATCACTAGATCCTACATCATATTTGAAATTATCACCCTTATTGATCATCCCATTCACAAATAACCTTACAGCCTCCAATCTTTGCTTTTTCCAGTCCAACTATCCCTTCTCTCCCAGCCTCTACTCCCTATTCTTTCTCAGCTCCTAAGCTTGCTCCCTTAGCGATTTCCAGATCCTTGATAGCTCCCAGCCACCGATGTTCCACTTCACATCAAGGTACAGATTTTGGGCAGTACTATACTTACAATCAGAATGCGCATGACCCAAGCAGTGAGTTAAAATGCCCCTTAAGGTGCTGCTGAATATCATCTGCAAATATATTATCCAATGGAGAAAATGTCACCAAAGCAAAGTAAATAAACATCCTTCGATTCAGTGTTAGCCCCCAGAAACTGCAATCTTGCAATCAGACATCTGTGCTAAAGACATAACCTAAAGACCATCTCAACGCACATTAAAGCAAGGCTGCCACATTTACTGTAACAGTGGAACCCCCACATCTTAACATTCAGACACAAACGTTTCTCAGTGGAAATTCACAACCTGCTTCTCCTCACTGTGAACTTCTACCCCCAACAATTTTCTCGCTTGATTAAAGTGTGAAAATCTTAAGAAACTAGTAGTATAACAAAGTGATATATTAATCATTGTATTTATGTTCTCCCTGTAACCATTGCATTGA
Organism: Hypanus sabinus; assembly: GCF_030144855.1. Classification (NCBI taxonomy): domain Eukaryota; kingdom Metazoa; phylum Chordata; class Chondrichthyes; order Myliobatiformes; family Dasyatidae; genus Hypanus; species Hypanus sabinus. Next base: position 118,221,634 of record NC_082708.1, read on the forward strand.
AATTGAAGTGTAGAGTTAGCTACTGTATAACCCTTGTGAAGTTGGTGCTTTAACCCCCAAAGCATTTGATGTTTGCTAGGGCATTTCTGAGGGAATCTGGTGAAAGTACTGGAGGCAATGACTGTGTACTCATATTTCTAATTCTGCCAATTGTCATAGTTAAACAGTGACACTGTGCCATTAAATTGTAAAATCTCTGCCCCCCAACACCTGAAATGCCAAGGGCGAAGCCATGATACTATTCACTTCTTCCTTTTCTTCAGGCTCTGTAATTAAGGAGGAAATAGCTCCTTTAAACAGCCTATAACATGTGATTCATTTCTTTCTCACTACACAAACAGTACTATAGTTCAGCACAGCTAATCTATACCAGAAATCCATGTAAGTATCAAGAATGTATCAGTGTATACCACATTCTCAAGTGGAACACAGCACGGAGGCAGAAAAGCAGTTTTCTTTACAAAGTCATTCAAGGCACTATAAATACAGCAAGTTCCTCAGCATGTCTGAAATGCCTACTCAAAATCATCTGAAATTCCCATCTTTCCCTTCACCAAACAGCCTGTTTTCCAGCTTCTAACATGTAGCAAACTAATATCGACAGAGAAACACTTGATTTTGGCAGTTTATTTATTTTTATTGCTGCTGCACTTTCTATCCTATTTCTTTTCACTCTCTCCATCAATTTTCAACAGCGTATTTTATATTTCTAGACCAAATAATGAACTTTCAGTTCTTATTACTTCCTCTGCATCTGAACCAGGACTCATCTCTTTTTCTTTTCATAAATCCTTCTTTCATATTTACTAATGAGAGTGCCGGAATTAATTACCTTATTTAGATAACCATTTCTAGTGCAAATTAGAATTAGAATTTATTTTATTTCTTACATCCATCTCACAACACGAGGGAGTAAAAATCTTTGCTTGCGTCTCCGCCGCAATGTACAAGCAATAAGAAAAGGAAATGTGGGAGGCTGTTGACCAAACAGTAAGATTGTATATGTAATTGTTTTGCATCCATGTATATAGAGTCAGATATTCAATCAGATCAACGTGTATTGATCAATCTGATGGCCTGGTGAAATAAGCTGTCCCAGAGAGCTTATTGAGCTTTCACTCACAAACAAGAGAAAATCTGCAGACACTAGAAATCCGAGCAACACACACAAAATGCTGGAGGAACTCAGCAGGCCAGGCAGCATCTATGGAAAAAAGTACAGTCGATGTTTCAGGCTGAAACCCTTCGGCAGGATTGGAGAAAAAAAGCTGAGGAGTAGATTTCAAAAGGTGGGGGGGGGGGGAGGGGAGAGAGAACCACCAGGTGATAGGTGAAACCTGGAGGGGAACGGATGAAGTATAGAGCTGGGAAGTTGCTTGATGAAAGAAACAGGAGGCCATGGAAGAAAGAAAAAGGGGAAAGGAGCACCAGAGGGAGGCGATGAGGTGAGAGAGTGAAAGGGGATGGGAAATGGAGAAGGGGAGGCATTACCGGAAGTTCCGAAACCGATGTAGATTGGGAGACCGCTTCACCCGCCAGAACAAGCAGGGTCTCCCTGCGGCCACACGTTTTAATTCCACTTCCCATTCCCATTCCGATACGTCCATTCACGGCCTCCTCCGCTGTCATGATGAGGCCACGCTTACGTTGGAGGATCAACACCTTATATTCTGGTTGGGTAGACTCTAACCTGATAGCATGAGGATTTCTCAAACATCCAGTAATGCCCCCCAAAACCCTCCTCTCCATTTCCCATCCACTTTTCCCTCTCTCGCCTCATCTCCTTGCCCACCCATCGCATCCCTCAGGTGCTCTTCCCTCTTTTCCTTTCCTCCATGCCTTCTGTCTCTTTCACCAATCAACTTCCCAGCTCTTTGCTTCATCCCTCCCCCTCCAGGTTTCACCTGTCACCTGATGGATCTCTCACCCCTCCCCTCACCTTTGGCATGTCACCCATGCTTTCTGTGTATGGAAAAGGAATTTCATCTGCTCCTCATCGAGTAGAGGCTCTCAGCCATCCTGACCATGCAGAGTCACAAGATGTGTTGCACCGAGCTTCCTATGGGAACCCAGATCTCTTCAAGAATCAAAATTTCTCTCATACCTGAATATTCAACAGCTGAGAGAAGTGTGCTTCACATGGCCAGTGCCATATTCCGTACAAGTTCAGCATAAATCCTGTATTTGCATGTAGTCCATGACGCAAGCCATGTTTCAGCTGCCATGCTACATGATGGATGCTTCTGTTAGTGAGAGCTATTTCTCCTTCCTTGGCTCTTCAGCCTCTCTTTGGGCTCCTGGTAAAGCAGCAGAGCACAGTATAACTGGGACTTGGTACAACCAAGAGTCAGAGAGAGAATGCCACCCGGACAGAGAACATAGAACATTACAGCACAGTACAGGCCCTTTGGCCTATGATGTTGTGCTGATCTCTTAACCTAGTTCAAGTGCAGCACAGTATAGGCCTTTCAGCCCACAATGTTGTGCTGGCCTTTTTAACCTACTCTACTAGGATCCTAAAGATGAGATTGTGAAGTCAGGATTGCCCTGTAGCACTTGCCAGAGAGGATCTCACTCTTCGTGCTGTCCGGTGTGTTCCGTATAAAGCTGCACGACAAATGAACAGGAGAAGCAGGAGGAGGAAGAGGATGAGGAGGATATCAGCAGATGGCATTGAAGGATACCTCGCTCCGAATGGGCTACCTTAAGTGCCTCATTGCCCAAACAATCACCTGATGACTCCATTACATTTTCTTCTCACACAGGCAAAAATGCACTAAGTCAAAAGTAATGACAACACACCTCAGGAAATGTGACCTGGGAATGACAGAATTCCCAGGAATTGTACCTAATGTTTACTCCCAGCACTCATAAGTTCATCAGGAAACATGTCCATTCAGGGGCAACATGTTTTACCTTCCATCATTGGATAAATAACATGGAATACACCTCAAACATTTTAGAGGAGCTTTACCGACAAGACATTTCCTTTATCAGGCACATAACGTCTGGTTTCTCCAAAATCGGATGAAATGTTCTCAGTTGCTAATGGTGTTACTGTTCTCAAACAGCAATCTATCTGTCTAAGGAAGGATCTTCAATCTTCCAATAGCAGTGTGACATCAACCAAGTGCATGGAGTGAAGATCTACATGAATGTTGCATGTAGTTAGAAAAGAACACACCAGGCTCCTTGATCTTCCAGCTGTTCTATCAGGTGAAGAAGGTACTGAGCATGTCTGTTTGCATCCACATCAGCTTGTTCATGTAGACTGCCCCACTGGATTGCTTTTCTGGATCTTCAGGAGCAGACTGATGCGCGACCTTGCAATTCATTGGATCGTCACAGGCCCAGTCCGAAACATTGAATGCTTATCCCCCTCCATAGATGCCGCATGACCTGCTGAGTTCCTCCAGCATTGTGTGTGTTGCTCTGGATTTCTAGCGTCTGCAAGATCTCTTGTATTACTGGCTGCCCCAGTTGCTGGGCCTGCGCACCACCTGCTAATGTGAGGTGTCTCACTGAATGAATTTTACACCTCCACACTACCCTGTGCACTCCATAAGGATGTGACCAGCGCTTGTATGGATCCTCCTCTTGTTTTTCATAGTATATTCTCCTCCTTCAGGGCTGAAGGCAGGAGTTCCTGAGATACTGTCATTTTAAAAACAAAGAATATGTCATTGGTTCAACGTGGACACTGGTAAGATATATATGGAAAGAGGCAGAATAATGAAGTGTGATGAATGGAGAAGCAACTTCACAGGCAAAGACAACCCACTCTGAACTGGTGCTCTGAGTGAGCTACTGAGTTCCACAGCAAATAATCCCAAGCTACTGTATATTGCACTCCATCCTCTAGCCTAATAAGATGTGAAGGCCTATCATACTTCTATATGGCACATTTCATTCCTATGTGCTGGAGCAGACAGAAGTATTTGCATCCCACATTTATTACTGTCCTTCGCTCATTGATTCTGCACCTAAATTGCCAGATTGAAGGCACCTGTACAAATCATAAAGTGATAATGTGTCAACTGACATCAACTTTTAAGAGATTAAATAAAATCCAAAGAATCTGAAACAGTATTAAACCAAAAATTCTCAACATCATTTTCAAATCTCTCCACAGCTTTCCTATACCTCTAACCCCCTGACCTTGGCCTTCAACAAATTCCATTCTTCCCCTCCCTGACCAAAGTTCTCAGCCACATCAACTACTGTGATCCATCTCCCCAACAATGCCTCTGACTCCTTTCCCTTCCCTTGCATTCGGAGTCACCATCCCCTCCCTCCTCCAAGCACTTAAAACATTAATGCAGTAGTTCATGCAGCTGATTCTGTTACACCTTATCCTGAGAACACTGCAAATTCAATATGACCTAAAACATCAAAGTAATACTGAAGTAAAATTTCAAAGCCATGAGGAAGCTTTTGAAAGTATTGTGATTTTGCTGCTCCTCAAAGCTATGATTATTTTTGATATCTGTACCCATGGACAATAAATAATAAAATAAAAGTATCCCTCACCATCTTTTTTATCTTTTCCTTATCAACAGTCATAAAATTGTCCTTTTCATTTTCCCTGCATTTATTACTCTCTCTCTCTCTCTCTGTCCCTCTCTTTCTTTCCCTCTGTCTTTCTCTTACTCACTCACTCTGTCTCTCTCTCTCTCTATCATTTTTTTAATTTATTATTTTATTATAGGAAATCTCCTGTTGATGTGGACTAGATGAACTTTCCCACAATAGTGAGCTGTGCATGCTATAGATAGCAGCAAGCAAATAATCCTGGTCTCCCAGGGGTGAAGCTGGGATACAGTTCTGACAGAGAGGTACAATTGGAACAGGACCAGGATATATTGGATTCATGCCTTGCTAATAACACAATGACAAATTGTGTTCAAGGGTGCTTGGTGTTTCTTGGACCTATCCCTAAATGTTATACAGGGCCTTAGGGGCTCATCGAAAACACTTTAGACTTGAACTTAAATCCCACACAGCTTGTCTTCAATCTGTCCAGTAGTACCCACCAGAGAGCAGATGACAGGCACTTTGTGTGTTTATTGAGAGCCCAAGATAGAGAGGCCATTGTGAGCTTACCGAGAGATGAAGGTTTTTACTAAATAAAATGTCATTAAAACCAGGCAGATTGATATCTGCAACAGACCTGTTCCTCCTAAGGAATTGTTAAATGTTTGTGGTTAGCTTTTTTGGCATTGCAAGAAACTTGAGGACAGATTAGGGAGATGATTATATATTTGAAAAGTTTTAGTGATAGTTTGCAAGGACAGAGTTAATAAGCTTTTTCTGAAACAAAGAATTTATGGCTTATGGTAAAATAAATTGTATTTGGATTTGTATAGATATTGAAACCTAAGTGTTATTGGAGAAAGCATTTGTATCATAGTAAAAGACTGGAATGTACAGACAATTTGACTTAGACCTTAGCAGAAGTGATGTCAGAGCAGAAACCAAAACAGAAAAGATGTCAAACCAGAAAAGGATTTGGCAGATAGTTCAGCTTAAGACTATGAGGAGACCAGTTAATTTGCTAGAGCAGCTAGAATGATTTTCCGGAGATTTCAGAATAGCTACTTCTCAGAGTTCCAATTGATCTAAATCCTGCTGTATTTTTTGACAGTCTTCCATACTCTCAAACTTGCTAATCAACCCATTTCATTCATATTATTTATTTTTATATCACAAACAACAGAGGTCCCAGCGCTAATCTTTGTGTGACACTACGGGACCCACACCTTCAATTAAAGTAACACTCTTCCAACATTACCTTCTGTCTTCTATGTCCTAACCATGTGCCTTGACCTTCTGGATCAGTAACCACGAGAAATCTCTACGAAACTCACAAATGCTCCTGCTCCATGTTGGTTGGTCATGGGCCAAGGTTTCCCACAGGTCAATAGGAACATTAGACTTCTTCGAGAAAATTCTGTAAACATTTTTAACATGGAATGTGGCTGGTTTGGAGAGACAAGAATGAGGACAATAGCCTGGATGGGATTTGGTTGGTTCACCCAGGATGAAAAGAACATAACGGAGTTCTGGTTGCCCTATGGCAGATGTTCTTAATTTTTTTATGCCATGGACCTCTTTGACAGTCCAATGAAGCCTATGTAACCCTTCTCCAAATAATGTATTTAAATATATGAAATAAAATAGAATAAAATAAAATAAACCAATTATATTGAAATACAGTTATCAAAATATTTTCAAAAATTGTGATATATTAATATATGTACTTCTTTAGTAATGCATTAAATAACAAAACTATACATTTAAAATATAAGCAAGTCAAAATTAAATTTTATCTTTAAGGACATATCCAGCTGTTGTTGCTTAGCTTGAATCAGAACATTAAACTGTGGGGTAGTCTTTGTCAAAGCAACACACATGTCATATTAGACACTCAATCAATTTTGATTTTTTTGTTTTAATGGTTGCAAGTGTTGAAAATCCTGATTCACAGTGATATGTTGTTACAAATCAAATTAAAGCTTCTGTAGCTTGCTTCACAAGGCCAGATAGGCCTCTCTCAAGGAACATCAGAATTCTCCAAGGTTTTGTGAGTTAAACTCCAATTGTAGTCAGTTTTTTGTCCCGCGATTAATGAGTTCATGTGTAGCCAGATCAACACCTTCAATACAGTTTATGTCAGAAAGAAAATGATTGTGGATCCATGGTTCAACTTTAATGCCATCAAGATGAAAATAACTTTTGAAAGTGTTTCCAGATCTTCACAGATTTCACTCTTCAAAGAAATTGACAAAGAATTTTGTATCACAACTCCACCTTGGTGAAGCATTTCCTCCAGCATTTGAAAGTTGCAAAGATGTTGGCCTCTACTCTCTTCATCCCTGTCGGCAGCATAGCTTGTAATTTTTCAGTGTCATCCATAATAGTGAATTGAAAGATTTATTTCATTCGTATGGTTAAAAATATCTACCAGACAAGCCAACCCATGGATACAATGGATACCATGAGTCCTGACGAAGGGTCTTGGCCCGAAACGTCAACAGTGCTTCTCCTTATAGATGCTGCCTGGCCTGCTGTGTTCACCAGCATTTTGTGTGTGTTGTTTGAATTTCCAGCATCTGCAGATTTCCTCATGTTAACTCATGGATACAGTCCTTCTTTTCAAACTGTTCCAAGAGTGGGTTTTCTTTTTCTTTCAGAAGTGAAACTTCTGTCCTTAGTCTGAACAAGTGCTTCAAGACTTGTCCTCTTGCAAGTCAAAAAATGTTTGTGTGGTTGAGAAGCACTTCATATTCTGCAGCCATTTCTTGACAAAATCTTTTTAACATGTTAATTATTCAGAAACCAGCTTCTAATAAAGTTGATGACTTTTATGGCTGTTGACAAAACTTCTGTCAGGTTGTTGAAAGAGTCTTTATTTCCAGTGCACATCTGTGTAAAGAACAATGAGTGTCAATGACGTGAGGAGCTTCCTTTTTCACTGAAGTAGCAAAACCTGATGTATTACCAAGCATCACAGGAGCTCCACCTGTGCAAGTCGTATGAAGTTTTTCTTTCCAATAAAAGTTTTGTTTGGCCAAAAAAAATATGCATTTCCGAAGTGTCGATGACTTTCATAGTTTCCAAAAGGGACTCACAAAATAAGAATTCTTCTCTAATGACATCAGCATACACATAACCAACAAAAGCAAGAAGCTGACTACCTTGAGAGATGTCTGTAGTTTCATCCAGTTGCAAACTGAAAGAGATTTGCGAGGCTGCCAATTCTTCAGTGACCTGCTTCAAAATGTTAAAAGAAATATCAACTATTTTAGAATGTATCTCACAGTACTGGATAAGAAAACTGCTTCCAGCTTTTTTTCTTTGTCACAGTCCACAGACCAGCTTGACCATTTCCAGTGCACATGGCTTTACCAAAGTCTCCAATAGTCTAATGCTTCTTTTGATTCATAATCCAGTAAGCTTCAAGAATGCATATAGGATGCTTCAAGAAAAGGTTTTTGTGAAATGGAGAATCCAAGTTTTGGAAGACTCCCAACTTTTCATCATACTTTTTTTTGACATTTCACTTAAATTGGATCTGCAAGAAAACACAAAATAAATAAGGCTAAAAATAAAATATTTGATTCAATTGACATTTTCTGAAACTCAATATTTTTGTATGTTTTTTAAGCAATCGGTGCAATAAATCTGTAAAGAAGTAAGTAATCTGTATGTTAATTAACTGAAGTATAAGTTATTCAAGAAATTTGTTTGCCAAGTAAGTAAAATAAGGCAGGTTTTACAATTTATCCAAAGTTTTAATACTTTTAATAGCTTTTAGATACCCGGATAGACGTAAGGATTACAGCAGCAGCTCAGGTGTCATGTCCTTCCTGGAATCCAACTATTTTTGCTCATGGAGGTGTCTGGCTTTCTGTGCCTCCATAGAAATAATGGTTCTCACTTCTGATATTGTCTGCAGTAATCTCATGAAGTTATTTTGAAAATATGCAGTATTTTCACGTAATGGTAATACACAAACACAACTTGTAAAACGTAGTGCATGTGCAGACCTTTACTTCATAAAACAGAGAGTGTACAAAAAGAAAGTACAAAGAGAAAAGCAAATAAAGGAAAGAGCCTCTGCTGCTCACAGAACTTACATCGCTGCTGAACCTGTATCACTTTGCAATGTGATAGCGATAAAAAGATGTTGCTTTAAATAGCACACTGCAACAGTTATCCCAACCATCAGAAATCTCTGAACTTACCTGGTCTACACCAGCAGCCCGCATGCCTACTCATATTACAAAAGGCCATGCGGCCCTGAGGAGAGTTAGGAATTCTCATTTGAACTGTCCAGTTTTGCAACATTTTAACAAACAATAAAAATGACTCATCTCCTCCAATGTGTTGGTCAACAAGCAATAGTAGACAGGGAATAATGAAGGGCAACATAGATATCTGGGTCACAAAGAGAGCATGGGACTTCACTGCTCAAAGGCTGAGCGACCCCTAGGTGCAGGGCTGCCTGATAGTCTTTTTTTATTAACAAAGTATACTTTATTCAAAAGTAAAACTATGTACAATAAACTATTCAATGACTCTCAAACCTTTACAGATGTTTCCACTATATTCCATACATTTCCACACATTTTGCCACTCACATGGCACTCTATTAGTTCATCTTTACACACCATTGTTAAGGGGTATACTCCCTGCCACCCAACCCCTCCCACTCCCACAGGAGAAGAACTCTGAACTGTGGTCCTTCCCCACCGGGCCCTTGCGGTGGCTGCACCAAGTTTGAGTATGTCCCTCAGCACGTACTCCTGCAGCCGAGAATGTGCCAGTCGACAACATTCCCCCACAGACATCTCCATGTGCTGGTAGACCATCAAGTTTCGGGCCAACCAAAGAGCATTTTACACCGAGTTGATGATCTGCCAGCAGCACCGGATGTTGGTCTCGGTGTACGTCCCCGGGAACAGCCCATAGACCAGAGTCCTCTGTTACACAGCTGCTGGGGATGAATCACAATACTGTCCCTTCCAACCTCCTCCACACCTTCTCTGCAAACCCACAGTGTGCAAAGAGGAGGGTCACCGACTCCTCCTCACTGCAGTCCTCCCGTGGGCAGAGGGGTGTGGTGACGACGTTCCGGGCGTACAGGAGGGATCTGACTGGGAGGGCCCCTCTCACCGTCAGCCAGGCGAGGTCTTGGTGCCTGTTGGTGAGGTCTGGCGATGAGGCATTTTGCCAGATGAACTGGACAGTCTGCTCAGGGAACCACCCCACTGTGTCCATTATGTCCTTCTCCTGCAGTGCCTGCAGGACCTTACGTGCTGACCACTGCCTGATGGCCCTGTGGTCAAAGGAGTTGACCTGAAAGAACTTCTCTACGAAGGACAGGTATGGCGGCAATGACCAGCTGACAGGGGTGTTGCACTGGAAGGGGGCCAGACCCATCCTTCTTAGCCAGGGCAACAGGTAGAACCTGGGCACATAGTGGTGCTTGATGCCCACATACCTGGGATCCACACACAACCTGATGCAGCCACACACGAAGCTGGCCATCAGGGCGAGGGCGACATTGGGGACATTTTGCCCCCGTTGTCCAGGGACTTGTGCATGGTGGTCCGTCTGACCCGCTCTATCTTGGATCTCCAGACGAATCTGAAGACGGCTCGGGTGATTTCCGAGCTGAAGGAGCAGGGGACGGGCCACACCTGCGCCAAGTACAGCAGCCCTGAGAGCACCTCACACCTGATGACTAGGTTCTTGCCCGTTATCGATAGGGAGTACCCTCCCCACAGCCCCAGTTTCTGTTTGACCTTGGCAGTCCGCTCCTGCCAGTTCTTATTCCACACCTCAGCCCCTCCGAACCAGATCCCCAACACCTTCACGCCATCAGACCTGATGGTGAAGCGGACATTGGATCGGTTGGGCCAGTTCCTGAAGAGCATGGCTTCGCTCTTCGTGAGGTTGACCCTGGCCCCCGATGTCTGCTCGAACTGTTCACAGATGCTGATCAGCCTGCGAGCTGACCTCGGATCAGAGCAGAAGACGGTGATGTCGTCCATGTACAGGGAGATTTTGACTTGTGTCCCTCCGCTGCCTGGCAGCGTCACCCCTCTTATGCCCCCATCCCTCCTGATGGCTTCAGCGAAGGGTTCTATGCAGCACACGAACAAGAGGGGTGAGAGGGCAGCCCTGCCTGACTCCGGACCTGATGGCAAAGCTCTCTGTTTCTCACCCGTTGACCTGCACTGCACTACAGATGTCCGTGTAGAGCAGTTTGATCTAATTCCAGATTCCCTCCCCAAATCCCATTTTGGAGAGTACATCCTCCGTGTACGTGTGCGATATCCTGTTGAAGGCTTTCTCCTGGTCCAAGCTGACCAGGCAGGCGTCCAACCCCCTGTCCTGCACGTAGGCGATGGTGTCCCTCAGCAGCGCGAGGCTGTCTGAGATCTTCCTGCCCGGTACAGCGCAGGTTTGGTCTGGGTGGATCAGCTGCTCCAGTGCAGACTTGACCCTGTTGGTGATAGCCTTGGACAGGATCTTGTGGTCCACATTCAGGAGTGAGATGGGCCTCCAATTTCTAATGCCCTCCCTCTCCCCCTTCTGATTGTAGATAAGGGTGATGATGCCTTTCCTCATGGATTCAGACATGCTGCTTGCCAGGAGCATAGCGTTGTACACTTCCAGCAGGTCGGGGCCCACCCAGTTCCACAGAGCCGAATACAACTCGACCGGTAAGCTGTCGCTTCCGGGAGTCTTACCCGACTCAAAGGAACGGATAGAGCCAGTCAGCTCATCCAGGGTCCGTGGCTAATCCAGACTCTCCCACTTGCCGACATCTAAGACCTGCCTGATAGTTGGCCAGCTGTGTTGCATGAGTGTCTGCAGACAGGTAGACTGTGATCACGCTCGATCTAGCTGCGGGTATAATAGCCACTGTAATTTCAAAGCAGCGATGCCTGTGCCATAAATGATATTTTGAGATTTCTATTGGTGACAAAGTCATAGGTACTGCTAATACTGCAGTCTGAGTGGTGACATATCCACTTCAATTTGTGTTCCGAAACAACAGGTCCAGAGCAAATGCCATCTCATTGGCTCTTCACACAACCCTGGAATATCTCGACAGCAAAGATGCATACATCCGGATGCTCTTTATCAATTACAGGTCAGCCTTCAAAACCATCATCCCCACAAAACTAACCAGTTAACTTCAAGACCTGGGCCCCAATACTCCCTCGTGCAATTGGATCCTGGATTTCCTCACTTGCAGAGCCCATTAAGTTCAGATTGGTAAAATTGTCTCCTCCACAATCTCCATCAGCACAGGTGAACCACAGGGATGTATGCTTAGCCCCCTGCTCTACTTGCTTTACACCTATGACTGTGTGGCTAAGTATGGCTCCAACAATATATTCACTGATGTGGGCCATATCAATGGTAGTGATGAATCAGCATACAGGAGGGAGATTGAAAACTTGGCTGAGTGGTGTCGCAACATCAATCCCTCTCTCAATATCAGCAAGACCAAGAAACTGATTGTAGACTTCAGGAGAGGGAAATCAGAGGTCCATGAGCAAGTCTTCATTGGAGGGTCAGAGGTGGGAAGGGTCAGTAACTTTAAATTCCTGGGCGTCACTATCTCAGGGTACCTATCTTGAACCTATCATATAAATACAATCGCAAATAAAGCACAACAATGTTCCACTTCCTTGGGAGTCTGTGGAGATTCGGCATGCTATCAGAAAGTGTGCTGATTGGCTGCATTATGGCTTGGTATGAGAACCTTTGAATGGAAAATCCTATAAAAGGTAGTGGATTTGGCCCAGTACAACATGGGTAAAGCCCTCCCAACCATTGAGCACATCTACATGAGACATTCTCGGAGAAAAGCAGCACCCATCATCAAAGGTCCTCGCCACCCAGGAACATGCTCTTTTCTCACTACTGCCATCAGGTAGGAGGTACAACAGCCTCAGGACTCGCACCACCAGGTTCAAGAACAGTTACTACTCCTCTGCAAACAGGCTCTTGAACAAAAGAGGATAATACCCTCATTCCATTTCTGGTGTTCCCACAACCAATAATCTCACTTTAGGGACTTTTTATCTTGTTATTTCATGCTCTCATAATTTATCGCTATTTATTTATATTTGCATTTGCACAGTTTGTTGTTCATTGATCCTGTTTACAGCTACTGTTCTATAGGTTTGCTAAGTTTGCCAGCAGAAAAAAGAATCTCAGGGTTGTATGTGGTGATATGTATGTACTCTGATAATAAATGTTATTTTGTGCTTCACTTTGAAATTTGAACCTGGTTTGTTGCCTACATTCATAATTGAAGGCAATGCTAAATTTTAGTTAGAGGTTAATGAAAATAAAGATGTAAATGTTTTCTCTTCCAAGTTCACCGACCTCTGGAATCTATCCATGGACCCCTTGGGAAATAAGTCTTACTGTACAGATAGTTCTAGTTGAACAACAAGCCTTAAATAAGAGCATGTTAAATATCCAAGTTCAAATAGAGTATCCTTCTCTGACCTATTGAGTGACTGACTAGATATCTGAAAGCTGCCAGGCCTTTAGTCATAGAATTCCTGATGGGTGCCATCTAATTTCAAATCGAATTGGATGAGTTAAGGGAAGAATGCTCAATCTCGCAATCTACTCAACATGCAGTCACTCAAGCAAAACAGGCTTTGGAGTGCACTGCTGAAGACAGAGGACACAGGAAGGGTCCCTAATGGGAGAGAAGACATAGCTTTAAAGGTGAATGATTGAAGAGGAGCAGTACATGAACAGCAGGATCCTGTATACACTAGAATACAGAGGTGAATTCCACTATCTTGAAAGGAGAAAAACATCATTAAGTGTGTAGGTTTCACCAAAGGTTCAAAAGGAATACATCTGTCTGGCAGTGTAAGTGAATAAAATGTAAGACGTACAAGTTAGATGAAAGTTAGAAGAAAGTGTGGGAGGAAAGCATGAGACTGATCCAAGGAGATTAAAAGGTTGGCACAACATTGTGAGCCAAAGAGCCAGTACTGTGCTTCACTGCTCTGTGTAGGTCCAGACAGCAGGTGGTCTGAGTCAAGCTAAGGCATAAATTCAGGAGATGTGGTGAGAGTTCGCAGAAGTTGACCATCAGTGTCGCAAGCTTTCAGAGCAGATATGTGGGAGCTGTTCTGCACTGCTGAGGATTTAAAAATGCTGAGGCAAGTGTAACTGTAAAACTGATAGTCCTGCACGGTGGAACTATGATAGGTCAGAATGGTAAATTTTCCAGAACACTGAAATCCCAACACAATTTCAATTCAGCCTTTTTAGATAATACTGAGTAGTATTGTGATGAGAGTTCTTAACGAGAATGGCTTGGACCCAGATGCTGGATTATCTGAGGCTAAGGTTGAGACACGGTTTCAAACTGGATCGAGAATATGAGCACAAAACAAGCCCTAGACGAACTCACAAGTAAGCTTACCATTGTGCACCAAACCCCGTTCAAGTGCTCCATAAATGCTCAATCCTTCGCACCCAAAACACGATTACCAATTAGTAGGGCTGTTCTAAATCTTTAAAGGGGCTGCACCAGCCATCCATACTCCAGGGAGTTAGAGCATCTAAACCTCAGCAGTTGGTGCGGATGGGTGTGCGTCAAGTATGATAAACAGTCAAGTGGATGCGGTAGGTTTAAAGAGAATTTGATTAGGGAGCGCAAGTTAAAGGAACCCTTAGGAGGGAGTAAACATTATATAGTGGAATTCACCGTACGATTTGAGAGGGAGAAGCAAAAGTCAAATGTATCAGTATTAAAGTGGAGTAAAGGGAACTACAGCGGCATGAGAGAGGAGCTGGCCAAAGTTGATTGGAAGGGGACACAAGCAGGAAAAACGGCAGAACAGCAATGGCTGGAATTACTGGGAGCAATTCAGAAGACACAGGATCGATTCATTCCAAAGAGCAAAGAGTATTCTAAATGCAGGATGACACAACCATGGCTGACAAGAGAAGTCAAAGCCAACATAAAAGCAAAAGGGCGGGCACATAACGGAGCAAAGATTAGTGGGAAGTGAGTGAATTGGGAAGCTTTTTAAAACCACGGAAGGCAACTAAGTAAGTCATAAGGAGCGAAAAGATGAAATATGAAGGTAAGTTAACAAATAATATCAAAGAGGATACCAAAAGTTTTTCAGATATATAAAGAGCAAAGAAGGGGCCAATGGAGAGGTAGTAATTGGCGGGCAAACTGAGTGAGTATTTAGCATCAGTCTTCACAGCAATATGCCAGAGGTTCAAGACTGTCAGGGGGTAGAAATGAGTGTAGTTGCTATTACTAGGGAGAAGGTGCTTGAGAAGCTGAAAGGTCTGTAGGTAGATAAATCATCTAGACCGTGTGGACTATATTCTAGGGTTCTGAAAGAGATAGCTGAAAAAATTGTGGAGGTATTAGTAATGAGTTTTCAAGAATCACTAGATTCTGGCATGGTTCCAGTGGACTTGTCCTCCGCTCTTCTGGGAGGAAGAAGGAAGACAGAAAATTACAGGCCAGTTAGCCTGATCTCAGTGGTTGGGAAGATGTTGGAGTCAATTGTTAAGTATGAGGTTACAGGGTACTTGGAAACACATGGTAAAATAGACCAAAGTCAGCATGATTTTCTTAAGGGAAATGTCGTTTGACAAATCTCTTGGAATTCTTTGAGGAAATAACAAGCAAGATAGACAAAGGAAAGTCAGTGGACTTGGATTTTCAGAAAGCCCTCTACAAGGTGCCACACATGAGGTTGCTTAGCAAGATAAAAGCCCATGTTATTACAGGAAAGATACTAGCATGGGTAGAGCATTGGCTGATTGGCAGAAGGCAAAGAGTAGGAATATAGGGAGCTATTTCTGGTGGTTGTTAGTGACTAGTGGTGTTCCACAAGGGTCTGTGTTGGGGTGACTTCTTTTTGCGTTGTATGTCAATGATTTGGATGATGGAATTGATGGTGTTATGGCCAAGTTTGTGGACAATACAAAGATAGGTAAGGCCTCCATCAGTCCAGGTTGACCACAGATATTGCGTCCGTGCTCTCTAGATACACAAGCCTGGGCAGTACAGTATGGAGAGCAAGCTGTTGCCCAATTAGCAAACTCCCCCTCTCCACGCCTCTGATGAACCCAGCTTAGTTTGGTTCCCACAGCATTGAAGGAGTTGCCAGTCAGCATTGCACTCAATGTAGGACTGCCTTGGGGATTTCAGCTCTGGACTTTTCCCACTCCTGAGGCCTTTCCCATGAGTGGGTATAGACGCAAAGCAGTGGAGGTTTGAGATCAAAGTTTTCCTTATCCAATGAGCTGTCAACCATGACTGACGAGCCCCATCTGCCTGAACAAAGATAGGTGAAGGGCCAGGTAGTGTTGAGGAAGGTGGAAGGCTGCAGAAGGACTTAGACAAATTAGGAGAATGGGCAAAGAAGTGGCGGATGGAATATAGTGTTGGCAAGTGAATGATCATGCACTTTGTTAGGAGATTTAAAAGCATAGACTATTTTCTAAACGGGGAGGAAATATAAAAATCAGAGCTGTAAAGAGACTTGCAGATTGAATCAGTGGTGAGGAAGGCAAATGCAATGTTAGCATTCATTTCAAGAGGACTAGAACATAAAAACAAGGATGTAATGCTGAGGCTTTATAAGTTCCTGGTGAGGCCTCACTTGGAACATGGTGAGCAGTTTTTGGCCCTTTATCAAAGAAGGGGTGTGCTGGTATTTGAGAGGGACCAGAGGAGGTTTACGAGAATGATGCTGGAAATAAGGAAAATGTATGAGGAGTGTTTGATGGCTCTGGGCCTGTACTCACTGGAACTTAGAAGAATGAGGGGAGCAATCTCATTGAAATCTATCCATTGTTGAAAGGCCTAGAAAGAGTAGGTGTGAAGAGGATGTTTCCTATCGTGGAGGAGTCTAGGACCAGAGGGCACAGATTCAGAATAGAGGGACATCCCCTTAGAATGAAACTGAAGAGGAATGTCTCTGGCCAGGGGGTGCTGAATCTGTGGAATTCATTGCCACAGGCGGCTGTAAAGGCCAAGTTATTGGGTTTATTTAAGGTAGAGTTTGATGGATTCTTGATAAATTGGGGCATGAAAGGTTATCGGGAGAAGGCAGGAGAATGGGATTGCAAGGGAAATGGATTAGCTATGATTAAGTGGTAAAGCACACTCAAAGAACCAAATGGTGTAATTATGCTCCTATGTCTTATGGCCTTATGATCTTATGGCATTCTGGAGACAGGTTCCCAGTGAATTTACAGGGAGGACCATGAATGAGATTCCAACCAGTTTATACGAAATACGGGAACTGTCAATTGCTGACCCAGATGCTGAACCAGCAGGATATCAAAATGATTAGATAGCAGATTATAAGGGTTTACTACAGTTAAAACTGTAGATGACACAAAACTTGATAGTTGTCAATTGTAAGGAAGGTTGTCAAGGTGTAGGGCAGCATATAGATGAGTTGGAAATATGGCTAGAGAAATAGCTGATAGAATTTAAGCCAGACAAATGTGAAGTGTTACACTTTGTGAGGTAAGAGTAAAGCAAACAGCATCAATGTACAAAGCAATATTGCATGCAAGTCTGTAGCTTCCTGGAAGGAGCAACGCAAGTAGATAATGTGGTAAAGAAAGTGTACACTACACTTGCTTTTATTAGTCAAGGCATAAAAAAGAAGGAAGTCACGCTGTAGCTGTATACAGTTTTGGGTTGACCACGTTTAGAGTGCCACGTGCAGTTCTGGTTATCGCATTACAGGAAGGATATGGAAGCTTTGTAGGGGGTCCAAAAGAGATTGTCTCGATTAGAGAGTATTATTTGCAAAGAGAGATTTGACAAATTTACATTGTTTTCCCTGAAACATCAGAGGCTGACGGGCAACCTGATTGAAGTATATGATAACATTAGAGACAAAGATAATGCAGTTACTCAGAGTGGAAATATCAAATACTAAAGAGTTTAGATTTAAGGAGAGTGAAGGAAAGTTCAAAGGGGATTTGAGAAGAAAGTTTTTTTACACTGAGAACGGTAGGTGCCTGGAATGGACAGTCAAGGGAGATGATGGAAATAGATACAAATGTAACATTTTAGAGACCTTTATGCAGCCACGTGAACAGCCTGCGGACAGGAAGTATATTGGCCATAGATTAGTTCAAATTGGCATCATGGTCAGGACAGACATCGCTGACCAAGTTTCCTGTTCCCATGCTGTACTATTCTAAGTTCTCTGAGGTCACAGGCACAAGGATCTGAATAAAGTGAAAATAAAGAGGCAGACAACTGGAAGTTCAGCATCACTCTTGAGGATTGAACCTGAGTGCTCCACAAAGCCATCACCCAAACTGGGTTTGGTTTCTCCTTTGTAATGATCAGTCGTGAACACTCACTGCAGTAGACTAGACTGGAAGAAGAGCAAGTGGATCACTGCTTCACCTGGAATGATTGTGTTCCTGCGCGTAATGAAGGCAAGAAGTGATGCGAGAACAACCCAATACAGTAGACCACTCAAAACCTACCAAATAAAGTCGGCTTTAGCATTTATAATGGGTATGCTCTACATTGAGAAACTGTCCTCAGGCAATTGAATGTGAAAAAAAGAGATGCAAACTTGAAACTGTTTTCCACTTCCTTCTAACATAAAGTAACATTACTGAGCAGAAATCATGGTGATGGAAACAATTTCTACAAAATGAGGCAATATATTAAATGAGACAATAGTGTTAGACAGAAAATGTGATTTATGCTCCAATTGCTCTCCAAACTGAACCTTTTGGCATATCTTTCATCCAGCTGATTGAACTGCATGAATCACAATTACTCAAAGCACAAGTAAGCCATTTGGCACTGTGTTTGTGATTTTGTTCCGTAATTCAATATTATCAAGGCTGATTACCTATTGATATATCAGATTTCTGCTTTTTCCCATGCTTCTTGAAATATTTTCCCTCTAGAGACCACCTTTTGTCTTTTTAAATGTAATCAGCAGCCTAGTACTACAGCCCTCAGAAGTAGTGAATTCCAAAAGTTCAGTAAAGCCCCCCATTCTGAAACAAGCAGCACTTTGTTCTGAACACCTCCGCCAGTGCTTCCTTATCCAGTCTGTCTGGCCCTGACAAAATTTTATATCTTGGTTCAGTCCTTTCTCACTTCTTTTAAACTCATGTGAATACAAAGCTAGTTGACTTGATCTTTCCTCATCAGTCCTGCCATCTCAGTCATGTAAATCTTCAGTGCACTCCCTCTCGTAGCAAGTGTATAATTCTCAAATTAGACCAGAACAGTTCTCCAGGCATGGGTTTATTAAGCCTCTTGTCACACTTAGAATCAGAATCAGGTTTCAAATCACTGGCATATGTCATGAAATTTGTTAACTTTGCGGCAGCAGAACATGATAGATAAATATAAAGAGAAAATTGAATTACAGGAAGTATATATATATGTATATGAAATAGTTCAATTAAAATAAGTAGTGCAAAAACAGAAATTTAAAAAGTAATGAGGCAGTGTTCAAAGGTTCAATGTCCCTTTAAAAATCAGATGGCAGAGGGGAAGAAGCTGTTCCTCAATCACTGGATGTGTACCTTTAGGCTCCTGTACCTCCTTCCTGATGGTAAAAATGAAAAGAGTGTATGTCCTGGGTGGTGGAGGTCCTTAATGATGGACACCATTTTTCTGAGGCTCCATTCCTTAGAGATGTCTCAGATACTACAGAGGCTAGTACCCATGATGGAGCTGACTGATTTTACAACTTTCTGTAGCTTACTTCAACCCTGTGCAGCAGCCACCCTCCCCCCCGCCCATGCCAGATGCAGATGCCACCACTCAGGGTCCACGGTATCTCTGAAGAGGTTTCAAGTGTTCTGCTGTGTTTTTGCTCTTACTCAATGCAACTATGTAGCCTTGAAATCTTTTTGCATTCTCTTCATGATTTACAATCTCACCCAGCTTGGTGTCAACAAACATCAGAATATTACCCTTTGTTTGTATACGTACATACAGTAAGTTACTGTGAGTCTCATCCCACACTTCCCAACCAGCACCACCTGCCACCGCACTAACAACCCATTTATTCCTACTTCCTTTCAAGTCTGTCAACCAATTTTGTCAACCATATGTTTAACACATTAAACTTTTATAAGTAACTTCCTGGAAATCCCAAATACACCCCGTGCACTCGTTTTCACTGATCAATTTTGACAGCTACATCCTCAAAAATGTCCAGTAGGTTTGTAAATCATATTTTTCTTTCAGAAAACATTGTCTAGTCCCATTAATATTTCACGTGTGTCCTGTTAACGCATCCTTTAACCTTTACCTTTTCTCCACTCAGGCCAATTTGTTTTCTGCATTCTCCCACTCTTTTTTTCAAAGTAGTCAATTATATTTGTCACACTCCAATCTGTGGAAACTTCTGGAAAATAGAAACCAGTAGAGCTTTTATTTCCACAGCTAACTCCTCCTGTACTCTCGGGTACAAAACCTCAGACCATGGGGTTTGTTGATTTTCAGTGTCATTAATGTCACCAGCACTATATTGTCTTACTGACACAATTTCCCTAAGTTCATCACCTTCATTATCAGATGTTTACTCATATCATCTTCTGTGGAGCAGAATCAAAGTGTTTGTCTAATTGGTCTGCCATTTCCCCCTTCACAATATGAATTTTCCTTCTTCTTGACCTTGTGGAGTTGAATATGGGAAGAAAGATTTAAAGGTTCATTTCATTGTCAAATACAATACATCTCTGATATCTGTCTTCTCCAGATAGCCAGGCAATACATAAAGACCATGGCCGTTGTTGAAAGGAAAAACATCAACTAACCCCAACCCCAACATTCTCTGCCCCTCCCCCTCAGAGAAAAACACTGACAGTAGCATCAAATCCCTAACCCCCTCACTCACAGAGAAGATCAGCAACAATAACAATCTCCGACTCCTCAATAGCAGAAAAGAATAGCAACCATAGCATCAAAACCCCCAACCCCTCGCAAAAAAAAAATCAACAGATCCCCCGCCCACCGATTGGCCACACAGAAAAAAAAACACCGAAAACTGAAGGAGACCAATATAAAGAAGAGTCCAATCACATAAATCTCAGAATATTAAAAGCTCTTTCCATTAGCATACGAGGGGAGTAACTGCACAAAGTCGGTCCTTCTGTGAAGAGTGACCACCGAACTGGGTCTGAGGACTGCCGATCTGGCTGCTGACCCCCTCCGCATTCACCTCGATGCTTCAATCTTCCTCGCCACTTTGAGATGGAGTTGTTCATGACCCCACGCCCTGTCTCTGGTCTTTCCCACAGGTCAGCTCGTGTTCTCAGTCCTTTTCAGGACTGTGTCTCTGACCTTCTTCATGAGGCAATCCTCCGGGCTCGGCAGAGCTCTAGACCATTCGACCGAGTTCCAAACTGTACGGCACAGGCTCCAATAGTTTACGTAACACACACAGGGTAAAAAGAACAAGCAGAAGACATAGAAAAAGTGAAATAATTTAACAAATTTGCTCTCTGAAGGATGTTGCCTAAGGGACCGTAGTTTGCAGGCGCTACTTTGACTGGAAGAGGCAACAGATAAAGTAGAAACTAGTCTTAATAGAGGGAACTTGATAGAGGTATTTAAAATCATGAGGGGGATAGATAGAGTTGACATTGATAGGCTTTTTCCATTGAGAGTAGGGGTGATTCAAACAAGAGGACATGAGTTGAGACTTAGGGGGCAAAAGTTTAGGGGTAACACAAGGGGGAATTTCTTTACTCAGAGAGTGGTAGCTGTGTGGAATGAGCTTCCAGTAGAAGTGGTAGAGGCAGGTTCGATATTGTCATTTAAAGTAAAATTGGATAGGTATATGGACAGGAAACAAATGGAAGGTTATTGGCTGCGTGCAGGTCGGTGGGACTAGGTGAGAGTAAGCGTTCGGCACAGACTAGAAGGGCCGAGATGGCCTGTTTCCGTGCTGTAATTGTTATACGGTTATATAGTCATATGGCAGACCTTCAGTTCACACCTCCAGAAACTATGGCTTATTCCTGACCTCTGGTGAATCATAGAATCAAATGGACAGAAATAGGTCTCGCTCACATCTTCCATGCCTATATATGGTGATCACATTTGCCTTTTAGGCCAGTATCCCTCAAATCCTTTCCTATCGAGGCATCTAGACGAATGCATTTTAATTGTTCTAATTGTGCCTGCCTCTACCAACTCCCTGGTAGATCTTTCCAGAAAATCACCAGAATCTGAAACACATACCTTTCTGATCTTTCCTCTCACAATAAACCTGTGCCCTCTGGTCCTAGGCACCCTGCCCTGGGATAAAGACTGCTATTCCAAACTATGCCTCTCACCCCACATAATTTTATAAACCGCTACAAGGTCATCCATCAGCCTTCTATATTCCAGGAAGAAAAACAAACTTACCCTAGCCAATCATTCCTTGCAACTATAGCCTTGCATTCCAGACAGTATTCTGGTAAATGTCTTTTGCACTCCCCCTCCTCTCCTACCACATCTTGTAGTGTGACAACTAGAGCTGTACACAAGATGTTGGCAAATGCAGTTTAACTAATGTTTTGTACAGTTGCAACATAATATCCCAGCTCTTTTTCTCAATTAGAACTCTGGTTCTCTCTGCACATGATCCATATGCTTGCACGTTCTTCCTGTTACTGTATGGCTTTCCACTGAATGCCATGGTTTCCTACCACATCCCAAAGGTTAATTGATCACCATAGGTTACTCCTTAGAGGAGGTATATGGGAAGAAGAACCAAAGGGGAGTTGCTGGACGTGAGAGAAATATGTGTCACTGGTTCAAAGGGAAAATAAAGAGAGAGTGTCCCCATGGACACTCCTAGGCCATCGGTCTAGCAACCCCACCCCACAAAAGCCCACAGCTATAGAAACACCAGCAGCAGCTCCGAAGACCTCATCCCTGGGAGAGAAAGGATCTTCGAAGATGGGCTACACCCAGGAACAACCTGAAGGAGTGGCCTAGGGCAGAGGACTGGCAAGCTGCCCAGTAGGGGTGATGGGTTTTAACAGGAGTAGGTTAGACCATAAGATGATGAAGCAGAATTAGACCAGTTAGCCCAGTGAGTCTGCTTCACGACTAATCAGATTGTTCTTGTGGAAGCAGTCAAAAGCCTGAATGGCTCAATGACAACTTTGTATGTCATAATAAATAAGGATCTTGAAATATTTAATTGAAATTGTAATGAAAACATGGAAATTTCTTAGGAAACTTTAGGGACTATATCAGTAAACAAAATCAGCCTTCACGTGACAGGCTAAATTTCTGTTGGTCCATTTATACTATTTTTAAGCTGTTTACAATATGACAATGTGGAAAGTATGACTTCTGTTTTCTCTTTGCATGCGTCTAATGAAGAACAGATAACTGATATAAGAACATGTTAGGGAACCTTTCTCTTTATATCTGGGACCCGAGGATCACTGACAGCCACATGAGAAAAAGACAAAAACAACAATTTCATAATGTATCACATACTTTTTGAAATTTGCACCAAAATGTACACCACTTTAATTCCTGTTTTGTTTTCTTGAAACCAATTCACCCAAAACACTGCGTGAGGCTTTGCCGGAAACAGTCAGAATAGCTTTTGAATGGGATGCAGCCAGTGCTCCAGTGATCCACAAGTACCTTGAGACAAGGTTAAAGCAATAAGATGTAAAATAGTAAATTATATCCTTTGCAAAATCTGACAGAATTATAATGTAAACAGTATTGATGTTTTTCCTGTGCCGTAGTTTCCATTTGGTGCAATCATGATAAGCTCAAACATTTATAACACACGCAATGCAGAAGAATATTCAGAAACAGCTACTTTGGGAGCCAGTGAATCAATCTGTTGAAATGATTAACATAAAAACAGAAAATGCTGGAAACACTCAGCAGTCAGACAGCATTTGCGAACTGAGGAACAGATTTAAAGTTTTGGGTCAGTGATTTTTCAGCAGAATAACATCAGTTCAGTCTGATGAAATATCAGAAATATGAAATCTGTCTCTCTCTCTCTCTCTCTCTCTCTCTCTCTCTCGCTCTCTCCACAATTACTGCCTGAACTACTAAGTATCTTCAACAGTTTATGTTTTCATTTATTATTAAATGTGCCCACTTTCTATTTTTATTGTTTGAGGAATATTGCACGAAAGATGTTGATAAGGATGAACTTACTAAAATAAGCCACAGGTTCCAGCCAAAGTCTCACACGCAGGAGAAAGACTGTGTTATGTGTAGCGGTAAAGGCTACTAAAGATTATTTCTAGAATCCTTCTGCATTTGAGCTAGAGGTATTTGCAACAGCTTCTAACTTGCAACCCACTGCTGTTCACTGAATGTCACCAACCCTCTCTAATTAGAGAGGCAGAGAAGAGCCGACAAATCAAGGACCCAGCTTTGTGAAGCCTACAGGCATTACTAAGGGGAAGTGTTGTTGATAAAACACAGGCAGTTAGTAGGCAGTTAACCTCAGCTGGCAGGGGATTCTTTCTGTGAATGTCCAAAAACAAATGTCTGTACATCACAGAGATCATTGCCTGGTCTTATAGGGAGTTTGGGGAATTAAAAAAAGAGAATAATAAAATAGCAGAAGAGCTAAATCAATATTCTTGCCTTTGTTACAGAGCTCAGAATTAACAACCTGGCAATAGTTGTAAATTGAGATTCGGAAGGGAGTGGGAACTCAGGAAGATTACAGTCGGCGGTTTGTGGTGCACGGCCAGTTAGTAGTGCAGTGGACAGACAGTCCCAGGTTCTGATGAACTTCATTCAAAGATTTCAAAAAAGTTTCCAGTGAGAGGGTCGATAAGTTGATTTAAAGTAGGGGTGAAAACAGCAAACATAACTGGGGATACAAGGCACCTCGGATGTTGGATTCTGGAACAAATATAAAACAAGCTGCTGGGAGAGCACAGTAGCTCAGCTGGCATGCAGGAAGGTAGAGGAGGAATGGTCGACATTCTGCGTTGAGGCCATATGCCAGCACTCTCGTCTCTTGCTCCAGAAAAAGCAATTCCTTCACTTGAAAAGAGAGGGAGACAGAGAGCAGCGAACTACAAGCTAGTTAGTTTAATATCTGTCACAGGGAAAATTTTAGAAATTAAAGATATTGTAGCAGGAAACTTAGAAAAAATTAAGGTAGCATAGTTTTGTGGAAGCAAAATCGTGTTTGACCAATTTATTAAGGGAGAAATATATAAGTATAAATGTGGATAAAGATGAACCATATGATACACAATACTTAGATTTACAGAAGATTTACAGAAAAGGTAACAAATGAAACTTTAATGTGAAAAATAGAGCCTGACTTTTGGAAGGTATCATTTTGGCATGGATAGAAAACTGGGTGGCAAGGAATAAAAACCATGAAGCAAAAGTGGATCTTTTTCTGGTTGTCAAGTTGTAAAGAATAACATTTTACTGGGATTAGTGGTGGGGCCTCAAATTATAATAATTTATATAAATTATTTGGATGAAGGTACCAAAGGTAGGGTTAATTTTCTGTACTTTGCTAATGATGCAAAAACCGGAGGGAAAGCAAATAGCAGTAGTAATATAAGCAGGGGTAAAAAGGGAAATAGATAGCTCAAATGAGTGAGTGAAGGTTGAGTAATATATTAAAAGACATATTTACTCATTTTGTAAGGCAAGATAAAAACACAAGGCTATTATTTCAATAGAGAGGGACTGCAGAGCCATATGATGCAGAGGGATCTTGGTGGCTATGTGTACAATAGGCCAGCATGGAGTTAGAGCAAGTAATTAGGAAAGCCAATAGATTGCTATTGTTTATTGCAAGGAGAAAAAGAGAATGTAATTTTGCAATGATATAGGGCTTTGAGGAAACTGCACCTGGAGAACTGTTGAAAGCATTGCTCTCCTTATTTCGAGAAGGATGTTATGCATTGGAAAGTTGATATAAACACCTGAAATGGTGGCTTGTCTTAGAAGCTGGTAAATTCATTTGTAATTGTCATATGTACCAAGATACAGTGAATAACTTGTTTTGCATATGGTGCAACTAGATCAATTCATTACAACGCTATCCTTGGGCCCGGTGGTACGTGCTTTCAGACTTTTGTATCTTCTGCCTGATGGGAGGGGGGAAGAAAGAATAACCTGGGTGAGTGGGGTCATTGATCATGTTCTATTATTGACTGATGTTCGCTCCTAGGAACTTGAAGCTCTCAACTCTCTCAACCTCGGCACCACTGATGTAGTATGTGCACCACCCCACTTCATGAAATCAATGACCAGTTCTTTCATTTTGATGACTTTAAGGGAATGGTGGTTGTCATGACACCATGTCACTAGACTCTCTATCTTCTTCCTGTACTTTACCTCATCATCATTTGAGATTGGGCCCGCTGCAGTGGTACCACCTGCAAACTTGTAGGTGGAGTTAGAACAGAATCTGGCCAAGCAGTCATGAGTGTGCAGGTACTGAGTAGGGGGCTGAGTTTGCAACTTTATGTCGACGGTGATTGTGGTGGAGGCATTGCTGCCATTCCTGACTGATTGAGATCTGTTGGCAGCATCCATTATTAAGGAGCTCCAGCACCCAGGGCATGCCCTTTTCTCACTGTAGGAGACACACACTCAGTGATTCAGGAACAGCTTCTTTCCCTCTGCCATACGATTCCTAAATGGACATTGAACCCTTGAACACTACCTCATTTTTTAAATATATATAATTTCTGTTTTTTGCATGATTTTTAATCTATTCAATATATGTATACAGTAATTGATTTACTTATTTACTTAGTTTTCTTCTTCTTCTTCTATATTCTGTATTGCATTGAACTGCTGCTGCTAACTTAACAAATTTCACATCACCTGCCGGTGATAATAAACAGGATTCTGATTCTGGTCAGGAAGCCAAAGATCCAATTGAAAAGTGAAGTGTTGGGCTCCAGGTTTGAGAGTTTGGAGATGAGTTTGACATTGTTGTATTGAAGGCAGAATTGTAGTCCATAAAGAACAGTCTGGCATCGGTGTCTTTAGTGTTCAGATGTCCCAGAGATGAACATAGGGCCAGGGAGATGATGTCCACCATAGACCTGTTTCAGCAGTAGAGTGATTTCAGTGGTTCGAGATTATCTGGGAGGCTGGAGTCAGTGAGTGCCATGACCAGCCTCTCAAAGCACTTCATGATGATGGGCGTCAGGGCCACTGGACAGTAGTCATTAAAAATCAGAATCAGGTTCAGGCTCAATACCATCTATATATGTCATGAACAGTGCAATACCTAATAAAAAAACTATAAATTACAATAAGGAATATATATATAAAGTTAATTAAGTAGTTCAAAATGAGGAGAGAAAAAAACAATAAAGTAGTGTACATGAGTTCATTGTCCATTCAGAAATCTGGTGGCCGAGGAGCAGAAGCTGTTCCTGAAATGTTGAGTGTGTGTCTTCAGACTCCTGTACTTGGTAGCAATGAGAAGAGGAGGTCCTTAATGATGGGTGTTGCCTTTTTGAGGCATCGCCTTTTGAAGATGTCCTCAATGCTGGAGAGGCTAGTGCCCCTGATGGAGCTGACAGAGTTTGCAATTTTCTACAGCTTTTTCCTATCTGTGCAGTGGCCCCTCCACACTGGACAGTGATGAAACCAGTTAGAATGTTCTCCACTGTACATCTGAAGAAAATTACAAGGGTTTTTGGTGACATCTCCTCAAACTGCTAGTGAAATTTTAGCTTCTGACGTGCCTTCTCCGTAATTGCATCAACATGTTGTGCCCAGGATTGATCTTCAGAAATGTTGACACCAAAATCTTAAAAACTGCTCACACTTTCCACTGTTGATCTGGACTGGTGAGTTTTTGCTCGATTTTCCCTTCCTGAAGGCCACAATCAATTTGTTGGCTTTACTGGCACTGAGTGCAAGGTTATTGTTGCAATATCACTCAACCACTCAATCTTACTCCTGTACACCTCCTCATCACCATCTGAAATTCTGCCAACAATAGCTGTGTCATTAGCAAATTTATGGATGGCGTTTGAGCTGTGCCCAGTCACACAGTTATGAGTGTAGAGAGAACAAAACAGTGGGTTAAGCACGCATCTTGAGATGTACCAGTGTCCGACTCACACTGACTCTGGTCTCCCAGTGAGGAGGCCAAAGATCCAGCTGCAGAGGAAGGTACAGAGGCCCAGGCTTTGAAGCTTTTGATCAATACTGGGTTATAATCGTGTTGAAAACTGATCAATGAAAAGCAACCTTATGCTATTGTCAAGGTGATCTTAGGCCAAGTGGAGAGCCAGGACATTGCATCTGCTGTAGATCTATGGTGGCAATAGGCAAATTGCAGCAGGTCCAGGTCCTTGCTTTGGCATGAGTTCTTTCTGACTATAATCAACCTCTCAAGGCACTTCATCACAGCAGCTGTAAGTGCAACTGGGTAATAGGCACCGTCCTTTTGAAGCAGGTGAGGAACCTCCAACTGCAGCAGTGCGAGATTGAAGATGTCCTTGAACACTCCTGCCAATCGCTTTTCACTTGGCATGTTACCTTGCTTTTCTTAGATACTTTGATGATATAGGTCTTCTTAAGGAAGATGGGAACCTCATATTCAAGCAGGATGAACTTAAAAGTGTCTGCAAATACCCCCAACAACTGTGAAGAGTTTAAGGACACAGCCAGAGACTCCATCCAGGCCAGATGCTTTCCACGGCTTTCTCCAGAAGGTTGACTTCAAGTCCACAAAGCTGACTATGTGGACACAGGTGCACCGGAAGCCATTGAGGTGGGCAGTGACATTACTATTCCTTTTTGTTCAAAATGCATTAACCTCATTGGGAAGGGATGTGATATTGTTGGTGTTTCTGCCTAACTTCAGCTCGTAGCTTGTTACAGCATTTAAGCCCTTCCACAACTGATGGCTGGTCCAGGACTCATTTTAGGTTGATATTGTCTCTTGGCATTCCTGATAGCTTTGCAGGTGACTTACTTAGACGACCTGGTTTCAGAACAATGCCAAGACTTCTGTAACGAGCAGATTTCCTGGTTCATCATGGCTTCAGCTTGGGAAAACCCAGATTGTCCTCTTTGATATACAGTTCTCAACACATTTGCTGAAAAAGTCCACGACAGTGGTGATGTACACTCCTAGACTGGCTACTAAACCTTTGAATATATACCAGCCTACTGACTAAAAGCAGTCCCATAGAACTTTTATGTATTTCCTCATACCAGCACCAAATGGCGTTCTGTACTAGATCCTCATGTTTCAACTTCTGTTTGTACGTAAGGAGAATGAGAAGAGCTTGAAGGTCTGAATTGCCAAAGTGTGAGGAGTATGGGATGACTTTGTAGGTGGTTGTGTAGCAATTACCAGGAGAGTTCAGGCCTCTGCTCAGCAGGAAATATGCTGGTAGGATTGTGGTAACACACAGGAAAAGTTGGATAGCCAAGACTTGAATTCACTGGAATTCAGAAGAGTGAGAAGGGACCTGAACAAAAAGGAATAATATTGTGAAAGGTATGAAGAGGATGATTCCATTTGTGGGTGATTCTAAAACTAGGGACTAATGTTCAAAGGAAATCGTCTCCCATTTAAGGCACTGGTGAGATAATTTCTTTCTCTTAGAGAGTCAGGAAACTTTAGGACACTTCTTCAAGGGACAGTAGAAGCAGAGTCTTTAAATAGTTTTAAGGGCAATGTGGGTAAACATTGATTGCCACTGGAAGATGGAAACACCAAGCTGAGGTTATAGTCAGATAAGCCACAATCTTACTAAATGCAAACCAGGCATGAGAGGCTGAGTGACCTATTCTTGTTCCTGATTTGTATATTTGTATGCACCAGAACAATACGTGTGACTATCTGGACATTTTTTTCAGTGGAGGAAGAAAAAATAAAAAGAAAGAATAAATGTAGTTCTATATATGATTTTCATGCACATGGGCTGATCATCATGAAATGCAGAGAGGGATCTTTTAGCTAATTGGTGTGAAAAGCATCAAGGAAGTTGAGTACAGAAGCCCTGGTGCTTTATGTTTGCCAAATACGGTATAAAATGTAAGACCCTTTAAACTTCAATATGAGTGCTTATCTTACAAAGAACCATGCAAAGTACACCATGGAGCCAATCATCATTCATTTTAATTTAATAGTAGCAGTAAGTAAGAAGAGATTACATTTATATAGAGCTTTGTCAAAACTAATAAAAACTTATTCTAATTTGAGATTCAGTATTAACTCTGATGAAAGTCACTGTTCCAATCTCATAAGCATCTTGTCCATGGAAACCTAGACACCCCATGCACCCCCCATCCGTAACCCCAAAAAACAATGCTCAGCCAATCTTGCAGGGTTACTACCTTCTCAACAATGAGTTGAGCATGATAATTTCCAACTTGTTTAAGTATTTAATTGCTTTCCTGGTGCTTGGGTAGCTTGCAAACATCCAGGCCGAATTTCCTGCAATAGCAGCCTGCAATGATCTGCAGCCCCCTGGAAGCGCACAAATATGCGTACAAAAGCCATGCAGGGGAGGCCTTGATAAGGGAAAGTGGCCAGGAGATGTGCGAAAGTGGTAACAGCAGGATGGAAGCTGGGAGGCTGGACAACTCTCCCTTTCTCTGATTTCAAGTCTTCTTCGCAACCTGACGCAACAATTCCTTGCCTTGAGACGGGGGTGAGGATACTCAAGAAATACCTTGAGTCAGAACCAAGTTGCTGGGTGTGATGTTCAGATGAGTAAAGACCAGCTGGGAAAATGGGCTAAATTGTGGTAGATTGAACTTAAAGCTGACAAGCGTGAGCTGTTGCACTTTGGGTGAACAAACCAGAGTAAGACTTATACAGGTAGTGGTGGAGCTCTGTTGTGTGTGGTAGAACAAAGGGATTGGGACTACAGGTCTATAATTCCTTGAAAGTAGTAACACAAGAAGGTAGGCTGGAAACAGAGCTTTTGGCATATTGGCATTCAGAATCAGGATGTTGAATACAGGAATTAGAATGTAATGTTGAAATTGCTCAAGACGTTTTGAGGCAAAATTTTGAGTATTGTGTGCAGTTCTGGTTCTCTACCTACAGGGGAAAAAAGTCAGTAAGATTGAAAGAGCACAGAGAAAATTTACAAGGATGTTGCCAGGATTTGGGGATGTGAGTTATGGGAAAAAGCTGCATAGATTATGACTTTATTCCCTGGAGCATAGGCGAATGAGGGGAGAATTGATAAAGGTATTCAGAATTATGAAGTGTATCGAAAGGGTGAATGCAGGTAGGCTTTTTCCCCTCAGGTTGGGTGAGAGAACAACTAGAGTTCACAGATTTAAGGTGAAAGGTGAAATATTAAAGAGGAATCTGAGGGCAAACTGCTTCACTCGGAACGTGGTGCTAGTGTCAATTGTAACATTTAAGAGAAGTCTGGATAGGTACATGGATGAGATTAGTATGGAGGGCTATAGTCTGGATACAGGTAGATGGGATTAGACAGAAAACTGGGTCAGCACAGATTAGATGGGCCAAAAGGCCTTTTTCTGTGCTATAGTGCTCTATGACTCTAATATTCCAAGAAGCAGAGATGACACCGGTCTCCCAGACAACCTCTGGAATTCCAACTTGATTCTTGGTATGCTATAGGTGATCAGTCAATCTACACTCTGCCCGATTACACCAAGAACTGCACCATGCTGAAATGGGAACTGTACCCTCACACTCGGCGTGACCAGATAAAGGGCGAAAAAAATCAGGATGAAGCGCATATTGATTAGGAAAAGGGGCAAAATCGCCAACATTTGGGTGGTCCTGGCATTAGACAGGAAGTAATAGGATGAGATACAAGAGGAAGAAGATAAGGAAGATAGCTGACCTAGGCAAGATGACAATAAACAAACGCCCAGTTCTCCGTTCACAGCACTCCCCAGTTTCCCTTCCCCTTTGTTGCTGACCATTGCAGCTTCAATTCACTCAGAACGGAAAAATGTTCCTTCGCCAAAACAAACATTCCAAAGAAACAAAAATTGATCAGCCTCTTAATGTTGCTGTTCACATTACTTTGCCTGTTCCTTCTGATCCTTTGCAGTGCGGCCCCAGCTACCAAATAGCTGCTGACAGACTACAAGCATTCAGAAAGATTTCATCTTGAAGGAAAACACCAATCACCACCTGGTCCTATAAAAGCTGGCTTTGGACTGCACTCCCTCACCATGAGTGGTGGCAGCCTAGCCTGACTGTGTGCAGACCAGGCCCTGGTAGTACAGCAGGAGAGTGCCGGCTGGGGTGGGTGGGGGGGAATGACGTCAGGGCTAGAATCTTTACGCAGAGAGTGTTAAGTATATGGAACACACAGCCAGGGGTGGTGGTAGGTGTAGACACATAAGGAACAGTTGAAAGACTCTCAGATAGGATGAAGGAAAATTGAGGGCTGTTGGGAGGGAATTTTTAGATTATTCATGGAATATGTTAAAGGGTCGGCACAACATCATGGGCCAAATAGGATGCACTGTTCTGTACTGTTCTATGTTCTATGATCCCAGCACACTTGACCTGCATTGCAACAGTCACATGTTAGGCAGTTTCCATTCACATTGCACTGGACGCGAAGGCATCGGGTGTTGCTTTTTGTTAGGTTAATTAGTGAGGAACTGTAGATGGACTATCACTCAGGAAGGAATGGATTTCAGACACTGTTTAAAGTCAGCTGCGAGTTTAGAACTGGACTTCAGCAGGACATTGATTGCTGATGATGACTTGACTGTCTGTGTGTTCTGAGATGGTAGGGATGAGGCCATGGAGGAAACCTCGTCCACTCCTCCCTCCCCAACCCCAGAATCTGACAGGAGCAGAGCAGGAGTGCCTGACAGGATGGATGAGTGTGTGGTTTGGGAAGTGGGGCACTCCTCCTGCTACTTATGCTGGGCTCCTGCCTACTTCTGATAAAATGACCAAACGCCTTCAGTCCCATCCTGAATCCTTTTTCTCCACTTGAAGAGATCAAAAAGATCATAGTCATGAGCTGGTCAGGATGTTTAACTTTCTCAAGAAAGCTTTGAGCACATCCTTAAATCATTTCCTCTGACTTTCCAGTAATCCCTTACAGTGATATGTAGCTCTATTTTAGGATCTTGGTGTCTGGCATGTGAACAATGTCGCCTGCCTATCAGAGCTGACAGAATGTGATTAAGGCCTCTGTGCCATGAATTCTGGCCTAGGAAAGGATGTCGACACTGGCCTGTTTATTTTGCCTGACAGGAGGAAGAGGATTGTGAAGGTGTAAGTGATTATATTCAAGACAGATTGATAGGTTTTAAAGTAATCAAGGAATATGGGGCCAGTTTAGATAAACTATGCTGAGGTAAAAGATAAGCCACAATATTATTGAATGGCAAAGCACATGAATAATCTACTCCTACTTATACTTCTTCTTGTGTTCTTATGTGAACCTTGGAGTAGAAGTAAGAATATAAGTAATGGGAAGACGACACAAATTTTAGGTAGGAGTACTGATTGATTATAGAGTCAGGTCAGTGAATATTAGGAATGTACAGCATAGGGCAATGTGTGCAACTGGAGATGGCATTTTGTGCTTTCACTGACCTTTGATCACATGAGAAGTCATTATACACCCACCAGTGCTGCTCCCCAATCTTGCATGTCACTATCTTTATGCCGAAAGAAGCTCCTATCTCCCTGCAGAAAGGGGCCCTTTCTCCTCTTCATCCAGCAGCTGCCAAGAGAATAAAAAGAATGTCTTTTCTCACACATTTCATGCCAAAACTTGCAACAAGGCTGCTAAAGCATTTGGCGTAACTCCCACCACCCTTTCGGAAGTGTAAGTATGGCTTTCGTCAGCACTGACCACTTGAACAGGTGCCAGTGGTAAAGCACCGAACGGTATGGTTAGCACTGACCAGCCAGTGATATCAAGTTGAGACATTGCACAGTGAAATATATTGTTTGCAATAACAAACAGCAAAACATAAGGATGTGCTGGGAGCAGTCCACAATTGTCCCCGCACATTCCAGGGCCAATATAACATGCCCACAATGTTCAGAAGAACACACAACATAACAAGCAATAAAACGAACCCCTGTCCACCCTCACAACAATTGTGTATTTAATATTTTGGTAATATTTGAATAATATCACAAATATATTGTTTGATTAAGCATTCTTTGCTTGCTTAAATAATTTGTTACGGGTTATATGTAATAGTACATGAATAGCATAGGTCATCGCACTGCTACATCACACCTTAATGCAAAAACAAAACAAAGACCTGTTCTCCTGCACTCCCGTCTCTTTCTTGCAATTAGTTTTTATCTATGGAGTTATAAAACATAACTATGGTGATGAGTAACTTTTAAACAAACCTGAGATGACTACCAACCTGTGGAAGTGCAGCAACTTGTTTGAGCTAAAGAAAATAGTGTGGCACATGCTTCTTTTAAAGGGACAGACACAAACAAGTTTTAAAAAGGGAGAAAGCAGACAAATTCACAGGTTCAGATACAGTGAAAATAATTATATTGTTCTTAAAAAACGGTAGAAATGGCTGACTGCAACAAAAAGATTGACTTGTTTCATCGCCCATCAGAAAACCAGATCATGTATACTATCCTCAAAGCTGCTGTGCAGGTTGACTCCATGGTTAAGAAGGCATACGGTGTATTGAGCTTCATCAATCGTGGGACTGAGTTTAAGAGCCAAGAGATGATGTTGCAGCTATATAGGACCCTGGTCAGACCCCACTTGGAGTACTGTGCTCAGTTCTGGTCGCCTCACTACAGGAAGGATGTGGAAACTGTAGAAAGGGTGCAAAGGAGATTTACAAGGATGTTGCCTGGATTGGGGAGCATGCCTTATGAGAATAGGTTGAGTGAACTCGGCCTTTTCTCCCTGAAGCGACGAAGGATGAGAGGTGACCTGATAGAGGTGTACAAGATAACGAGAGGCATTGATAATGTGGATAGTCAGAGGCTTTCCCCCAGGGCTGAAATGGCTAGCACGAGAGGGCACAGTTTTACGGTGCTTGGAAGTAGGTACTGAGTAGATGTCAGAGTTAAGTTTTTTATGCAGAGAGTGGTGAGTGCCTGGAATGGGCTGGCAGCGATGGTGGTGAAGGTGGATACGATAGGGTCTTTTAAGAAACTCTTGGATAGGTACATGGAGCTTAGAAAAATAGTGGGCTATGAGTAACCCGAGATAATTTCTAAGGTAAGGGCATGTTTGACACAGCTTTGTGGGCCAAAGGGCCTGTATTGTGTTGTAGTTTTTCTATGTTCTATGTTATATGAATGAATTGAACAGTATTTTAAAGTAAATAGAATAGCTGATGAGAAACAAGTGCCAGTTTTGCTGAGTGCATTTGGTTTAAAGGTATACAATTTGCTTAGAAATTTGACAGCTCCAACCAAACTGCCAAACGGAGTTTTGCTGATATTGAGAAAGTAATGCAGGAACATTGAGACCAAAACCATTTTTGATTGCCAGACACTTCAGGCAGAATCAAAATGAAGGGGAATCCATTTCAGCACTTGTCACTGTATTGCAGAAGTTGTCTGAGCATTGTCAGTTATGATGCTCTGAGAGATCATTTAGTTTGTGGAAACTTACAAGAAAGCATTCGAAAACGGCTCCTAATGAAGCACAACTTACATTTAAAAGTACAGTTTAAATCACTGCATCAATGCAAACAGCAGACAGAGACACTATTGAGTTGCTGTCAGAAATTAAAGTGAAGGTGAACAAAATTGTAACATCTAAACAGAAACCTACCTGATTGAACAATTATGTTACCCTTGTGGCAAGGCTCACATACACCAGATCAATGCAGATTTAAAGGTGAAACTTGCAGAAAATGCAACAAAGTAGGACACATACAAAGAGCAGACAAAAAAATGGACTGCACAGGAAGAGAAAAGCTGAAAGGTCAAATTGCATTTTCAAATAAAGCACAAATCTTCATCCTGATGAAGAATCTCGGCCTGAAACGTCGACTGTTTACTCTTTTTCATAGATGTTGCCTGACCTGCTGAGTTCCTCCAGCAGTTTGTGTGTGCTGCAATAGATAAGCCATATGACTTACACCAGAATTAAATGGCAAATTAATTAAAATGAAATTGGACTCTGCCTCAGCTGTTCAGTCATTCCACAAAATGAGTTTGAGTGGCATTTCAAAGATACTGTACTAAAGCCTACAGATGTCCAGCTGAGAACTTACACTGAAGAAAAGGTAACTCCTGGGGAATGGCATTAATAATAGTGAAATACAACAACCAACAGGTCTCGTTGAGCTCATGTGTGGTAAAAACAGAAGGGTCAGCATTGTGGGGATGTAATTGGCTGAAACAACTACAACTTAATTGGAGATCTATCCACCATTTGCATGTCACATCCCCTGTAATAGGGAACTGAAAACAAATTAAGGAAGTCGCTGGGTGATGACACAGCAGTGCTCAGGAAAGACACTAGAAAACTCAAACATATCAAGGGTAAAATAGAGTTAAAATAAAATGCCACATCCATGTTTTACAAAGCCCATCTGGTTCCTTATACCATCTGTGATAAAGTAGCCAGTGAGATAGATCACATGGAGGCTGAAGGAATTCTTTCCATGGTTGAGTGGAGCCCATGGGCAACATCAGAGGTCCTACTAGCCAAGAAGAATGGGTCTGTCAGGTTCTGTGATGATTTTAAGATCACCGTTACACAGTACTGAAAGTAGATCAATAGCCTCTGCCCATCTTTGCAAACCTTTCTGTGGGGAGAAGCACTTCAGCAAAGTCCACTTAGCTGAGGCCTAACTGCAGATGGAGATGGAAGATGAGTTCCACCATAAACATACAAAGGGCTTTATTGCTATAATAGATTTATTTTGGGGTAGCATCTGCACTTGCACTCTGGCAGAAGCTATGGACTAGATGCTGCAAAGCTGCTCAGGCAATCAGTGTTACCTGGATGACATCACTGGAAAGGATGACAAGAAACATCTTCAAAATCTCCAGACAGTGTGAAAAAGATTATAAGGTTACGGGCTTAGAGGATTCACAACAAATGTGATTTTTTTAAATTAAGCATCACTTACTGCAGTCACACCATTGATACACAAGGGTTACAGAAGTGTGCTGAGAAATCTCAGGCAGTGGTGAATACCCCAAGGCTAAAGGACGTCATAGTTGCCTTCCTTTTTAGAATTTGTCATTTGCTATAGCAGCTTCTTCACACACTGTTGATGTGTTGAGAAGCCCCTTCTAAAGGACTGGTGTTCCAGAACACTTCGTCAGTGAGATTAGACACAGTTTGCCACAGAGCAGTTCCAGTCATTCCTGAAGATGAATGGAATGACACATTACATCAGCACCATACCACCCAGCTACAAATGGTTTGGCCAGAGTCTAAGAACACAACATGACATTGCCAACAGAACACACTGCATTAACACTTAACCAGAAGCTCGCCAATTTCCTTCTTGCACATCGCAATGTAGCAAACTCCACAACCAACAAGTCACCAGCTCTTCTGTTTCTGGGTTGTCCCTTACGTTCATGCTTGGACCTAACTCAAACCCAATCTCAGAAGGAGAATGCAGGATGAATCACTGAGACAAGTTGAATGCTCCTCAGTCTGAGAGGTTTGATGTTTCACTTCTGGACAAGCAGTCCTGGTGAGAGAACTCAGAAGTGATCAGAACTGGGTACTCGAATTAAAGACAGAAGTGGACCATTCTCCTACACTGTGGAGACTGCATCTGATATCATCTAGAGATGACACATCAATCAGTTGAGGAGAGCAGAGTCAAATGTTAGAGAAGGAAGGTTGGCCAGAGCTGTCTGGACCAGCTCTGGAACTCTTTAGTCCCAGATTCAACTTCTACAACTACCACAAAGGAAGCGTCAGAACCTGAGATTGTTTCACAGCCACAAGTCTCACCTGCCAAACAGAGTGACCTTCTGTGTCAGGAAGGATGTTATCCCACAGATGTAAGAAATCCTCCATAGCGATTAAAATGGGACAATTTCAAATTCACTATGCTGTATATCTCTACATAGCTGTTGTATTATATTGCATACTGTGTATGTAGTTGAGGTGCATTCTATATTGAATTGAAATTTATAACAGGGAAAAGTGTGTATTTAATATTTCAGTAACAGTTGAATAATACTATAAATATTTTGTCTAATTCAGCATTCTTTATTTGTTTAAATAATTAATTACAGGTTTTATGTAATAGTACGTGAATGGCATATGTCATCACGCCACCATGTCATATGTGCAAGCCTCACTCAAAGTAAAAATGAAACTAAGACCCATTCTCCTGGGCTCCCAACTTTTTCTTGCAATTAGGTTTTACAAGATGGTGAGCTGACAACTCTATCTTGCTCAGACATTGTGATTAGTCAATCCTAGGAAAATAAACTCATTAATACAGGCTGGGTGTTTAAAATGGGATCAGTACAGTGAGACATGTTACGAGAAGCACAGACACAATGGGTGTAGGGCCCTTTCCCCTTCTCTGTGACTCTCCTACTCCATGATACTATTCAATAATAGGAATCTTTTCATTGTGTTTTTCTGAGTGAGATAATGTTTCAAATTGTGAATGCATATTCACTAGTTAGTGGTTATTAAAGTAAAGTTGGCAAAATGAAATTTTAGACACTGGAAGTTATGGATGATTACAAACACAATAATTCTCAGTGACTTTCTGCCTCTCAACAATAGAAAGATTTTGCATTGGAAGATATGGTGGCTGCATTTAGTGGGGTGGATCTGTCACCAATGCAGAGAAGTATTCACACTGCCCTGTTCTGCCCCTCTAATGTGTCTCAAAATGTTTTCGCACTTAAAGATTCCCAGTTTATAGCTGTGTGTTACTTATTATGCCTTATCCACAAATGACGCAAGTTATTTTGAGTCCGAAATGGTTACTATATTTTATATGCTATATTTTACCTGCAAATTCTTCACTTAGTTATGATAAGCATTGAGGGAGTTGTTACCTTACTCCAGAGGGCTTCACTTAGGTCTGGAATAAGAGTGACTGTTTTCTCAGACTTTGAAACTGCAAGATCTTACTGCTTACCCTTTTGCAGTTTGAACTTTAGAATTCGGAAAGTCAAAAGTGCAAATATCTGAAATATAAAGAAAAATTTTTCTTCAAATTAATCATATGCAATTAAAATTGTTGATTTTTGAGTACTTATTCATAACTTTTATTCAAGTGGATGATGTTTTGTGTGGCTTGCATTAACCTTGCTTAAGAAAAAGCTAAATTGTCAGCTTTTGGAAAAAAGACTAGTGAAATAATAAGACCTGGTGAAATTGGTATTACTTTTATGTTACCTGAAGTGAGAAAGAATAATTTTTTTACTCTAAAAGCAGACTCTCCCTTTTGATTAATTAATTTATCAATGCATATTTTAAATATCTTAACACACTGCTGTGAATTTCCACAATTCTCCCATGCAGAGAGTTTTTTTTCTGAGAATGAAATGATTCTTTTAACTAAAACATGAAGATGAAAACACTTTGAAAATTTAAAGATTTTAAAACATTTAGCAAATTTTCTGTGACACATTGTATAGTAATGTAGATTGCTTTGAAACACACTGATAAATCACATATGGTGTAACAAAAATGGCAGTGCTGAATCCCCTTCTGTAAAAATAAGAACAACATTGCTTCTTTATTATTGAAAAAAGTTAATCTTGATTGGAATCAATTGTAAGAAAATACACTGGTTCTTCAGCTTTATTTATTATTTATTTATTTAGTGATACATGGTGCAGCTGTCTCTTCCAACTCTGCGAGCCTTGCTGCCCCAGCAACCCCCAATAATCCCGATTACCCCTGACCTAATCACAGGACAATTTACAATGACCAATTAACCTACCCAGTACATCTTTGGGCTGTGGGAGGGACCCGGTTCACCCGGGGAAAGGCCTCATATTCCACAGGGAGGACATACAGAGTGCCAGAATCAAACTCCAAATTTCAACACCCCTGAAGCTGTAATAGTGTCACGCTAACCACTGCACTAATGTGGCACCCACAAATTTGTAACAAATCTAACAATAAAATGTTGTTAACGAGTGCTTAATATTTCAGAGCATATGGATATTGTGATTTTTTTTGTTGGCTTAATTCAGTTATGGATAGTAAGAGGGTCTGAAAGATTTACAAATCTTTGATAATGTTGGAACAGGCATATATTACTGGGAAACTCAAACTATTGATACTTAAAAGATTGATAGTTTTGGGAACTTCCGTCTTGCTGATACCCCCATTTGCACTCTGCCCGAGGTTAGTGACCTTTACTTGCATACATAATTCTGAATTATCAGAAGGCATTTCTTGTCTACTTCTATAACCAATTGTTTTCTAAAATTGTATACGTTGTCCCACG
Source organism: Hypanus sabinus (assembly GCF_030144855.1). NCBI lineage: Eukaryota > Metazoa > Chordata > Chondrichthyes > Myliobatiformes > Dasyatidae > Hypanus > Hypanus sabinus. Next base: position 118,261,550 of record NC_082708.1, read on the forward strand.
CTCCAGTAAATAATTATAGGCAAGTGAAAATCTTGCCTTGGCTAGTTTCCATGCATGTTCCAGATGTTTGTTTGTTTTTCTTTTCTTTGAAATGACTGCTGCCTCGTATTTCCATGCCCATATGTGCAGAAGCCTGGAGCAGAAGCTCATGGCGGGCTTGCTAACATTTATGAAGTCCAGACAGTCCTCAGGTCAGATTAGCTAAGTGCAATCTCATGGTCCAACTGGGGTCAAATTCAGAACCCATGCCTTGTGTATGTTCAGAAAAAAAAAACACAATACCGGAACCATATTGGCTTAGTTAAAATTATTCACAATTCATGTGTGTTTCCAATTAACAGAGGAATTACATCAAAATGTTTACTTTGCTAACCATTAATGTGGTACATCTTGCTAGTACTAATGTTGATGTGAAGAATGCATTTCTTGTGAGAATTAACAAACAGAACCAAAACAAATTAAATTTTTTGTCAATGTCTCTGTGGTCACTCTGATCTAGAGAAAAAATATAAATGTAAGTACAGTGCACTGGAAGTGCAAGCGCTTGGTTATATATATTAAATCCTTACGTGTTGAATTTCAATAACAACTATGGCAACCTAAAGTGCTGCCACACTATTGAGGAACCAAGTTCTTCCCATTTTCCCCATTCAGTCCCTACATCCCTGCATGCTTATTTCTCTCAAGCTTATTTAATTTCCTCTTGAAATACTTGATTGTGTCCAATCCCATCAATATGTTAGGCAGTGAGCTCCAGGTCATTTCCATTCACTATGTAGAAATGTGGACACCCTTCTGTGTAACTTGTTCCAAACTTTAAATCTATGTCTCCTAATTTTTGTACCAGTAACTAATGGAACAGCTTTTTTTAAAATTTTCCTACCTTTTATAAACATACCAAATTCCTAACACTTCAATCATTTCTTCCTACCATTTTGCTCCCAGAAGGAAAATCCCAGCTTTTCTTCCTGAACTTCTACCTAAAATCTCATATTGCATGAAGAATTTCATCTGTCTTTCACATCCTACCTAAGATGTGATGATCTGAATTGCAACCAGTTCACCACATGTGGTCTAAATAGATCTTTGTAGAGCTTCAACACAACTATTTGGCTTTGTGCTCAATACTTTTATTTATGAAATCCAAGCTCCCAAATGTCTTGCTAACTATTCTCCTAATAGATCTTCCCCTTCAGTTGAGAACATAAGAACATCAAAAAAAATAGAGAACTCTTTGAGTCTCCTTTACCACACATTACCATTATGGTTGATCTTCTATATCAGTGTAATTTTCAGCACTGCTTCCATATCCCTTTAGTCCAGAAATCTGCTGATAACTACTTGGAATGAATACCACAGCCCTTCAAGGTAGGGAAGCCAAAGGTTTCACCACCTTCACCTCAATCTTAAATGGCCTGACTTTTATTCTCAAACTAGTTGATTGTTCAGCCAAGGGAAAGATTTTCCTGTCAAGCCCTTTAAGAAGGTCTATGCATACAAGCCCCAATCTCCCTCTATTCCTGCACACTGTACTATATGGTTTATATTGCCTTTTCGCATACATTCCAGCAAAATTTATTATTGAATTTATAAGTCATTTAATTTACCGATGAATTAAATTTATTATCTGAATTAAGATTGATCTGGTCCTGTTCTGCCAATTCTACGGGTGTGTATATAACCTGTTGTATTTACTGTGCATTATCCTCAATGTCTGACAAACCTCCAAGTTTGGAATCAGTGAATAATTACTAAAATTTACTTTGCTGGACATTGATTAGCAATTATTTTCTGGTAATTATCCAATTTTTTTTTGTTTGGAGGTCAGAACGGGAGTGAGGCGGGAGCCATCTTGAATTTTTCTTATTCTCATCGGAGTTAAGAGAGGCAGGACTGTGCAGGCATGTGACGTTGGGCAGTGAAGCGGGGAAGATTTAAAAGGACACAGCCTTATACAGCGGGCAGCATTGTTTGCAGGCAGTGGAGTGAGCCGGGAGCAGAGTGAAGGCTTAAGGGCTTGGGCTCAACGGGCTTAGGCAGAAGCGGGCGAGGCAAGTAGATTGAGGTTTCAGTTTTTCTTGTTATTTGAGGAAAGGGGAAGTATGAGTGTGAGGGCAGCTTGTTGGTATCGGTGTCGGATGTGGGAGGTCCTGGAGTCTCCTAGCCTCCCGGAAGTCCACATCTGCACCAGGTGCTCTGAGCTGCAGCTCCTAAGGGACCATTAGGGAACTGGAGCTGCAGCTCGACGACCTTCGTCTGGTCAGGGAGAGTGAGGAGTTGATAGAGAGGAGTTACATGCAGATGGTCACACCAGGGCCACGGGAGGCAGACAGGTGTGTCACAGTTAGGAGGGTAAAGGGGAAGAGTCAGGTACTAGAGAGTACCCCAGTGGCTGTACCGCTTGACAATAAGTACTCCTGTTTGAGTACTGCCGGGGGGGGGCGGGGGGGACAGCCTACCTGGGGTAAGCAACAGTGGCCGTGCCTCCAGCATAGAGTGCAGCCCTGTAGCTCAGAAGGGTAGGGAAAGGAAGAGGAAGGCAGTAGTAATAAGGGACTCGATAGTTAAGGGGTCAGATAGGCGATTCTGTGGACACAGTCAGGAGACCCGGATGGTAGTTTGCCTCCCTGGTGCCAGGGTTTGGGATGTTTCTAATCGCGTCCAAGATATCCTGAAGTGGGAGGGTGAGGATCCAGGGGTCGTGGTACATATTGGTACCAAAGACATAGGTAGGAAAAGGGAAGAGGTCCTGAAAGGAGAATATAGGGAGTTAGGAAGGCAGTTGAGAAGAAGGACCACAAAGGTAGTAATCTCGGGATTACTGCCTGTGCCACGCGACAGTGAGAGTAGGAATGGAGTGAGGTGGAGGATAAATGTGTGGCTGAGGGATTGGAGCAGGGGGCAGGGATTCAAGTTTCTGGATCAGTGGAACCTCTTTTGGGGCAGGTGTGACCTGTACAAAAAGGACGGGTTACACTTGAATCCTAGGGGGACCAATATCCTGGTGGGGAAATTTGCTAAGGCTACTGGGGAGACTTTAAACTAGAATGGTTGGGGGTTGGGAATCAATTTGAAGAGACTATGAAAGAAGAGGTTAGTTCACAAATAGAGAGAACTAGTAGACAATGTGTGAGGGAGGATAAGCAGGTGATAGAGAAGGGGACTCAGACTGAAGATGTAGGGGAGAAAGAAGAAAAAGATAATAAAGTTGATCACATCATTAGGGATAAACAGAGAGGAAGAGGTGGAGAGTTTCTTAAATGCATCTATTTTAATGCTAGGAGCATTGTAAGAAAGGTGGATGAGCTTAGAGCATGGATTGATACCTGGAAATATGATGTTGTAGCTATTAGTGAAACATGGTTGCAGGAGGAGTGTGATTGCTAACTAAATATTCCTGGATTTCATTGCTTCAGGTGTGATAGAATCGGAGGTGTTGCATTGCTTGTCTCAGAAAATATTACAGCAGTGCTTTGGCAGGATAGATTAGAGGGCTCATCTAGGGAGACTATTTGGATGGAATTGAGGAATGGGAAAGGTGTAGTAACACTTATAGGGGCGTATTATAGACCATCTAATGGGGAGCGAGAATTGGAGGAGCAAATTTGTAAGGAGATAGCAGATATTTATAGTAAGCACAAGGTTGTGATTGTGGGAGAATTTAATTTTCCACACATAGACTGGGAAGCCCATTCTGTAAAAGGGCTGGATGGTTTGGAATTTGTAAAATGTGTGCAGGATAGTTTTTTGCAGCAATATTTAGAGGTACCGACTAGAGGAGGGGCAGTGTTGGATCTCCTGTTAGGAAATGAGATAGGTCAGGTGACGGACGTATGTGTTGGGGAGCACTTTGGGTCCAGCGATCACAATACCATCAGTCTCAATATAATTATGGAGAAGGATAGGACTGGACCCAGGGTTGAGATTTTTGATTGGAGAAAGGCTAACTTTGAGGAGATGTGAAAGGGTTTAGAAGGAGTGGATTGAGACAATTTGTTTTATGGGAAGGAAGTAATAGAGAAATGGAGGTCATTTAAAGGTGAAATTTTGAGGGTACAGAATCTTTATGTTCCTGTTAGGTTGAAAGGAAAGGTTAAAAGTTTGAGAGAGCCATGGTTTTCAGGGGATATTGGAAACTTGGTTCAGAAAAAGAGAGAGATCTATAATAAATATAGGCAGCATGAAGTAAATGAGGTGCTCAAGGAATATAAAGAACGTAAAAAGAATCTGAAGAAGGAAATTAGAAAAGCTAAAAGAAGATACGAGGTTGCTTTGGCAAGTAAGGTGAAAATAAATCTGAAGGGTTTCTACAGTTATATTAATAGCAAAAGGATAGTGAGGGATAAAATTGGTCCCTCAGAGAATCAGAGTGGACAGCTATGTGTGGAGTCGAAAGAGATGGGGGAGATTTTGAACAATTTCTTTTCTTCAGTATTCATTAAGGAGAAGGATATTGAATTGTGTAAGGTAAGGGAAACAAGTATGGAAGTTATGGAAACTATGACAATTAAAGAGGAGGAAGTATTGGCACTTTTAAGGAACATAAAAGTGGTTAAATACCCAGGTTCTGACAGGATATTCCCTAGGACCTTGAGAGAAGTTGGTGCAGAAATAGCAGGGGCTCTGACAGAAATATTTCAAATGTCAATAGAAACGGGGATGGTGCCGGGTGATTGGCGTATTGCTCATGTGGTTCCATTGTTTAAAAAGGGTTCTAAGAGTAAACCTAGCAATTATTGGCCTGTAAGTTTGATGTCAGTGGTGGGTAAATTAATAGAAAGTATTCTTAGAGATGGTATATATAATTATTTGGATAGACAGGGTCTGATTAGGAATAGTCAGCGTGGATTTATTGCGTGGAAGGTCATGTTTGACAAACCTTATTGAATTTTTTGAAGAGGTTACAAGGAAAGTTGACAAGAGTAAAGCAGTGGATGTTGTCTAAATGGACTTCAGTTAGGCCTTTGACAAGGTTCCACACAGAAGATTAGTTAGGAAGGTTCGATCATTAGGTATTAATATTGAAGTAGTAAAATGGATTCAACAGTGGCTGGATGGGGGATGCCAGAGAGTAGTGGTGGATAACTGTTTGTCAGGTTGGAGGCCGGTGACTAGTATATGTATATGACAAACAACATTGTCATATTGTTTGCCTCAGGGATCTGTACTGGGTCCAATGTTGTTTGTCATATACATTAATGATCTGGATGATAGGGTGGTAAATTGGATTAGTAAGAATGCAGATGATACTAAGGTAGGTGGCGTTGTGGATAATGAAGTAGGTTTTCAAAGCTTGCGGACAGATTTAGGCCAGTTAGAAGAGTGGGCTGAACGATGGCAGATGGAGTTTAATGCTGATAAGTGTGAGGTGCTACATTTTGGTAGGAATAATCCAAATAGGACATACATGGTAAATGGTAGGGCATTGAAGAATGCAGTAGAACGGAGTGATCTAGGAGTAATGGTGCATAGTTCCCTGAAGGTGGAATTTCATGTGGATAGGGTGGTGAAGAAAGCTTTTGGTATGCTGGCCTTTTTAAATCAGAGCATTGAGTATAGGAGTTGGGATGTAATGTTAAAATTGTACAAGGCATTGGTAAGGCCGAATTTGGAGTATTGTGTACAGTTCTGGTCACCGAATTAAAGGCAAGATATCAACAAAATAGAGAGAGTACAGAGAAGATTTACTAGAATGTTACCTGGGTTTCAGCACCTAAGTTACAGGGAAAGGCTGAACAAGTTAGGTCTTTATTCTTTGGAGCATAGAAGGTTGAGGGGGGACTTGATAGAGGTATTTAAAATAATGAGGGGGATAGATTGAGTTGACGTGGATAGGCTTTTTCCATTGAGAATAGGGGAGATTCAAACAAGAGAACATGAGTTAAGGGACAAAAGTTTAGGGGTAACATGAGAGGGAATTTCTTTACTCAGAGAGTGGTAGCTGTGTGGAATGAGCTTCCAGTAGAAGTGGTAGAGGCAGGTTCGATATTGTCATTTAAAAAAAAAATTGGATAGGTATATGAACTGGAAAGGAATGGAGGGTTGTGGGCTGAATGCAGGTCGGTGGGCCTAGGTGAGGGTAAGCGTTCGGCAAAGACTAGAAGCGCTGAGATGGCCTGTTTCTGTGCTGTAATTGTTATATGGTTATATGATAAACCTTTGCATCTTTCTGTAACATTGGTGGAAGATTAACGTGGTAAATTAATGGCCATTGCAAAAGTTAGAAAGCTTTTGTATTTTAAATTATTACTTATTAATTATTACTTATGTAATAGTGAGAATCTGAGGTAGATTCTAAATCAAACAATCTGGAGTTAATTTGAGTTAAAAAGTTCAGTTCAAACATTACGTTATATGATGCAATTACTGCACTGCCACTGTTCCCTGCATTGCAGGCTTAACTTTCAAATATTGCTAATGCTGATGTCTCCCCATTAATATGATCACTGCATGCTGTTAGCATGATGTGCTGAGTACGATTGGCTGCATCAGTGAGCTCCAACGTCATAAACTGGCAGCGCTACGTAATGACAACTTGCATGTCTAAAAAGTAAAGATGCATTGTGAATGCAAGTGGTGGTAGAATTTGCTTTACAAAATAAGCTTATGCTGTTGAAGATTGTAGAATATGGAAGAGGTTGCACAAGTGTTTTTTGATAATGCACCAGAAGTTTCAGTTCAAAGCATAGGGAAGAGGAATGACATTGTGTATTCACAGGGGGTAGAAGGACATCATGTGGGAAGCAGTGATGAAGTGATATGAATAATGCATCCATTAGCTGCACTCATAGCCTCAGGCACTGCTGAATCCACTACAGCCCCACCAACCACCTACTAACAATCCTATCATTCACGCACTATGGCAAACAGGCAGCAATGAACCAAACCTAATATCTGACACTATCCCGAAGTGGGAAGGTTGTGCTTCCTTAGCAGCAGTTCACATTTCTCAGATTACTGAATTTAAAAACATAACAGCTTGGTGAGATTAATTGTCTGCTTGACTATAATTCAGCAAAAGCTCCATAACACAGACAGCCTTATTTCCTCACTTATTCTATAATATTCGCAACCCCTTTATGTCAAAATTTTTTTTTAGCTTCCTGAGGAAGTAAAAGCGTTAGTGTCTACATGGTTGGACCAGGACAGGCTGTTGGTGAGAAGCTCTCAATTCTCTTGCCTAGAGTGCCATTGATATGAACATGTGCACTGCCCTCTTCCCGAAGTCACTGACCAGATGTTCTGTTCCAGTGACATTGATGGAAAAGTTGTTGTCATGAAATCATGCCACTAGGTTCTCTGTATCTCCTTCTTATATTCCAACTTATTGTCATCTGAAATACAGGTTACTGCAGTGCTATTGTCTACGACTGTAGATGGAATTGAAGCAGGATCTGGCCACAGTCAAGAGTGTACAGAGATGATGTGGTCTTTTTAAAACAGGTGATGATCTCCGAATGAAGTAAATAGAGATTAAAAAGACCTATAAACTACCCAGCCAGCTGATCTGTGCAGGAACTAAGGATGTAGCCATAGCTTCTATTTGGGCGAAATGCTTTCTGAAGGTTCACTCTCTCCAGAATACTAATCTTGCATCTGCAACAGCAGGTGCATTGGGGGCTGTTGGGGTGGTGGTGACATACTAAGCCCACTTCCTTTCAAAGCATGCATAGAGTGCATTAGGCTGATCAGGAAGGGGTGCATTAGGCCGATCGGGAAGGGGTGCATTAGGCCGATCGGGAAGGGGTGCATTAGGCTGATCGGGGAGGGGTGCATTAGGCCGATCGGGAAGGGGTGCATTAGGCCGATCGGGGAGGGGTGCATTAGGCCGATCGGGAAGGGGTGCATTAGGCCGATCGGGAAGGGGTGCATTAGGCCGATCGGGAAGGGGTGCATTAGGCTGATCGGGAAGGGGTGCATTAGGCCAATCGAGAAGAGGTGCATTAGGCTGATCGAGAAGGGGTGCATTAGGCTGATCGAGAAGGGGTGCATTAGGCCGATCGGGAAGGGGTGCATTAGGCTGATCGAGAAGGGGTGCATTAGGCCGATCGGGAAGGAGTGCATTAGGCTGATCGGGAAGGGGTGCATTAGGCCGATTGGAAAGGGGTGCATTAGGCCGATCGGGAAGGGGTGCATTAGGCTGATCGGGAAGGGGTGCATTAGGCCAATCGAGAAGAGGTGCATTAGGCTGATCGAGAAGGGGTGCATTAGGCTGATCGAGAAGGGGTGCATTAGGCCGATCGGGAAGGGGTGCATTAGGCTGATCGAGAAGGGGTGCATTAGGCCGATCGGGAAGGAGTGCATTAGGCTGATCGGGAAGGGGTGCATTAGGCTGATCGGGAAGGGGTACATTAGGCCGATCGGGAAGGGGTGCATTAGGCCGATTGGAAAGGGGTGCATTAGGCCGATCGGGAAGGTGTGCATTAGGCTGATCGGGAAGGGGTGCATTAGGCCAATCGAGAAGAGGTGCATTAGGCTGATCGAGAAGGGGTGCATTAGGCTGATCGAGAAGGGGTGCATTAGGCCGATCGGGAAGGGGTGCATTAGGCTGATCGAGAAGGGGTGCATTAGGCCGATCGGGAAGGAGTGCATTAGGCTGATCGGGAAGGGGTGCATTAGGCTGATCGGGAAGGGGTGCATTAGGCCGATCGGGAAGGGGTGCATTAGGCTGATCGAGAAGGGGTGCATTAGGCTGATCGAGAAGGGGTGCACTAGGCTGATCGGGAAGGGGTGCCCTGCTGTTGGAGACCACGTTCTGTAGCCTGCTACAGCATGTAAGCCTTGCCATAATGATGGTTGGTCTGGGCTTGACTTTAAAGTAATATTGTCTCTTGGCATCTCTGATAGTTTTACAAAGGCCATAGCTCAATGTCAAGTATAGTTTAGGGTTGCCTGATCTGAATGCCACAGAACTGGACTTCACCGGAGAATGGATCTCCTGGTTCGTCCATGGTTTCTTGTTTGGACACACCCAGATTAACTTCTTTGGTACACAGTCCACTACACACTGCTGAGATAAGATCTGTGACGATGGTGACATATTCATCTAGGCTGGCTGCTAAGTCTTTGAATATGGACCAGTCTACTGATACAAAGTAGAACCTTTTCTATTTCCTCAGACCAGCGCTGTATCATACCGAATCATCAGGTTTTAGCTTCTGGTTGTTTTCAGGGAGATGGAGTACAGTCTGGTGGTCTGATTTACCAAAGTGTGGGTGGGATTGGTTCAGCAGGCATCATTGAAGGTTGATCAAGAGTGATTGGTCCCCTGGTGAGGCAGGAGATGTGCTGGTTGATATTCAATGGAATAATTATCTCCAAGCTCCCCATCACCAGAATCCCACTTAACTACCAAATAAACACTGTGGTTACAAGAGCAGATCAGATCTTTATCAAGTGACTCCTCAAAGTCTTTGACAAGGCACATCAAAAGTACCCTGCTCTCCACTTACCTGGGCAAGTACTGTTCTATGTCATGGCGGTGCAGCCAGCAGAGTCACTGTGTTCACTGCCAGAGACCCGCATTCAATCCTGGCCTGGCGTGCTGCCTCTATGGAGTTTGATGTGTTTGGGATTCCTCCAACATCATAATTTGCCTCTGTAACTTGCTTCTTTGTGAAGGTGAAGTGATAGAATTTGGGAGCAGGTGTGGATGACATTGTGGGGAGAATAGGAAAATGGGATTACTGTAGTATTAGTGCTAAGGGATGGTTGACTGCAGACTCATTGGGCTGATGGGTCTTTGCTGTGCTGTATCTCTGTGGCCAGCTAGGACAAAGCTGTTCACATGCATGGTACTTCTTAAATATCACTGAGCATCAAATTTTTTCAGAAGTATTACTTCCTCACAATATTTTTAGCTTGTGATAGACTGCCTGCATCTGAACACAATTATTAAATTCAAACTACTTGATTCACTTAGGAATTAGGAGAAACAAAAAACTTACTTTTATTGACTATGAGGTGTTTAATTGCACAACGGTGCTGAAGCTTTGCAATAGTTCAACTAAGCTCAAATGTTTTGTTAATGGTTTTTGTTTGTACTCAGTTTCTGAGGCTTCTTGCTTAAGTATCCAAAAATAATCAGCCAGCACTGATAGATTCCGGTTGTCCTGATACCGTTGCTCAATGACCGTAATGTCCTGCTGAAACATTTCACCATGCTCATTACTGACAGCGCCAAGGGAAGAAGTCGAAATAGGAATGCAAAAAAATGAATCTACAGTGACATGTTGCACTTCATGATTTTGTATGCTTGAAGCCTGTTGTCAACCAGCTGCTCATCATTTGGTAGCATCTATAAGGAAAAGCACCGTCGACGTTTCAGGCCGAGACCCTTCGTCAGGAGACTTCTTCTTGGCCCGAAATGTCAACGGTGTTTCTCCTTATAGATGCTGCCTGACCTGCTGTGTTCCACCAACATTTTGTGTGTGTTGCTTGAATTTCCAGCATCTGCAGATTTCCTTGTGTTTGCACATCATTTGGTGCTCTGTAGTTGCCAAGAAAATTTTCAACAACATCCCAGAGTGCCTTCCATGCAATTTTCTCCAGTCCTACTAGAAGTTCTTGAAATTGCCTGTCATTGATGACCTGTTTGACTTGTGGACCAACAAAAATGCCTTCCTTAATCTTGGCATCAGTTATTCTGGAAAACATCTGTTTTAAATATTGAAACCCTTCATGGAAATTTATGGCCTTTCTAAAACCTGTCCTTTCAACACCCTGCCTAAGCATGCCCAGACAAGGTAGAGAACTTCTCAGCTTGCATTGTGGCCAGCATTGTAATTGACTTGAATTATGAATTGAAATAAGAAATTTAGGCAACTTCAAAAAGATTGTGCATGGTAGGGAAATCTTACAGTGAGTTTCATGATGAGCAACCCAAAATCCTTAGGCAGTGTATTTTATCCCTTCACATTGGTGCATTCATTTCTGTGGTGTAAACCATCAAGATGCACAGTAAGAACTCTCAACAATATCTCCCAAATCCACTGTCATGTGATCAGTAAGTTTTTGGAAAACACCAAAATGAATGGTGTGGTGGATAGTGGAAAAGATTGTCTAAGGTTACAACAGGATCTTGATCAACTGGAAAAGTGGGTTAAGGAATGGGAGATGGAATTTAACTCAGAGAAATGTGACATGGGGCAATTTGGAATGTTAAACCAAGGTTGGTGGGGAGTGTTGTAGAACAGTCGGACCTAGGGCTACCATTATATAGTTCCCGAAAGCAGTGATACAGGAAGACAAGGTGGTGACAAAGGTGTTTAACGCAGTTGCCTCCACTGAGCAGTGTCCTGAGTACACATATTACTGCTGTAGAAGACATGAGCGAGACCACACCTGAAATATCATGTGCACTTCTGGTTACTATACTAGAGGAATGATATGATTAAGTGAGATATAGTGCAAGAAAGTTTCACAAAGATGTTAATAGGAAAACAGAAGGAGCTGAGAATGACCTTATAGAGGTTTATAAGATCATAAGGGTCATCGCTAACGGGCCTATTCATGCTAAGAAAAAAAATGGCTTCGATATAAATCGGCTGAGTGCAGTTACTGGACACAGGATTGGATGGGGAGATATAGGCTGATATAGGAGTGCAGTTATTGGGATACAACACAGAATAGGCCTGTCAAGCCACACTGCTCAGCAATCCCCAATTAACCCTAGCTAATCAGGGGATAATTTACAATGACCAATTCACCTACTAACTGGTACGTCTTTGAACTATGGGGGGAAACTGGAGCACCCAGGGAAAACAACCACATTCCAGGGGAGGACATACAGACTCCTTACAGATGATGTCAGAATTGAAGTCTGAAATCCGAGCTGTAATCGCCTTGCGCTAACTGCTACACTACCATGGCACCCATTTGGACACTGTGCAGGACAGCTCAGCTCCAGAAGAGGCAGTTCATTCACAAACTGATCAGAACACTATCTCATGCATTGTACATTAAAACAGAAAAATCAAATCACTGAAAGAGTGGAGAAAAATAATAAGGATCTGTTTCCAAATGTTTAGGCATTAACTTACCTGGCAATTCTGCCTATTTATGTTTGGTTTTAATTATCATAGATAAAACACATCTTTCTGAGGTACCACAACAAGAACTTAAATAATGAAATTAGTCAGTTGATTAAAAAAAAATGCAGACTGTGAAAAAATCTTGCAGTACAAAAGTTGCAAAGGTCAGTTAGTACCCAAAGGGTTAGACAGAGTGCTTCTTTAAAACACAGGAAAACGCACAGGCTAAGCAGTAAACATCTGCTTCAGAAGTTAATTCAATTTAGAGAACTTATGTCCCAGTCTTAACCAAATATTTCAGTAACAAACATCTAAACAAATGCTTTCAAGTTTCTATCAGCCCATGGAGTCAGAGTGACTCAATCCTGAATAATAGTCTGGTTCTTCCTCATCGTAGTAATCATTCCCAGACATCATGATTCATTACCCTATGACCCCAGCACTGATCGCTCACCCAAAAGACCGGCAGGAATTGAGGATGAAGAGAAGAGAGGGAGCAGGCATTCCCTCACACTTGCTGACTTGTCAGGGAGCAACCTTTGGAGAAAGGTCATGTGACATTGCAGGAAAGTCACCCATAGGACATTAATCAAAGGTGACAACTAAAAGAAGACTTAACAAATTATCACAGCAGTTGCAGCGCATACATTAAAATTACTTCATATCCACGATGGCTGTCTGAAAATAACCACCTACGCAGTTCTTTGCAAAGTCAAACCTAGACAAACGAGAAGGAATTGTTTGCCCAAAGTTTATGATACAGTAGCCTTATGTTTGTCTTTGTTGAGACCAGTTAACTTCCAGCACATTGTTCTGTACAGTATGTCTCATATAAATTTTAAAATAACATTACTTTGGTAATTCATTTATATATTCAGCATTTTATTGTGGTCATTTTTGCTGATCAGTGTCTTTTTTAAAGAAATAATTACTTCTCACACTCCTAATGTGAACAGAAAAAGCCAACTTGCAGAAGAGGGTTCTTTATGTTAACAATTCAATACACACATGAATGCATAAGAAGCAGACCTGTGTCTACCTTGGCCCTTCAGCAAAGATTCAGTACGATGTTTAATATTTTAAAAAGGGACATTTGTCATTTTCATTGAACTTAAGCACAGATACTTTGGATATTTGTATATTTTAATAAAGAAAATATTACAGGAAAGAATAGGAGGATAAAGGTTTATTGCAGAGCACAGTATCCAAATGGACTTCCATACACCTCCTTATCCAAAGCTCAAAGTAAATTTATTATCAAGGTGCATATACTGTATGTCACCCTATACCACTCTGAGATTAATTTTCTTGCAAGCATTCACAGTAGAACAAGGAAGTACAATAGCCTCAATGCTAAAGTGCACAGAAACAAAGACTGACAAACTAAAAGAAGACAATCTGTGGATTATTCTGACACCAGGTCATCATCACCTGAAGGAGGGACTGACACCAAGATATCATGACCAGAGTGTAGTAGCAGAGCAGTGGGTGGTGTTTGATGACAATAAGAAGGAGCTCTCAATCAGCCCCGGACCCTTGAGGAGCTGACTACTCCATCTATTCCCTTGGCACGAATAAAGTTCTCAGGGCTGACGGCTTACTGGCAGAGTTGAGGGTCTACTCTAAGGGGATTGTTGAGTAGTGCCCTGAGCAAATTTTCCTAACCATCTGGCAGAACACCTCCTTACCAGAAGTCACCAACAAGGACCCAGGCCTCAAGTGGCAGGCAATCAGAGGGTCCTCACAGTCCAATCCTTCCTGCACATGAGACGTATCATCTTCAATGCATGCCACCCTCAGGACAGCTGTGGCGGGGAAGAGAGGGCCACTCAACTCTTTGCAGATTGTAGATTTACTACAAGGATGTGGAGATGGATGCAAGGGTCCATGTCTCAGTTCACCCCCAGCAGCTGCATAACAGAGGGCTTTCGAATCTATGGGCTGCTCCCAGAGGCACACATTGAGACAGACATCAAGTTCTGCAGGAAAGTATTCCACTCGCTGAAGGATACACATTGGTCTGCCTAAAACTTATTGGTCTTTAAGCACGGCAAAATGCTGTCCACTGGCACAGTCCAGGCTGTAGGACTGTATGCAGAGGGATACACTGCAACCTGCTACAGCTGATGCTTAATCTCTGTGGGGAGGGACCACAGTCTAGGCTCCTTCTGCTACCACACACAAAGGGGCTGAAAAGGGGAATCCCCTTTAAAACTGAAAGGGTGGACCCCAGAGGACCACACAGGTGGTAATGGTGCTACGTGTTTCTTAAGTCTTTTAAAACATTTACACTTCTGAATGAAATGATCATGAATGTAAAAAATTGCACCATTTCTTCTTTTCTGTATATATTCTATCACGTATAAAGTTTAGTTTTGAAATTAAGGGAAAGCGTCTTGGATGAGACATTAATAACAAGGCACAAGAGTCTGAAATATAACAAAACAAGAGCTTTGATTAGGTGCCTAAGAATGACATTAGAGTTTCTGAGTCATTGAATCACAGCATGGAAACAGGCCATTCAGCCCAACTCATCCATGCTAACTAAATTGTCTGCAATTGGCCCATGTCCCTCTAAACCCTTCCTTATCCATGTACCTGCCCAAGTATTTGACACGCGCAGTCCACAGTGGCCTTGGAGGAGTTTCGAGACCGTTGGGCTCCGCGGGGTGTAAATGCCATCGTGGATAGAGATGGCAACATTCTGGTGTAATGTCTATTGTCTATTTGTAGTGCAGTAATTGTGTTTGCCACTGTTTTGTATATATTGTATAGCACCGAAATTTGTAATAAAGGATTTTGTAATAAAAAAAAAAGTATTTGTTTTTGAATGTTGTAATAGTGCCGACCTCCAGTTTTCCTTCTGGCAGCTCACATCACATACCCACCACACTCTGTGTGAAGAGGTTTGCTCTTGGCTCCCTTTTAAATCTTTCCCTTCTCGCCTTAAACCCATGCTGTCTAGTTTTAGACTCCCCTACCCTGTGAAAAGGTCTGTTCCTATCCACCTTATCCATGCTTCTCCTGTTTTAGAAGGTTTGAATCTGCTGCACCAAACTGCTATATCATTGTGTTATTTGTTATCTGTTATTTTTCTCTCCATCCTGGTTTAATCACTCCTCCTTTGGGATCCATGTACATCCTCCACATCTGACCTGTTTTCGAGACCTCATTGTTTGACCTGCAAATCAAACCTGAAAAAAATATACATTTAGAATCTACTGCCTGGAGATCTCTTACCCCAGAAGCATTAGGGCTTCCTGAGTAACAAGAAGATGGAGTGGATCATAAAAATTTAAATGACCTGGTTTCATAAAATGCAGTGGAAGCATAGCTGGTGCAAGTGTTGAAGGAGCACTGGGACAACTTATAGGTCCATTTGTGGAATTGGATCTGAATATCAGGTCAATTGAAACCTCCCACAATACCCACTGGCCCTTACATAGCCCTTGTTCACACCTTCCGGCCCAGGTTCATATCCCCCAGTTCACACTGTCCTATCAGCCATCCCACTTGTGTTCATCTTTCTTGTGGACATTGCTTCAATATTAATGGACTGGTACAAGAGGGCAAGATAAGGGGGAAGGCTAAATTGACAGGTTCAGGTGTAGATCAAACCCACTAGACTGGCGCATGTTTTGATTTTTACCATGGAGGTAACTGAGCAACATACTGTGGAGAGGCAGCCATTAAAACATTAGTTAAGGGGCCCCCACCACACATTTGGCAGGTTTATTTGTTGTACTTCACATTAAGTTATAATGGGAGTATTGCCAGTAAAATACTGAGCAGGATAAATAAAAGTAAGGCCAAATCTGAATAAAAAGATTAGCAATAACAGCAGCGCTCCCAGCTCCCTCAGAAAAACAGCTCAGTAAGAATGTTTTGAAGTACTTGTTCTAACACATTTCAAGTCATAGTCAAGGACTTCAACCAAGCTTGTTTGAAGAAGACCCTGCCCCATTACCATCAGCATATAACCTGTAGCGTCAGAGGTCCCAACATATTAGACCACTATTATATTAAGATAAGGAATATCTACCATTCCATGCCCAGGCTGCAATTCAGTAGATCAGGTCACCTGTCTGTCCTCCTACCTACATACAGGCAGAAGTTAAAGAGCAAAGCTGCAGAGATTAGGACAACAAAGAGGTGGTCATGGGAGACTGAAGATAGCTCTGAAATTGCTTCGAGTCGATAGGGTGGGCTGTATTCAAGGACTTAACTTTGGATCTGAATGAGTACACCATAGTTATTAAAACAGTTTTAGATGATTGTGTCTTCACAAAATCATTTAGAGTCCTCCTCGATCAGAAGCCCTGGAGGAACCATGAGATCTGAAATCTGTTGAGAGCCAGCTAAGAGGCCCTCAAGTCTGTGACCAAGAAAGTTACAAGAGGTCCAGGAACAATTTCTGAAAATCAATCTCACTGGCAAAGTGGCAATTCCAGACTAAATTTTAATCAATGAAGGATGTTCGACAGTTGTGGCAGAGTTTGAATACCATCACCTCTTATAAATTCAAATCAAGTGACATAGGCAATCTCAGGGCTTTGCTTCCAAGTGAATTCAATGCCTTCTGAGCTCACTTTGACCATCAAAACACACAGGAACCATCATGAACTCAACATTCAACCATCATCCCCTCAAAACTAATCAATAAGCTCCAGACATTGGCTTCAATACCTCCTTGTGCAATCGGAACCTTGCAGACTCCAGTCAATTTGAATTGACAGCAACATCTCCTCCACTATCTCTATCAGCACAACACCTTCTCCACAATCTCCATCAACACAGGTGCACCACAAGGCTGTGTGCTCAGCCCCTGCTCTACTTGCTTTACACTATGACTGTGAGACCAAGCACAGCTCCAGTGCCATATTCAAGTTAGCTGACAACACCATTGTTGTAGGCCAAATAAAAAATAATGATGAATCAGCATATTGGAGGGAGATCGAAAATCTGGCTGAGTGGTGCCACAACAATAACACCTTACTCAATGTGTGCAAGACCAAGGAGCTGATTATTGACTTCAGGAGAAGGAAACCAGAGGTCCATGAGCTAGTCCTCATCAGAAGATCAGAGGTGGAGAGGATCAGCAACTTTACATTCTTCAGTGTTATTATTTCAGAGGACCTGTCCTAGGCCCAGCACATAAGTGCAATGATGAAGAAAGCACAGCAGAGTCTCTGCTTCTTTAAGAGTTTGTAAAGATTCAGTGTGTCATCTAAAACTTCGACAAACTATTACAGATGAATAGTGGAGAGTATCTTGACTGGCTGCATCACAGTCTAGTATGGAAACACCAATGTCCTTGAATGGAAAATTCTTCAAAAAGTAGTGGGTGTGGCCCAGTCTATCATGTGTGGCTACACATCTACATGAAACACTATTGCAGGGAAGCAGTACTCAGTATCTGGGATCCCTACCACCCAGGTTATGCTCTCTTCTCACTGCTGCCATCAGCAAAGTGGTACAGGTGCCTCAGGACTCACACCAGGAAGAGATGGAACACCTCAACAATTAGTCTCTTGAAACAAAGGAGATAACTTCACTCAACTTCATTGAAATGTTCCCACAACCAATGGCAAACAAGAGAACATCTGCAGATGCTGGAAATCCAAGCAACACACATAAAATGCTGGAGGAACTCAGCAGGCCAGGCAGCATCAAATATTTTTATATCTCTTCGTCCCTTCTTTGCAAACCTGCCCTTTAATAATCAGGAATATCTCTGTTTTCCTGTTTTGGCCTCTTAACCATTCTGATTTTAACTGATGCAGCTCTTAAAATTATGTCTTAGCTGCTAATTCTTTAATGTTCTGAAATTCCCTCTCTGAATCTTCCCACCATTCTACCCTCCTTGGAATTCTGAGGAAGTAGAGGCCTTGGTGAACTTCATTGGCTCTAAGAGCCACTGCCTGAGTCACTACTGTCCTTAGTGTCTGCGCATGTTTCCTTCCAAGCACTAGGTGGTGTTTTGAAGTGTTTGTGCCTCAGAGATGGGAAAACATACAGTAGACAAAAAGACCTAGATCCTATGCAAGCTTGAAGTACAGCTTATCTTCTGCATGGAGAGATTTGCAGCCTTCTGCACTCAATAGTGAATTCCACAACTTAAGACTTGACTTCTCTGTAGGTATTAGTCATCCATCTGTTTTATTAACTCATCTTGTGTTTTGCTTCTCTCTGAGAGTAGAAACTATGTCCAACTTGACCATCCAGGGGCTAGTCCTCCTCTCTGTATTTTATAACTGCCACCTTCTCTTGCCTCTGTTGTTTGCCTGTTTTCTCACTCTTTAACCACTCTAATTCACTCATTAACCTGGTAACTTTTTTTTAAACTCATGATCATCCTTGTTTCAAAGACATCTCCCCTACACACCAACCGCACACCTAACCCCCTGACCGCTCCTACATCTGACTCTTTGGCAACACTGCAAGTGTTTTGTTGCCTTTTCAGTTCTGATAAAAGGTCTCCGATCTGAAATATTGGCTCTGTTTCTCTTAACACAGATGCACTTTATCTGCTGAGTATTTCCAGCATTTTCTGCTTTTGTTCTAGACTACACGCATCTGCAGTTTTTGTTTTGATTTTCGCACATGGAAGAAATTCAATACTGGTTGTACAGACTAAATAGGCAACATAACAGAGGTACTTTACATGCTTCCAAAACATTCTTCCCTTGTAACAGAATCAAACAGCCATATGCCATAATAATTGTACAGTTAACATTATGAACAAACTTCAGCAATATGGTGTTATTTCCTTCAAGGTTTAGATGTGGAACTTCAGAGAGCAAAAAAGCTAAGTGTGTTTTCAACAGGCATTGTTGCTTGCTGGGAAAACATATAGGGGCAGACATGGGTGTGCAGGGACCTAAACTGCTATTTGTCAGACATGCACCTAAATCCATCATTTGAAGTTGTTACATGCACAAAGCTGCTGAAAGTGCAAACTGATAACATCGCAGCAAGGGAGACTGGGTACGGGGATGAGAGTGGGCTGTGCAGCTATTGCAGTAAGTTTAAATTCCAGGCTTTGCCCTCTGAACAATTCAGGGAACATTGAAGCTGTGTTTCACACAAGTCATTTGCTGGTTTCACCGAATGGAATGCTCAATGCAAACCTTATTCCCAAAGCAAGGGTATATTGACAGATACTTCACCATGAACTGCTGCCAAGAAAAACGAACAGCCATTAACTGCTCTGTATATGTCTCCTACAACCCAGAGGAAAAGTCATAAACAGATGTCTCTGTTTACATTATAAATCTTAAGTTCTGTTTCTCTTGACCTCCAGACTTCTCCCATATACTTCCACTGTAAGTACAAGGCATACATATTTAACTGTAATAGACTTTGTTGCACATACAGAGGTGATTGAAACCTATGCATTGGCTCCATGAGAGAGAAAGTTAGTGTGTAATTCTTTCCAAATGTCAGTGCTCCCTTCACCACCACTCTCCACACTTTCTTTGCTTAAATGTGAATCTAGAAGGCAGGGGTTAGATTTTTCACTGTGGACCTTCACTACTTACACAACACGGACAATGCGAGTTATGTTCCTAATCTCTATAACGAAGCAGAAATGTGTGCTTACATGCCTGGTGCACAGCATATAAAAGGCTGCTCCTGCCTAGACCTTGCCCTGAGAATTGTGACTGCACCAGGTTTTCCTGCAAGAGCGAAGCCCAAAAGAGACATTGAACTGCTTTCCCTTCACCATCTTCTCTATCCTCTAACACCCCCCACTCATCCTGTGTCCATCAGGTCATTACCATGGAAATACAGGGCCAACAATCCCTCACTTGGGAAATCCAGGCTGAAAACAGAAAATGCTGGGAATGCTCTGTGTGTCTGTGGAGAGAGACACAGAGTTCTTGCTTGAGGTCGGGGATAAAACCCAACAGACATTTATAACATTTACAGGGGTTGCATTAATGCCAAGTATGCGGATCACAAGGGAAAACAGCATTATATATTAATAGAGCTAAATGATAAAAGGGAGAAAAAGGGAAAAGAATAAAACAGTGAGGGAAAAGCCAAGCACTTATACAACAGAAGGGTGAAAATTAGAAGGCAAAATGCTGGCAATCCAAAATAAGAGCAGTCAATATTGGGAAAACTCAGCACATCAGACAGCAACTGAGGAGAGAGAAACAGACATTAGATTTCAAGTAAATTCCATTACTTGAAAGGGAGAGAAAGAAGAATGAAACAAGGCAAACATATTAGTGAGGGAAAGGATCAAGGGGAAGGTCTCTGATAGGAGGAACAGGAAAGCAGGAGAGTTGAATTACATAAGTTACATACACAGTCCTGCTGAAGGGTCTTGGCCCCAAATGTCGATGGCACCCTTTTCCTAGACACTGCCTGGCCTGCTGAGTTCCTCCAGCATTTTGCATGTGTTGCTTGCATTTTCAGCATCTGCAGATTTTCTCTTGTTTGTGATTAAATGACACAAGTATGGACCTGGAGGATGTGTAAGAAGGAGGACAAAAATGAAGTCTGAAATACCAGAAGTGGAGAGGGAGGGAAAGAACTGAAACTTGTAAATGTGTACCAGAAGATACGGATGATTGAATATCCAAAATTGCTAAATTCAGTTTTGCATCTTGCAGTCTTTAGAGTTCCAGGTCCAAGGAAGAAATGTTGTTTTTTGATTTACATTAATCTTCCTTCAAACAGTGTGGGAGACCAAAGCAGAGACTTCAGAGCAGAAGTGAAATGGTGAATTAAAGGGGTAGGTGATTGCAAGTGTTGCAGACTAAATGAGGTCTACATTTCATTTCTCCTACGCTGAGGAGGGCACCTATTGAGTGATGAATGCAGTTCATTAAACTGGACAAAGTTGCAGTTCAGGAATTGTTTGGGTCAGTGACAATGAGAAGAAGGGAATAAAGGAGCAGGCACTATTGCTGCTGTTGTAGGGGAGATGCCAGAGGTTGGGAAGAAGATGTTAGTGGACTTGAAAACTGAGCAAGGACATTGGCAATAATGGTGAGGAAGTTTCAAGTTCCGTGTGAGGTGAGGAAACAGGGCCAAATCAATTTCCTGCCAATTTCCACCTGCTCTAACTTTTATCATTCACCTTTGATTCTAATTGTCTAATTCCTCTGGGATTGTGAGGCTTTTGCACATATTTTAATTAATAACCTGGATAGCTTGTTGTTGATAGCACTCTAAAATACCAGCACATTGGAGAAACACAGTGGTAACCTACTAATTCTCCACTCCGTTATCGGGCTAAACCTCTCTCAAACGGAAGCAGGACTTGCATCTGTGCCTCACTCATGTTCACACTGTCAGGATATTTCTGATATTTTATAAGTATTTCCTAAAATAATAAAAAAGTGGATAATGTGTTTATGAAGTGTGGGACACAGCTCACAGTAGGAGGTCCTGCAAAATATCATCTGGATAACAGTAATTGACAGTGCAAGCATAAGAGAATCAGGACTAAGGAAGGCAAATACAATGCTGGCCTTCATTTTGAGAGGACTAAAATATAAAAGCACTTAATTTTGAATTTTGAATTTTGAATTCTTAATTTGGAATTTTGTGTGCAACTTTGGGCCCCATATCTAAGGAAAGAAGTGCAAGCCTTGAAGAGGGTCCAGAGAAACTATCCCAGGAATGAAAGGCTTAACATATGAGGAATGTTTGATGGCTCTGGGCCAACTCTTGATGGAGTTCAGAAGGCTGGGGGGATATCTCATTGAAACCTGCTGAATACCAAAAGGACTGGATAGACTGGATGTGGAGGGGATATTTTTCATTAGTAGGAGAAGCTGGATTCTGAGGAAACAGCCTCCGAATAACAGTATGTCCCTTTAAAACTGAGATGAGGAAGCACTTTTTTCAGTTGAAGATCAGTGAATCTATGGAATTTATTGACACAGAGGGCTGTGGAGGCCAAGTTATTGGGTGAATCTAAAGCAGATATGGATAGGTTTATGACTGGTAAAAGGGATAAGGACTACAGGGAGAAGAAAGGGGAAAAGGGGGTTATAAAATATAAAATATTTTCTTTTTTGTTTTCATGGCTACCTGGAGAACTGAAGTTGTATGAGAGTTGTATACTTTGATAATAATGGAACTTTTGAACCAAAATTGAATGGAGGAGCAGACTCAATGGGCCAACTGGGCTGATACTGCTCCTAAGTCTTATGGTCTTATAGTGCATGGGGATTGCTTCTCAGCATCTGCTGCATTAAGAGCTCAAGGGCACTCAAATCATATACATAAGGAGTCCTTTAGCTCGTGGGGAAGTCAGGTCCAGTACAGGTGTATCACATAACCCTCATCCAATCAAACACTCTGTGTCCATATAGTGAAATACACTGCATTCGTTTGCTGTTGTCCAATCAAATAGTTTGTGCATATAAGGAGCTATTCTACAGTCTGCCTGTTCTTTTTATGTATGAAATAAATTTACTTACCAAGTAACCAACAGCCTGCAGATTAAGTCTTGTGAATTTTAATCAGTCTTTTCATAGTCTAATCTCTTATCCAGCTCCTCATCTGTCTTCAGAAGAGAGATGATCTACTTCTGAAGCTGTCTGAACAACTGTTCAGCAGACTTAGTTTCCTGAGACATGCTACTCTCTGTAGTTTAAACAGATGTTACTGCAAGTGTTGACCTTGCTGATACCATGATGAATATGGTGTTGTCATGGAGCCTATGTGGGATAATGAAATACAGTCCGCTACATCATTTAAACATTAGCCTGGTCATACAGTGCCTTGTAAAAGTGTTCAACCCCCAAACTTCTGTTCAAAAAATGAGTACTACAACCAGTGATTTTGATCAATTTAGCGGACAATTTTTATTTGTGAATCACATGCTCCTTTTTTCACAGCAGAGCCCCAAAAAACAGGGAAAATTGTAAAACATGAAAATCTAAAAATTCAAAAACTGACATGTCAACAGCTCAAAAGTACTCATCCCCCTTTGCTCAGTACTTGATTGAAACGCCTCTCGTAGCTATTACAGCCAGAGGTCACTGTGCAGCATAATGGAGCAAGGTTTACACAATACTCCATGCAAAATTGTTCAGGCTGTGCCAGGATAGTTGGCAGAGCAGCGATGGACAGCAATCTTGAGGTCTTGCCAGAGACATTCGATTGGGTTGAGATCAGGACTCTGACTCAGCCACTCGAGAACATCAATTTTCTTCATTTGAAGCCACTCCATGGTTGCTTTGGCAGTGTGCTTTGGGTGGTTGTCCTGTTGAAGGATGACCTTCCTCCCCAATTTAAGCTTTTTGATGAGAAGTTTTTATCCGGGATCCCTCTCTATTTAGCAGCATTCATCTTCCCATCAATCCTGACCAGATTTATGGTCCCTGATGCTGAAAAGCATCCCCACAGCATGATGTTACCTCCGCCATACCTTACAGGAGGCATGATGTTATCTGGCTGATGTGCAGTATTACATTTACACCATAGTGTTGAGGCCAAAAAATTCCACTTTAGTCTCATCTGACCACAAGAGCTTCTTCCAAACCTTTATAATATCTTCTAATTGACACTTCACAAATTCTTTACGGGCAAGGGTATGTTTACTTTTGGTCAGGGCTTCTTCCTTTCTACTCTTCCATAAATACTCTTTTTGTGCAAAGCCTTAGAGATTGTGGAGCCATGAACTTCATCTCCAGTGGCAGTCACTGGCTTCTGCAGCTCTCTCTGTGGCTGTGTTACAGTAGCCTCTCTTACGAGAGCCATTCTTCTCCGGCGGCTAGTTTTAAACAGGCAGCCTGACCTAGACAGTGTGGCTGTGGTTTGAGGCTTTTTTCCAGTTTTTCTTGATGGACTGCACTGAGCTCCAAGTTATGTTCAGTGCCTTTGAGTAGGTCTTGTGCCCTTCCCCAGATTTGTGCTTTTCTATTATCATTTCCCTGACTTCTCTTAAATGCTCTTTTGCCTTCATTTTATTTATTCATTTACTTATTTGGCTTGGTCTGCTGAAAATCTACCACACTGATGGACTTTACAAAGAGAGGGGGCATTTATTCTTACAAATTCATTGGCAACAGGTGATCCACCAATTTTCTACTGTACATCAATAAACTGGGCGAATCGTGAAGGTAATGTAGTGTATTGCACTGAGGAAAGTTAGTGTAGTAATTACCAACAGGGTGAATATGTTTCCAGCCTCACAATTTTGGTTTTTAATTTTTAGTGAATTGTTGACAGGTTTTGGAATTTTTCTTTTTGATTGAACATGACCACATATTCCAAGTGCACACAATGATTTTGCCAAGCTAGACAAGATGTCACTTGGAAGCACAAATAGAAAAAGTGTCCCAGTTTCCCAATCCACTTGGGTAGATTCAAAGTTCAGATATGACCACTGACTTAAACTCCACTCAGTTTCCATACTGATTTTCAGTTATAAGTTTGACATTTTTGTTCCTATTCCACTATCAGATTCAGTTGTACTAAATTCAGCTTTGTTCTTTTTTTAAAAATTGTTAACATATTCTCTGTAATGTGATATAGTTCCATATTTCAATAGGAAATTTGCCAAATGCTGCTTCATGCTAACAAACAAGAATCTCTGGTACACTTTACGCTTTGAGATATCTTTGACTTCCCTGCGGAATATTCAGCCAATTTGTTAATACCAGATGATAAGAGGTATTAAGGTTTGTTTTGAGACCTTAACGTCAAGAGACCTGAGGGTATGCCTTAATCAGTTTAAGATCCTACACCATTTCTATTAGACTCTAGCAAGGTTACATAGATTAGCGTTGAAAAACACCCCTGAATGCTGGTGCTGTGAGGCAGATAAAGGGGACTTAGTACATGCTCTCTGGTCCTGTCCCAGAATTCAAGAATTTTGGCTTATGATACATAAGTATATTGGTGAAGTTTCAGGTATTCAGCTCCCTTTCTGCCCCAGACTTTTTGCCTTGGGAGACACACTTGGGTTACTTGGGAATGAACACTCTCGAAACTGGATCCAGACAAGTATAATGGTAGGAAGACAAATTATACGTAGAGGTTGGAGGAACTTGGGGGGGACCATCATTTCAGGAGTGGGTCACAGAAATAGCCAAAGTGGCAGCTTTTGAATGCACGACTTACAAACAGTTTGATAGATTGGACATCTATACACAAAAATGGGGCAAATACTTAGGTTTCCTGGGGGGGAAATAGTGGTGAATGAGGTGGTGAAGCATATTGCTGAATGGTAGTCTTTTCTGTTATTAGAGGTCTAATACAGTGGTCCCCAACCACCGGGCCGCAAAGCATGTGCTACCAGGCCGCGAGGAAACAATATGATTTGGCGATATGAAACGATATGAGTCAGCTGCACTTTTCCTCATTCCCTGTCACGCCCACTGTTGAACTTGAATGCATGCGAGGTCATCAGTTGCCTAAACGCAGTGATAGCCTCACGCCAGGGATCACTGGTTGGCGGGTAACCGGCCGCCGGGAAGTGCCATTGATACTGGCCTGGAGCACAGACAGATGGGCACCGCCTCTGAACCTGTTTAGCACACCGAATGTTCGTGGGGAACCCGGTGCTAAAATATTCACAGACGACCTAATTCGGATCAGGGTTTTGTAAGTAGCAGAGCAGCTACCCCGCTGCGATATACTGAAAGTCATCCCTCAAGCCAGACTTTTGTCGGCCGATAGATCCTATGTCGCACTCCTTGCTCGGTCGGTCGCTTTCTCCAGACTCGGACCTCCAGCCCTTACCTTGTCCTCTCACTGGTGTGTTACAATGATTTTATATGTTCATATGAGGAAAATATGCGCTGTGTGTTTAATATCCAAACGTTACTTAAAATGTTATGATGCTATTGGCGTAAGTGAGTTATAATTGACTTATCACTATATTCATGCGAGGAAAATATGCGCTGTGTATTTAATATTAAATTCGTTAGATAAACCCTTTTAGAAACATAATTGAGTGTATTAGCCACTTATCGGTGACTTATAGTTGACTTATCACCTATATTCCGGTCGTGATTAACACCCCCACCACATCTCCCCCCATCGGCCGGTCCGCAAGAATATTGTCAATATTAAACTGGTCCGCAGTGCAAAAAAGGTTGGTGACCTCTGGTCTAATAGACACATTTAGTTATTACATTGATAATTATTTCTATCATGTTTGTTTTTATTTTATGGATAACCTTATGTGTTGTAAGCTATGGTTTACATAATTTTAACACTGACTCAAGGGTTCAGGGAAAAATTTTTAGAAATAAAATTTGAAAAAAAAGGTTTGTTTTTAAATTTTCTTTTCTTATAAAATCTTAAATTGCTATGAGTACAGCAATAGTCCATTATCAGAAACTACTTCCATTGTAAAGCCATAACGTCCAAAATTTATTCTTAACACATTCCATGCATGTTTTACAGTAGTGAAGTTCCCAGGTCCTTCACTACCTGGAATTCTACAAGCTGGAATGGATATCAATGAAGGCCAGAAAATTGCCACATGCCCTTTCCTCAGAGGTTCACATGCATCCATTGAAGATTTCTTTGGCCATGTACAAATTGCAATGGTAGTTTCATAGGTGAGATCAACTGGTCAGATCATAATCCAAATTTACCAGTGTACCAAACTTTGAGTAATCATCTTTATCATTGCTAAATTCCATATGTGATTCTGTTAATACCTTTGATCTTACAAGAGCAGATCTCATAACAGCATGTCCCATTTCAATCAAGTGTGATCACGTTTCAACAAAGGTGAAATAGTCCTCACTCTCCATCTGTGAAATTAGTTGATTCATTCCCATAAGAATGTTCATAAGCACATCCATTCTTTCACACCGCATCTTTGAACTCTCATGAATGAAGTTAGACAAGGCATTCTGCCTTTAAGATTTGTATTTGATTTTGTTTATCATACTGAGAACAATTAATAGCCTATCTTAATGTTCCGGCTAGCATAGCCAAGTCCTGTTCCAAATCTGCCAGCGTTGGTTTATGATCTGTTAACAATGAGACCTGTCTTCCAGGGAAGAAACTTTGCTTTTATGATGGGTAGTAACAAGCATAGGCTATTACAATTCAATAAATAAACTATTTGTCCCAATTTCTCTTCTGTAGGTTTTTCAATTGGATTGTAATTTCCCTTACTGAAATTATGTAGGAATCTTTGCTCAGAATAAAACTATCCATTGCTGTTTCTTATCCATATTCTTATTTCAATATGTACTTTTTAATTAAACTGTGTTATGAAACACGTAGGCTTTTGCACACTAAATGAGTTGGTCCTTTCATTGCTCTCACTAATATCTACACAATGAAGTTTTATATGAGCACCTGGCTTCATGTTCAGTTTGATCTTCAACTTGCAAGCTGCTGCAACATAACCCTTTGTTTGGCATTTACATCACTTGCAGTTTTGAATTTATATTGCTTTTCTGTGTGATTGCCGTCACATCTCCCACAAGCAAGCCCTCAGGCATCTTCCTTTCTCTTCGACTCTGTTTAACCGCAGTGGTCTGCACAATGCCTCTTTGGCTTTCTACAGCACAGGCCATTTGGAATGGATGAAGCTCCTTTGTATTTAACGCTGCCATCTCATTTGTTAGCTGACAGGCTTTCTGAAAAGTAAAAACAGACACACTCTGAGTAGTTTGAACTGAACCGATCCACAAAGCAGCCCGTCTCCGAGACTGTTGTTAAGGAAGTATGCAGAGTAACACAAGATTCTTCAGTAAAGCACAACATTCAACTCTGCACTCACCATTTTTTTTACTTTGGGTTCTGAGGAAAATTCTCCCTTAATTTCTATACCACCTCAAGAACAAAAAGATTGATGCTTTTTAGAGATACAGATAAAATTAATGAGAATGTTCGGTGTCAGGTTGAACTTCAACAAGGGCCTTGTTTGCTTCATCTTTCAAGTCACTTTCTTGCATACTCACTGCATTCACATTTATGTCCATAACATAATTAGCCCTAAAGAAATCAATCACAAGGAAATTACGTGAAGCCAAGGAATCTACCTGCCATTTGTGCTTCCATTTTATGAAGGTGAAGCAGCTGTTCTGTTTACTCCTTTTGACCTTATTTCCAAAACACCAATGCACATCAACCTTTGATATCCAAGTTCACCAAATCATTAAGCAACCGTCACTGTTTCTTTCTATCCCGCTACGCATGCAGCTGAAGTAGCTGGGAGCTTTCTTATCGCAATGTGACTCACACCTTATATCGCTCTGCTGGACATCCCAAAGCTACCACATACAGGATTTGATGAGGAGGTGTGTTCTTCACCCCTCCCATACATATATTCCCCTCTGCACTCTCTCTTCCTGGATTGATTTGGCTTTGCCTCTCATTACACTCACCATCGGTATACTCTCACCTTTGCATGTGGCTGTTTAGATGCTGGCACCCATCCGCTGGAATAGATGTAACCATAGTTACACTACTAGAATTCCTGACTACTGTTCTTCTGACACAAATGTGGGCCTTCTTCTTGACATACTAGTGTTTAAGAGATTATTCTTTCTCTGGAAAAACTTCAATCTGCCATACTTCCTTGCCACTTTGTGGTGCCTCGACAAAGGATTCAAAAGTAAATATCTGCACGTGGAGACTCGCCTACCAAGACTGAACATTCAAACCCATGTAGATGCCAAGTCCTATATTTCCTCCCTGACCATTTGCATTCAAATACAAAAATCGAAACGGAAAGAGATGCAAATATTCAGCATGCCGGGCAGCATCTGTGGAGAGAGAAATATCATTAATCTGAACTGTTGAGGCTGTTTGGTACTGAAACAAAATTATTCCTAGAAAATGGAAATAAGAACATAACATTCTGGAAAATCGCAGTTGGAAAATGCTGGCAAAAACTATGGAAAGTGAATCATAAACACAAGAAATTCTGCAAATGCTGGAAATTCAAAGCAAAAGGCATAAAGTGCTGGAGGAACTCAGCAGGTCAGGCAGCATTTATGGAAATTAATAAGCAGTCAAAGTATACCCTTCTTCAGGACTGGAAAAGAAGGGGGAAGATGCCAGAATTAAAAGCTGGGGGGGAGGGGAAGGAGGATACAACCATAAGTTATAGGAGTAGAATTAGGCCATTTGGCCCACCGGGACAGCTCCACCATTTCACCATGGCTGATCCATTTTTCCTCTCAGCCCCAATCTGTTGCCTTCTCTCCATCTTCATGCCTTTTTCATGCCCTGACCAAACAAAAATCTATCAGCCTCTTCCTTAAATAAACACAAAGATTCTGCCTCTACAGCTGCCTGTGGCAACAAATTCCCACAGATTAACCACTACCTGGCGAAAGAAATTCCTCCTTATCTCCATTCTAAAAGGACGCTCCTCTATTCTGAGGTTGTGTCTTCTGGTCTTAGACTCTCCCAGCATAGGAACTATCCTCTCCACATCCACTTTATCAAGGACTTTCACTACTCGATAGATTTCATTTAGGTCACCCCTCATTCTTCTGAATTGAACTGAATTGACTTTACTACTTACACCCTTCATATACTTGAGAAGTAAAAATCTTTACGTTATGTCTCCGTCTAAATGTGCAAAGTACAATTATAGTAATTTATTTCATTTCATTTTAAAATATTTTTATTAATTATTATTGAAGATCAACAAAAAAGATACATTAAGTCAATATGTCATTATGTACAATAAAGAACTAAATTAGAAAATAACTGATTAACAAAGCTAAGCAATATATCAAAAATAATATGAAAAACTAAAGTGTTAAGAATATGTTTTGAAAAGAAAAAAGGAAAACAAAGAACCTCTACTAACTAACTGAAAAAAATTCTACTAACTGAAAAAAAATGAGGAAAAAAACCCCCATTGTGAGCACAACCCCAGAGCTAAACATCATACAATCTTCCATTAAAAAAAACATCAATCCGCCAACTCAAATCCATTTAAAGAAAAACCGGAAGGAAACCATATTAGTTTGCTCAAATCAGATGGTAGTAGCGGGTGAATGAACCCCACTTTTTCTCAAAATCAAATCGAGGATCAAAAGTTCGACCTGATTTTCTACTAACTAAGACATAGCATCACCTGAGAGAACCATTGTATCAAAATAGGAGCAGAGACTTCTTTCCATTTCAACAGAATAGCCCTTCTGGCCAATAATGTAACAAATGCAATTACATGTTGGTCTGATGGAGAAATACCATGAATATATTGAGGGATCATACCTAATAAAACTTATTATTTATAATAAATAATATATAAAAGAGTATAGTTAATATAACATAGAAATACAGTTTCATCAGCATGAATTAAACAGTCCAATGGCCTGGTGGAAGAAGCTGTCCCGGAGCCAGTTGGTCTTGGCTTTTATGCTGCGGTACTGTTTCCCGGATGGTAGCAGCTGGAACAGTTTGTGGTTGGGGTGACTCGGGTCCCCAATGATCCTACAGGCTCTTTTTACACACCTATCGTTGTAAATATCCTGGATCATGGGAAGTTCACAACTACAGATGCTCTGGGCTGTCCACACCACTCTCTGCAGAATCCTGCTTTTAAGGGGGTTACAGTTCCCATACCAGGCAGTGATGCAGCCAGTCAGGATGCTCTCAATCGAGCCCCTATAGAAAGTTCTTAGGATTTGGGGGCCATACCAAACTTCTTCAACTGTCTAAGGTGAAAGAGGTACTTTTGACCATGAGAGATCCTCGGTGATGTTTAGGCCGAGGAACTTAAAGCTGTTTACCCTCTCAACCCCTGATCCATTGATGTCAATAGGGGTTAGCCAGCCTCCATTCCTCCTGTAGTCCAGAACCAGCTTCTTTGTTTTAGCAACGTTGAGGGAGAGGTTGTTCTCTTGACACCACTGTGTCAGGGGATGATTTCCTCTCTGTAGGCTATCTCATTATTATTTGAGATAAGGCCATTCAA
The DNA here is from genome assembly GCF_030144855.1 of Hypanus sabinus. NCBI lineage: Eukaryota > Metazoa > Chordata > Chondrichthyes > Myliobatiformes > Dasyatidae > Hypanus > Hypanus sabinus. The sequence continues at coordinate 118,292,465 of NC_082708.1, forward strand.
TGTAGTGTCATCAGCAAGGTTAATTAGCAGATTGGAGCTGTGGATGGCGACACAGTCATGGGTATACAGAGAGTAAAGGGGGGGACTTAGTACACAGCCCTGAGGGGCTCCTGTGTTGAGGGTCAGAGGGTGAATTCTAGTGAATACAAGCCCAGAACCATGAAACACTGTTCATGGCAAGCTGTTCAATTCTGGAATCATTTTTGTGAAAGTCCTTTGAACCCTCTCCAGTTTCTGCACATCGTTTCTAAGATGAGGGGCCCAAAGCTGCTCACAATATTTCAAACGAGGCCTCACCAGATCTTTATAAAGTTTATCATTGCCTTCTTGCTCTTACATTCTAGTCCTCTTGAAATGAATGCTAACATTGCACTTACCACAGACTCAACCTGCAAATTAAGCTTCAGTGGATCCTGCACAAGGACTCCCAAGTTTCTTTGCACCTCAAATTTCTGAATTTTCTTTCCATTTAGAAAATAGTCTACCCTTATATTTCTTCCACCAAAGTGCATAACCATACACTTCCAAACACTGTATTCCATCAGCCACTTCCTGCACCCATCTTCATATAGTCTGCAAACTTTGTAACAAAGCCATCAATTCCATTATCAAAGTCATTGACATATAATGTAGAAAGAAAGCTAGCTAGAAGATGATAATGAAGCCATTTGGATAGAAAAGGTACAGGCTGGAGCGGAGGGAATCTGATAGGAGAGGAGAGTGGACCATAGGAGAAAGAGAAGGAGAGGACCCAGTGGGAGGTGATGGACAGGTGAGAAGAGGTAAGAGGCCAGAGTGGGGAATAGAAGAAGAGGGCAGGGACGGAGAATTTCTTTACCGGAAGGAGAAATCAGTATTCATGCCATCAGATTGGAGGCTATCCAGATGGAATTTCGCAACCTTGAGGGTGGCCTCATCATGGTAAAAGATTGACCACTGAGAAGTTCCAATTTTGTCAGATTGAACAGAGAATTCCCTTAATTTAAGCAGTTAATATTTCAGGTTGAAGATCTTTCATCAAAACTGGAAAGGGAGAAAATAAGTTAGTCTCGGGAAGAGAAGGCGGGTCATAGGGAATGTTAGTGACCGGGTAAAATAAAGTCTATTCAATGGTCAATTAAACTCAATTGTCTGTGCAATATGTCTGTGTTGACTTTATGGCAGTTATTTAGTTTATAATATTTTCGCTTAGTAATTCATTTGTTAGTATTTTCTAGTTAGAATTAGAAGTGTTTAAAGTATATTCATTGCCTGTAAAATATATCGGCATGCGATGACATCACATCCGGTTTCGCCGCGTCTAGTGGGAAAATACCAGTTTGAGATCGACACAAGGGTGGGGGCTCACCACGAGGCAGACCAGAGTAGAAGTTGTTTTGCAAGCATTAGAAATCACAGTGAGAGCAACGCTGTAAGTTAATAGATAATCGATATATTGAACTAAGATGTTAACGCCGATCCTGTTAAAAGTAACGACGGTCGATAATGTTTATGTTTTCGTTAGTTAAAGAGTTGCGGATAGTTTGCATTGAAGTGTATTTAAAGTAGTCAATGGCGTAGATAAACTCTGCCAGTATACTGCACCTTAATGTAATGTAGTTATAGTCACTTTTACAAGTATTTACAATGGAAATGTGATATCAAGAAGGGAACAAATACTGTATCAATCTTGTATTGTTTTATCAACAGTTTTCACCATATGTTAATGTGAAGAGTGAACAATAAATGGTTAATCTTACTGCGACCTGGTTCTCATTGACTGTGGTTTATCTTGGCGTTTAATTCGGCGTTTCCGTTAAACCCGAACGAGAACGCTACAATGTCACTAATGTGAAATCTAGGTGACATGATATATTATATTTTCTGACCTATAGGGAAATGCCCAGCAGGCAAACTATGCAACAAAGCCATCAATTCCATCATCCAAGTCATTGACATATAATGTAAAAATTAGGAGAGCTAGAAGATAATAGGTGAAGGCGTTTGACCAGCAGTCCAGAATATGCAAATGAACAAAGCAAGGAAGTGCAGAATGGGCAACAAAAATGGACAGTCATACGATAATCAGAAAGTACAGAAAGTTCCTTAATCAGTGGAGATTTTCCAGCACCTGTTGTTTTTATTTTGGATTTCTAGGATCTTAAATATTTTGTCATGGATTACCTTGAGATGCAGTTCAGGTACAGTCAATCCAATTCTGTACAAGAAACAAATAGACTACACACTGTTATCGTTATCCCAATGTATGCACATGCCCATATGTAGAAATGCATTACACAAATCAATGTATTTGGAAAAGTCAATAGAAATTTGAAAAAATTCATATTAAAATATACAGTAAAACTAAATATCTGTGATTTTGAGACTCAGGGGAGGGAATCAGGAGGCTAGAGCAAACTGTCCTGCCTTCTACAGCAGATATCATGGATAGATTGGCAGCATGTCCTTGTCTGCAATGCTTTGTGTCAGTTTCCCATCAAAAACTAGTTGTGGTACAATGGCAGGTGGCCATCAGGCAGAAAAACAGAGGCAGGCAGGATGCAAGAAAGATCCCCGTGAATAGACTGTAAGCTAAGCAGAGGGAGCCAATCTTTGCCTCTGGAGTCTAGCAGAACATTTTTCACTTTGTCAGGGCAACAATGAAGTTAAAGCTTTTGCCTATAATGGGTTCTTCCTGCCCAAATTCTTCTTATCACTAGGTTGCCTACCAGCAAAGATGGTGACTCGCCAAGGTTATCATGGGCCCTCAGTTAAAGAAGCAGCAGGTGTCCTGTGCAATTAAAGTCATAATCTGCTGCAATAATGAGGGGCAGCAGCAGATGAGTAGGGTGGGGGTAATTATTAGTGATAACATGCCCAGGTTTCACAAGACTGTCCTTACAGAGTACGGCTTGGGAATGGATATGAAGTCAATTCATAGAAAATACAAAAAGAATGCTTGTTAAAGGAAATGTTGGGTGTAGAGAAATGATTAGTAAGATGCCTGCTTCTAACCTACATCAGAATCAGGTTTATTATCACCGGCATATATCATGAAATTTGTTGCTATGTGACAACAGTACATTCCAATACATAATGATAAAATCTGTTAAAAATAAGTAATGAGGTGGTGTTCACGGGTTCAATGTTCATTCAAAAATCTGATGTTGGAGGGGAAGAAGCTGTTCCTGAATCATCGAGTGTGTGCCTTCAGGCTTCTGTACCTCCTACCTGATGGTAGCAATGAGAAGAGGGCATGATCTGAGTGATGGGGGTCTTTAATGATGGATGGAACATCTTTGAGGCACCACTCTTTGAAGGAACCCTGGATGCTGGGGAGGCCAGCGCCCATGATGGAGCTAACTGAGTTCACAACTTTCTGCAGATCCCCCTCCCCTCATACCAGATGGTGATGCAAGCCAGTTGGAATGCTTCATGGTGCACCTGTAGAAATTTGCAAGTGTTTTTGGTGAATTATCTAATCTCCTCAAACTCTGAATGAAATATAGCTGCTGTCATGCCTGCTTTGTAACTGTATCGATATGTTTGGCCCAGGATAGATCCTCAGAGATATTGACACCCAGACATTTGAAATTGGTCACTCTCTCCACTTCTGATTCCTCCAAGTGGACGGGTCTGTGTTCCCTCATCTTACCCTTCCTGAAGTCCACAATCAGTTCTTTAGTCTTACTGACATTGAGTGTGAGGTTGTTGGTGTGACATCACTCAACCAGCTGATCTATCTCACTCAAGTACGCCTTCTTGTCAATGTCTGGAATTTTGCCAACAATAGCTGTGTCGTCAACAAATTTTATAGAAGGCACTTGAGCTGTTCCTAGCCACACAGACATGGGCATAGAGAGAGTAGAGCAGTGGGCTAAGCCCATCTTTGAGATGTACCAGTGTTGGTTATCAGCGAAGTGGAGATATTATTTCCAATCCACACAGACTGTGATCTTCCAATGAGGAAGACGAGGATCCATTTGCAGAGTGAAGTACAGAGGCCCAGGTGTTGCTGCTTTATGGGCAGAATTGTGGAAATGTTATGTTAAAAGCTCAGCTGTAGGCAATAAACAGCATCCTGGCGTAAGTATTAGTTTTGTTCAGATGATTCAAACCCGAGTGAGCCAATGAGATCACATCCACTGTAGACCTATTGTGACAATAGGCAAATTGCAGTGGATCCAGATCCTTGCATAGACAGGAGTTGATTTTAGCCATGACCAACTTCTCAAAACCCTTTATTACTGTAGGAGTGAGTGCTACTGGACCATAGTCGTTAAGGCAGTTCACCCTTCTCTTCTTGGGCACTGATATGATTATTTCCCTTTTGAAGCAGGTGGGAACTTCCAACTGTAGCAATGAGAGATTGAAAATGTCTTTGGGCACACCTGCCGGTTGGTTGGCACAGGTTTTCAGAGCCCTACCAGGTACACCACGGGTGCCTGTCACCTTGTGAGGGTTTACCCTCTCGAAAGATGTTCTGACATTGGCCTCTGAGGCAGAGATCACAGGTTCACCAGATGTAGCAGGGATCCTCATAGCTGCAGTTTTATTCTCCATTTTAGAGCAAAATTGAAAGGCATTGAGCTCATCTGGCAGTGAAACATCACTGCCAATCATGATGTTAGGTTTTGTTTTGTAGGAAGTAATGGCCTACAAACCCTACCAGAGTTGATGCGCATATGATTCCACCCCGAACCTCAATCGGAATTGTTCTTTGGCTCTTGTGATAGCCCTCGATAAGTCATACCTGGCCTTCTTGTATAGTTCTGGATCACCAGACTTGAATGCTCCAGATGCCCTCAGCAGACTACAAATCTCCTGGTTCATCCACAACTTTTCATTCGGGTGTATACAGTATATTGTCATAGGCACACACACAACCACACAGGCTTTGATGAAGTCAGTGACAACTGTAATGTATTCATTCAGACTCGAAGATGAATCCCTGAATACTGTCCAGTCCACCGACTCAAGGCAGACTTGTAAGTACTCCTCTGTCTCCCTTGACCATACCTTCTTGGTCCTTGTTACTGCTGCTGCCCTCTTCGGTCTCTGCCTGTACTCAGGGTGGAGTGCACAGCCAGACTTTCCAAAGTGTGGGCATGGGATGGCACAGTGAGCATTCTTACAGTGGCCCAGTGTGTTGGCTCCTCTGGTTCCACAAGTGAGACACTGGTGATTATTATTTAGGGCCTTTTTCAAGCTGGTCTAGTTAAAATCCTCCAAAATGATGGGGAAAGCATCAGGGTGCACTGTTTCATGCCAGTTGATTATGCTGCTCAGTTCATCTTGTGCCTGTTTGACACGGGCCTGAGGTGGAATATACACCACTATCAAGATGATGGCTGAAAACTCCCTCAGCAAATAAAATGGAGGACACTTATACACTAGATGTTCCAGGTCAGGTGAGCAGCACCAGGACAGAACCGCTATGTTTGTGCACCACGAGAAGTTAATTATAAAGCATACACATCCCCCTCTGCCTTTGAAAGACTCAGCAGTCCTATCTTGGCAGTGAATCGTGAAGTTAACAAGCTGTAACACGGTGTCCAGAATGGTGGGAGATAGCCAAGACTCCACGAAACCAGAAACACAACAACCTCTGACATCCCTCTGGAGCAGCAATCTTGCTCTGAGGTCTTCGGTTTTACTAACCAGGGACTATGTTTGCCAGCAGAATAACTTCTCCTTAAATAAACTTTTAACCCACCAGATATCCTCTCTTCCACCGTCTTAAAGGGGAACAGCACTTGTGACTGGAGACTGTTGTCCAACATTCATCGACTTTTTTTAAACAGCTTAAAACGATGCTGCTTCCTTTATTATCCACAGCTGTAGCTGTGGATTTCAGTTGTGGCATCTCAAACAGGAATATTTGAAGATTTTCTTCAGAGCTGCTCACACAAGTCGCCTTCTTAATGACGACATTGGAAGGAAAACAAAATCAATGGATTGGTCCAAATAAACTCAAGAGTCTGAATTACCTTACAGCTGTTCCTACATTCCAAAGCCACAGATAAATGCCACAAAGCGGCTGCACAATCACAGGAGCTCCTGAGAAATGGCAGAGTTGGGGTGGGTAAGGGGGGGGGGGGGGGGTTGAATCAGTATCCTTTAATCCTGAATAATTCCGCCTTTCTGTTAAGTTTCTGCCTAAGCATTGTTATATGCCCAGGACACTGCTGCTCTTGAACTAACCCCATGAATAGTCTGTGGTAATGTGACTGACCTTCCAAAGAGCCTTACCACTAACTCCGTCTGGGAAGTCATCGCAAGTGATTTTGACTGAGCTGTAGTGCCAAAACAGCAGCAGTGTCTCCGCTGCTTTTTATACATCTGTCCGATAACTAATTTTGATAGAACCAGGAAAATATACAGTAAGTCTCTTGCACGCAATCAATGGCTCCTTTTTTGCACCTTAAAGCTGGGGTTCCCAACCTGGGGTCCATGGACATCTTGGTTAATGGTAAGGCTGAAAGGCTTAAAAAAGAATGGGAACCTCTGCCTTAAAGTCAAATTTAACCCATTCAGCCAAAAGTCTGAAAATTGTACTGCCTGCTGATAGACACTTCTTCCCTTTCCTACTGAACTATTTCCCTTCGCTGTACGCAGAATAGGCTGTTGATTGTAATGTACAAGTTGAAATCAAAGATCTCAGCCTGTCTCTTCAGCAGTTTTTGATCTCAGGACCTCTAGGATGTAAGAAGGGGCCTCGTCTGGAGATCCCACACTGGAGTATGACTGAGTTATGTCACACTAATAGCAGATTTCCCGTTGTCTCAAGAATGAGTTTAATGTTAGCTTTCCCACACCTACATTGAACTTGGGAACTTACTGTCTTGCACAATGTGCAGAATGTCTGGTAATCTGGAAAATTCTTCATCTTAGAGTACCCCTTTATAATTTATATCAATCTTCCTGCTAGCTCTCTGTTCAGTTTCTTTTATAAGCTCTGGTCATCGTGTGTCCTCCTCCAGCTGGGTGGGAGCTGCTCTAAAGCAATGACTTTCCCATGACTGTTGCCAACATTATACAGTGGAAACTGAAATCATACATTGTTGGTGGCAATATTTTTAAAACATTTCTGTAATATCGAGGCTCAGATGAGTGTTTAGCTCACCTCACATAAACTGCAGAAATTAGGGCATCTCAAGCTGTTCCCTGGTGGGTAGGTCTGTGCAATAGACCACACACATTGTCAGGCACGACTTTTAGGAGAAAGATTTGCGGATACCAACTGATGCTTGTATCAGAAGTCAAACTTGGGGCACTTTTTGTGTAATAAGTAAGTACTATGTTTCACACTTACCACCAATTCAGAATTTAGCTATTGTGCTTTACTCTCTTCATGAAATATTAAAACTTGATCTGCAGACACATGCTTTCTAGTCACACAACAGCATGGCATTTGCGTCAGCACTGTAAAAGGCATCTTCTCACTACAGCTTCAGGCTGCTGCAGTGAAGGTCATATAGGGCAAGGGACAGACCCAGAGGACTGAAGCTTGAGGTGGGGGATGTGGGGAAGGGAGGGAGAAATCAAGGTAGAAAATTCAGAGAGATGGGCTGCCAGCAGAGCAGTGTTAGGAGTGGAGCAGCTCGAGTGCTTTGACAGGGATGGTGGGTGAGCGCTGTGATCAGATCGTGGATGGACCAGGCACAGCAATCACACTTAATCACCAAGTTAATGTAATAAAATCCACAGAGGAAGCAGTGTGTAATCTATAACATAATCATCTTATTCCAGCAATATCCTTTTCAATCATGAAGGATTTGTTGCTTTCAGCATGAAGTTTTATAATCAGTAAAGTATGAAGGCGATCGGTCACAGCATTCAGATCCAATTTCTACCATTAGGTAATTAAAGCAAGCTGTTCACGTTGGTGTCTCTCGACAGACAAATTTGGACAAGAATCTCCCAGTCAGTATGACTGCCACACAAAAAAAATAGATGCAAGCATTTAACATTGGGCAAGTGTTGCAATTTATGTTTAAAACAGGTATAGCTTAATTCAATTTTTATGCAATTATATCTCTTCATTCCCACATACTCGTTGTTTACAAGGGTACAATACAAAATAAATTGGACATCTTGATTCAGTTTTCCTACTGTTGACTCTCATTACATTGAAAATCTCATTTAGCAAGACACCAAGTTCCCTGCTTTAGGAAAAAGTTTAGTTATTAATATCAGTTCAATCAACTTCCTTCTCACTTTCCTTATATAGAATTTCTTAGAATTTGGAACACAGAAGTGACCATTCACCCCGAGTGCTTCGTGCTGGGCCTTACATTAGCCTTCTCCCTTACTCATCATCCAAACACATCAGTTCCTTTGTCTCATGTGATTATACACAGATAGGATAAGGAAGTCGCTGAATGTGAATACAAGCACCTAGAATCCAAGTTAGAAAGCAAATCCGACACACGTGCAGATTGACATACGAGGGGTGATTGATAAGTTTGTGGCCTAAGGTAGAAGGAGTCAATTTTCAAAAACCTAGCACATTTATTTTTCAACATAGTCCCCTCCTACATTTACACACTTAGTCCAGCGGTCGTGGAGCATACAAATCTTGGACGCCCAGAAAGTGTCCACAACAGGGGTGATTATTAAGTTCGTGACCTAAGGTAGAAGGAGGTGAGTTATTAACTTCAAACTTTCTGCATAATCACTCAAAGAGTTCAACTGCTTGTGCATGTAATGACAGCTGTATAACTCATCTCCTTCTAACTCAGGCCACGAACTTATCAATCACCCATCTGTGGACACTGTCTGGAGGTGCAAGATCCATATGCTCCACAACTGCTGGACTAAGTGTGTAACTATGTTGAAAATAAACGTGCTAGGTTTTCTAAAATTGACTCCTTCTACCTTAGACTACGAACATATCAATCACCCCTCACAAGGTAAATAAAATCAGAGTTGAATGTGTGATTTAAAGTTTGAGAGAAATGTATTTCAATTCTTGGGGCATAGGCACCAGTACTGGGGAAAGAACAAGTTATTCAGATAGACCAAGATTTACTTGAATGAGTCTGGGAACAGTGTCTGAGCAAAGAGAACAATTCCAACTATGGATGAGGCTTTGAACTAAGTAACAGCACAGGGAAGACTTTTCCGTGGGGAAAATTTTGGAAGATGTAGAGAAAGAACAAGGTGAACAAAGCAAATTAAGGGTCATGATAACCAAGACAAGTCAATTTTATTATTATTTAAGTATATACATATATATAATGTATATACTCATATAATGTATACAGAAAGGAAACAACAATCCTCTGAACTAGGATGTAAAGCACAGCAGTACACATAACACAAAATAACTATGAAGGTCAGGATAAAATCTACAAAAATAAATTACACATAAATAATGCTGCACGTATTCAGATGAAGAATATTTTACTTTTTTTGCTATTTCTCCCCACTCTCTCTGATGGGAACTGTATGCTTATTTTGTACCCAGGATCCCTTTCTGACACAGTCTGGAAGGGCCCTTAGTGTTATTAAGGATCCAACCCATCCATCCAGCATCTTCTTTGACTTTCTATCATCAGGCAGGAGATTCCAATGTGTAAAAGCAAGAACGGTCAGCGTGGGAATTGGCCATTCTGAACTCCCTGCTGCATCGCAATCAAAGTGTTACTGATTAATCCATTCCATGCCTTACAATATTTAATTTATGCACTTTAGTTAAGCAAGTGAGGTGAATTAAGATAATAAATTAAATAAGTTGGTACAATCTTTAAGTGCCTACAGAGTTGTGATTGCAAAGTAATCAAGGTTGGTACTTAAATATTCCAAGATACTTAACATTTGCAAGAGAAGGGCAAAAGGAGATGAGATAGCCCTGGCACAATATTAAAGAATAGTGAAGTGTTGAGTGGAGGATTTAACTCAGAAAATTGAAATGTGGAGTTCAGAAACAGCAGAAGTGGGGTGAGCTGTTCAAAGGCCTTCAAGCACGTTGCAAAGTACAGCATGGCATAAATCAGGAAACCAAAGAGAAATGAAACAAGGGAAATAACAGTATTATTTTAGGCTACATTTAGACAGACTTGACATTAGACATTAAATCAACTAATGAGGAGGATGAATTCACAAAGTGTAAAACAGTTCATTTTCCAGGTTAGTATCTGAAAAAACAAGTAAGGAAGGAATGGGGCTTTTTAGATCGAGTATTGTGGAATGAGAAAGGGTTAATTAATAATCTGGTAGTTAAGGAGCTTCTAGGGATGGGTGATAATATAAAAACAGAATTTTATAGAAAGACTTAAAGACACTTAGTTCCATCTGAAACTGGGGCTTAGAAGTCTTAGCAAACAAAACTATGAAGAGGTATAATTAGGCTATCACAGACTGGGAAACACTATAAAATCTTAAAGCATTAAGTAAACAGTGGCTAGCATTCAAAGAATTAATATACAGATCTAGTAAATACCCCTTTATGGCACAAAAAGCTAACAGGAGAAGTGTTTCACTCTTGGCCAATGCAAGAGATTTAGATGGAAGGAAAAAGCTTACAACATTTTCATAAACAGCAGTAGTCCTAAAGACTGGGGGAGCTTCAGTGAAGGTGGACTCAGAAATTGATTGAAAAGCACAATTAGAATACAGGGGCATAAAAATAAAAGCAAAAACATCTAAAGGTTTGTAAATTAGGTTTGAATTATCAGCTATAGTTAATATAGATTCCTTACAGATTTGACAGAGGCTATATTGGCAAATTGAGTGGTGAGGTGGAGATACTTCTCTAGCAAAGGGGATGTAAGATGCTCCTTCCCTCCCCAAGGCTGCAGGTCACACTTGGGTAAGGTCTAGCACCTGCTTAGCCCTCTGATCAGGGTCACATGAAGCCACAGGAGCTGGTGGTGGATGGCCGTATGAGCAGCTGGTGCATATCACACGTCCTGGTTATGTGACCACTGACACCAGGCAGACAATCTCAAATAGTATTGATAATGGCTGGGGTCACCCATCTTGTAAAGACACTGTCCAGAAGAAGACAATGGCAAACCACTTCTGTAGAAAAACTTGCCAAGAACCACCATGGACATGGGACCATGATCATCTGCATCATACAGCACGGCACGTAATGATTTTGATGATATTGGGGGATATGGAAATGACAGATAATTTGAACAAGTATTATAACGAAAGGGAACACAGGAAATCTCCAAGAAGAAAATGGAGAATGAGATATCCGGAGTGATTGAAGAGATAAATGAAATTAATGTGAATATATATAAAAAAAACATAGTAGATATCATTAGCAATAAAAGTTGATAAAAAGCTGCTTATAAAGTGTTCTGCATTCAACAATGGTTTTGTTTCTAAGTGTGTGGTGAACTGCATATACCTGTCTGGACACACCCCTCTGCTGACTGCTCCTGTGGCTCCTCCCACAGACCCCTGTATAAAGGTGGTTGGAGGCACTGCTCCCCCCTCAGTCTCCAGGATGTTGTGTGGTGGTCTCTTGCTGCTAATCATGGTCTCTTGCAGCTAATAAAAGCCTATTGTTCGCCTCCCGTCTCCAAGAGTTTTTGATGATGCATCAATTTTATTAGCTGCAATTTTAAAACATGGAGAGCATTTTATGACCAGACAAATTGGACATTGATCCTCAATCTCCTGAAGCAGCTATTACCTTTGAACTCTGGCTTGCTTGCTTCCAATCGTACCTGGAAGAGTTTGACGTGACTGAGCCTGCTATCATGCACAGAGTCAGTCCGCGGGTATACTCCCTAATCAGGGACCTGCCGACCTACCAAGGGGCACTGGATGCCATTTTACTGATCTTTTATAGGGCTCTGATGGTTTGATATTGGGAATATAGTGTAATTATCTGATCCCTGAATAGGAAAAGATATAGTTATGATACCAAGTATGCAATGAAAGGTCACCAGATTGATTTTTGATGTGGGGTAATTATCTAGAGGGGAAATGAGATTAGATCTGTTTTGAAAAATGTAAGATTTATATGATGTTTCTGGTTGGATGTCTAGAACCAGGGGTCACAGTTTCAAAGTGAGAGGACTGCCTTTCAGGGCAGAGATAAGAAGAAATCTCTTCAGACTAAGGGCAGTAAATCTTTACCCAAAAGGCTTTCAAGGCACAATTGGTGAGTACATTCAAAATAGAGACTTGTCATAGTTTTGGATGTTAAGGGATAGAAGGGATAAGGTGTGAATGCTGAAGACTGGCATTGAGGTAAAGGATCAGATATGATCCCATATAATGGATCAGCAGGCATGGACAAGACAACTTCACTAATTTATCGATATTATTTGCATAAACCATTTTTTGATAACAAGTTCTGCATTCTAAGTGCTCTCCAAGTAAAGTTATTGATTGGATATGATTTCTAGTTTTCACCTCTCTCACTAAAATGAATACCTTCTCTACCTCCTCTGTGGCAGGCCCTCTCAGAATTTTATATTTTTATTGGATCTAGTGCTTTCCCAGCGTATGTGATGCATAAACTCTTCTTGGGCTTCCAGCCGGGTACAGGTGTCGAGTTTAACCAATGGTTCAATGACAAACTCCACCATCTTCATCACGGATGAACCTAACTACAAGGAGGAGCCCGTTACTACAGCCTGTTTTCCCTATATTTCCACGATTTCTGGAAGGATCGCCAGGATCCTGAAGAAATACTGGATTAATATCATCCACAAACCTGTAAGGAAGCTCAAATCTCAGTTTATGCAGGTCAAGGGTGACCCGGGACTCAGGATGGCTGAAGCTTACAGGATTCCCTGTGAATGCGGAGCCAGACGAGACGCACGGTGGAAACTCGCATCAAGGAGCACAGGAGGGGCATTCATTTGGGTTACCCGGAGAAATCGGCGGTAGCAGAACATTGCACACACAATACCACAGGATTCACTTTGACGCCACAAAACTACTGTGCTGCACCAGTGGCTTTTGGGACCATCTGGTGAAGGAAGCCATCGAAGTAAGACGAGAGAATAAGAACTTTAACAAAGACGATGGTCTCACTCTAAGTAAGAACAGGAAGATGATTTTAAACAAGGTGTGACAAGCAAAACCTGATTGGTTAAGGACTAACCTGTCAGGAGGGACGAACAACGGGAGCTGAGTATTTATACCACCAGACTAGACATCCCCGATGAAGATGGCTGAGTTTGTTATTGAAATATTGGTTAAAATCAACACCTGTATGCTGGAAGCCTGAGAAGAGTTTATGTGTTTTATTGGGTCTGTCTTTCTTGGCTTGGAAGCTTGTCAAAGTTACTTTATTGTTAACCATCAATGGGTCTAAATCCTGGAAATCTCTGTGCAAAGGCACTATGTGATTACCTTCTCTAGAAGTATGACCAAGGGTTCAAGAAGTTTTTTCACTTACCTTTTATACCCTCTCTGTCAGTGAATGCTGACAATATGTTTGCCAAGTGAATTACTGCATGCAATCTCCTGCAGGGTGCTGGAGGTATAAAAAAATTATGAGGGCATAGATAAAACGGAAATAAAAAACCTTTCCCATGGTGGAAATATCTAGGACACAGCAGCACAGCTTTAAAGTAAGGGGAAAAATGTACAGGGGGATATGGGGGGGGGGGTTTCTCTGGGTGACTGGAGACTGGAATGCACTGCTTGAAAAGGTGGTGGAGGCATTTAAGAGGCACATTGAGAAATGTTCGAGCCACCAAGATATGGAAGGCTACAGATCTAATGTGGATGAAAAGGAATAGTAGAGCGAGCGTAGGATGATGGGCTAAAGAGCCTGAGTCTGTGCTGTATGGCTCTATGACTCTGAAAGGTGACCTCACAGACATTTCCACTCTAGAATTAAGAACTCTACCCCACTCAGTCTTTCCTAATATATATATATAGAAAACTTTGGTTGATGTTTAGTTAATTTAGAACTCTAACCCCACTCAGTCTTTCTTAATATAAATATAGAAAAACTTTGGTTAATGTTTTTTCTGATTTTCAAATAGCAATATTGTAGATTTTAACTATTACTGGGGAAAATCTCCTTACACTTGAAGTTTTTGCAATTGCTCCCAAACATACTCATGTACAGTGTTGCAACAGTAATGCTGATGTGACAGCACGTTATTTTCATTACTAGCATAGGGAGTAGGGCACATGATGCCTAAGCAGTTGCTTATGTGCGCAAGAGCCTTTCTGTATCTTTAACTTGCAGCTGCACTGGCTCTGGAGTTGGCAAAAGAACTTTTCCCACCAAAGTTTAATTTCCCTTGCAGATGTAAGACATCAGTTTAACCTTTGGTTTAGCAACAGAGTAATTTGCATCCTCTGCCCTATTCGTTTTAAATGCCAAATTGTTACTGAATGCTTTAGTAATGTTACTTAAGACACTAAAGGGCTGATTTTCCAAATCCGTTCTTCTGATGAAGAGTGCCTTTGACTAGAAGCATACGTTAGATCTTAGCTGTTAATGCGGCATGTTTTGCCAACCACTCTAAACCCCATCAGCAGTCAAAGTCAAATAACTACAGTTTTAAAATCAAATGATTTGCACTGTCGGGTAAAATGTTTTAATTTTACTTGACTGTACCGCTGAACTAGTTGGTTCCTTCTTTGCAGTCTATTGGAAATTAAATGAAGTGAGTGGTCCTCACTCATTCCAGACTGAAATATATACTGGGAGCACAGAAAATGAACAATATGCTGACAAAGAGAAGGTGAAGCACAAATGCTCATGACCAAAAAATGATCTGTTTTCTCAGACAAGAAAATTGTTTTGAAATAATGAAGCTTGAGGTTTTTATTGAGACTCCAAGTATGCAGAGAGCTGAATTTTGACTTTCTTAGCAATCTAAATTAATTTCAGATCTGGTTTATCTTTCATGAATGTAACCTCTGAGTCACCCCTTTTGAGCTTTGGCTACAATTCTTCCTTTAAAAATGTCATATGAAAACACACCGACCACACTTAAGGAACTGTATGCCATACAGTGATACAAAACAGATCCAAAGCCCATAACTTGCCGTTATTTATATTTCCAATACCTTTGCAGAAATCAAAGCTCTTCTGAAGTCCACAGGAACAGCAGGTAAAACAGGAGGCCATTCAGACCATCTTTATCTGCACCTCAATGCCACTCTCCTGTTTTCACTCCATTTGTCAGAACCCTGGACTCCATGATGGAGCCTGGGTGCCCTCGCAGACAGGCTGCCAAATGGGGGTAGCAATCACACTCGCACAATCCAGTCAATTTGTGTTTCTGTAGTGGTATCTGACTCCTTTCCTCTTGTTTCATATTGTTGAGTCTCGACCAAAAGCACAGCTTGCCTGCTTACCTTTGTCTATGTTCCGGGGAGGAAGATCACCGTTCAGACTGACGTTGTAAAGAAGCAGTATTATTTAGTATTTAGTTACTGCTTCTGAGCCACTGTGTCAGCATTAGCTTTCACTTTGAGAGTTTTAGTTAACAGTCCAGTTGGACTAGCGTTTATTGTTTTTCCTTGAATCCTGCACAGTCTTATCGAAATCTAGTGAACTGTTCATCTGCTTCAGTGCCTCACCCTTTGCACTTTGGCCATCCTTGTCACCATGTCCCTATCTCACCGTTCTCTCCAATGACTTTCCTTGCTTTGAAAGCTCCCATTGGTTCAGCGGACAGATGTCCAGACTCCAGCTGTACTTGCCATTAGGAAATATGACTCTTCACTTCACCCCAGAACAATACAGGTTTACTTTAAGTTTATTTTCCCTTGCAGATTATATAGCTTATTTCCAGATTCTCTACCAAATCCTTTTAACATGGCAGATATCTCAAAGAAAATGTGCCTATAAGGTCTTACTTTAACTGGAAGTAATGTGGAATCAAATTATTAGATTTTATGTTATGAACGTCACTTTCATGAAACCACGTTGTTTGTATAATGCTAACAATACATTGAACACAAAGGAATATGAAATAGGCACAGAATTGATAAGGCAAATACTGTGTCTATTTAAATCAGGGGTTATAAGGCTCAAAACATATTAGGGATTTAGCCTTCTTTAAGTCTAGCTGAAAGTTGTAAGTACCAAATCACTGCTGTGTATCGGTTGTGGGATAACAGAACTGAGTGCACTAGAAAATAAGGCCAGAAATAAAGAAAGCTGGTATAGGCCGGCAGCAGTCAAAAGGACCTTCCTGAGTCAGAAAAAGATATTTGATTGTTTAGGTTTTCTCAACAAGTGGGTGAAAAAAATGGGTGTGAAAGGAGTGACCAGCTGCTGAAACCACACTTGTGTTTTCCATACCCAAGACCCCACTAATGGAACCATAATTCCCGACATTGGGAGAAAAATGACTCATGAGGTAAATTAACAAATGCCAATATTCTTTCTTTGTTATTCATGTTTTAAGTTAAGTTTAAAATACAGATTTTCTGGTCATTTCTGATACACAATTATATCATGGTAATTTATTGTAAGATAAATACTTTTACATAATCATTTCTTTTTGATTTATTTGCTTAGTCTATACATTTGCAGTATTCTTCAGACGATATTTAAGCGACTTTAGGACTTCAGGGTGAAAAGTACTAAATAAGAGCAAGTTCACTTTTTCTACTATGTTGGCACTTCAAATTTACCAGCCTTTTTTTTAGCTGAGTGGTTAGCATTTTTGTACTAAATTTTTATTTTCTCTTTTCATTCTTCTCCAGAAACACATACCCCAATTAAGATTCCCCTCCAGAACTAAGAATAGAGATCAGAATTACTAGAAATTCATATCCCAGTACTGTTGAAGTACAGGGAAAGGTCATTCACATTTGCTGTGTTATAAACAGCACAGTCAGAGAGGGATGAGCTTTGGCAGACACACAAGAGAAGGCCAAAGCCTTCAGAGATTTCTTTAAAACACAGCTGAAAGTGAAGGACATGGGAAATAATGCAGATCCCTGAATATCCATACAATCAGCACACAGTTTATGGGAATTTTACATCATAGGTATCTCAAGGCATTTAAGCATCTATAAGACCTTGTAGGAGCAGAGTTAGGCCATTTGTCTCATCGAGTCTGCTCCACTATTTCATTATGCTTGATCCATTTCCCTCTCAGTCTCAATCTCCTGCCAACTCCCTTCATTCCCTGAATAATCAAGAATCTATCAACCTCTGCCTTAACTATACCTAATCACTTGGCCTCCACAGCCACCTGTGGCAACAAATTCCATAGAGTTGTCACTCTCAGGCTCAAGAAATTCCTTCTCATCTCTATTCTCAATGTGATGTCCCTCTATTGTAAGACTTTGTCCTCAGGTCTTAGACTCCCCCACCACAGGAAACATCCTCTCCACATCCATACTATCAAGGCCTTTCAACATTCGATGGGTTTCATTGAGATCTCCGCTTATTCTTCTGAATAAGATGATGAATTATCCTTAGGCCTACATGTCAACAGGCCATGTAGGTAATTTTAATGATGTTTACACCATGAAGGTGCTCTTAATAGTACATTTATGGTACATTGGGATAAAACTATGCTCATAATTCACTGCCAGGATGTTCTTTCTTTAAAGTAAACAATCAATAAAGTAATGTTGATTTTAATCATTTTTAACTGTTCCTTCCAGCGTGGCTAGTGCATGAATTAATTATGCTGCTTTGGTAAATCTAAAGGTTGTACTACATTACATTACATCATATTATAAAATTATTTTCAGCCACAAAATATTAGGAAATTTACCACAAATCAAGATAAAATGTTACCCAATGTTATTTTTAAGTTATGTGAATTTGGCCTATTTTTAAATTTCTGGTTTATTTATAGAGAGATTGACAATCTACATGGGCTAGTTTAGATTAGCATTGTAGAAATTCCTACCACTCAGTACTTCTCACTTCTAGTTTTATATCACATTCCAGTCACTGGAACATTCCGTAATTTTGATGCAATTTTTGACTACATTCTCCTGTGGCACCCAATAACTTTTACAAAGTTGATTTCTCCATAGTTACCTTATCATCTAAAAATCAGTGATTGAACAGGGATCTTCCCTGGTCCATGTTTGCCCTTTTCTTTACCAGGCATATCGAAATCTTACATATCATTGTAATCACTGAGGAAATAAATATGCCAGCTACATAGAAATCATTTGATATCATTAGCTTGTTAACTATCACTTTATCTGTTTGCCACGATTAATAAGAAAATGCACTGGTTGTCCATTTATAATTTGGCTTATCACCAGGCTTGGGAGGATTCCTAAATATGCAGGTCTGAAAAACGTAGAATATCTCATTTTCATTTCCACATCCTGACAATAATGTAATATTTAACAACATAGAGTTAAGAAACTGCTAAGGTAAAAAGACCTTGATGGGTGTAACATACAAGCCTCCAAACAGTAGTCAGGATGTGGACTACAAATTACAATGGAAGATAGTAATGGCTTGTCAAAAAGGCAAAGATACGATAGTCATAGGGGATTCAATATGCATATGGATCAGGAAAATTAGGTTGGTGCTGAATCACAAGAGAGGATTTGTAGAATGTCTATAAGATGGCTTTTTAGAGCAGCTTGTAGTTGAGGCCACTAGGGGATCAGCTATTCTGGATTAAGTGTTGTGTAATGAACTAGATTAGATGGGGAAGCTTATGGTAAAGGAACCTTTAGGAGACAGTGATCATAGTAACATAGTATTCACCCTGCAATCTGAGAGGGTGAGGCTAAAATCAAATATATCAGTATTACAGTGGAGTAAAGGGTATTACAGAAAGAGAAGCTAGCCAAAATCGACTGGAAGGAGACTCTAGCAGAGATGACAGCAGAGCAGCAATGGCTGGAATTACAGGGAGCAATTCAGAAGGTACAGGATAGGTACATCCTAAAGAAAAAGAAGTATTCTAAAGGCAGGATGACACAACCATGGCTGACAAGGTAAGTCAAAGCCAACATAAAAGCAAAAGGCAACACACACAAAATGCTGGTAGAACACAGCAGGCTAGGCAGCATCTATAGGGAGAAGCGATGTCGACATTTCGGGCCGAGACCCTTCGTCAGGACTAACCGAAAGGAAAGGTAGTAAGGGATTTGAAAGTAGTGGGGGGAGGGGGAAATGCGAAATGATAGTAGACCGGAGGGGGTGGGATGAAGCTAAGAGCTGGAAAGGTGATTGGCGAAAGTGATGCAGAGCTGGAGAAGGGAAAGGATCATTGGACGGGAGGCCTTAGGAGAAAGAAAGGAGGCGGGGGGAAGCACCAGAGGGAGATGGAGAACAGGCAAACAACTAAATATGTCAGGGATGGGGTAAGAAGGGGAGGAGGGGTATTAACGGAAGTTAGAGAAGTCAATGTTCATGCCATCAGGTTGGAGGCTACCCAGCTGGTATATAAGGTGTTGTTCCTCCAACCTGAGTTTGGATTCTTTTTGACAATAGAGGAGGCCATGGATAGACATATCAGAATGGGAATGGGATGTGGAATTAAAATGTGTGGCCACTGGGAGATCCTGCTTTTTCTGGTGGACCGAGCGTAGGTGTTCCACGAAACGGTCTCTCAGTCTGCGTCGGGTCTCGCCAATATATAAAAGGCCACACGGGGAGCACCGGATGCAGTACACCACACCAGCTGACTCACAGGTGAAGTGTCGCCTCACCTGGAAGGACTGTCTGGGGCCCTGAATGGTGGTGAGGGAGGAAGTGTAAGGGTAGGTGTAGCACTTGTTCCGTTTACAAGGATAAGTGCCAGGAGGGAGATCAGTGGGAAGGGATGGGGGGGGGACGAGTGGACAAGGGAGTCGTGTAGGGAGCAATCCCTGCGAAAAGCAGAAGGGGGGGGAGGGAAAAATGTGTTTGGTAGTGGGATCCGGTTGGAGGTGGCGGAAGTTACAGAGAATTATATGTTGGACCTGGAGGCTGGTGGGGTGGTAGGTAAGGACAAGGGGAACCCTATCCCGAGTGGGGTGGCGGGTGGATGGGGTGAGGGCAGATGTGTGGGAAATGGGAGAGATGCTTCTGAGAGCAGAGTTGATGGTGGACGAAGGGAAGCCCCTTTACTTAAAAAAAGGAAGACATCTCCTTCGTCTTGGAAAGAAAAGCCTCATCCTGAGAGCAGATGCGGCGGAGACGGAGGAATTGTGAGAAGGGGATAGCCTTTTTGCAAGAGACAGGGTGGGAAGAGGAATAGTCCAGGTAGCTGTGAGAGTCTGTGGGTTGATAGAAGATATCAGTAGATAAGCCATCTCCAGAGATGGAGACAGAAAGATCAAGAAAGGGGAGGGAGGTGTCGGAAATGGACCAGGTAAATTTGAGGGTGGGGTGAAAGTTGGAGGCAAAGTTAATGAAGTCGACGAGCTCAGCATGTGTGCAAGAGGCAGCACCAATGCAGTTGTCGATGTAGCGAAGGAAAAGAGAGGGATGGATACCGGTATAGACTTGGAACATGGACTGTTCCACAAAGCCAACAAAAAGGCAGGCATAACTGGGACCCATACAGGTGCCCATGGCTACACCCTTGGTTTGGAGGAAGTGGGAGGAGCCAAAGGAGAAATTATTGAAAGTAAGAACTAATTCCGCTAGACGGAGGAGAGTGGTGGTAGAGGGGAATTGGTTAGGTCTGGAATCCAAAAACACCCGAAGAGCTTTGAGACCATCTCGGTGGGGGATGGAGGTATATAGGGACTGGATGTCCATGGTGAAAATAAGACAGAGGGGGCCAGGGAACTTAAAATCATTGAAAAAATTCAAAGCATGAGAAGTGTCATGATCATAGGTGGGAAGAGATTGAACAAGGGGGGATAAGACAGTGTCAAGGTATGCAGAAATGAGTTCAGTGGGGCAGGAGCAAGCTGAGACAATAGGTCTACCTGGACAGGCAGGTTTGTGGATCTTGGGTAGGAGGTAGAAACAGGAAGTGCAGGAAGTAAGTTGGGAGACGGAGCCGGCAGAAGAAGGGTTCAGCATCATGGTGTACGCAGAACTCACTGAAGTGTGGGTGAAGGGGGACAAAAACAAAAGAATGGGCAGATAATTGAGCAAAAATTAGTTAGAAATTAGAGGATTGGGAAATTATAAAAACCAACAGAGGGCAACTAAAATAGCCATGGGGGGGGGGGGGGAATGAAGAAATATAAAGGTAAACTACCCAATGATATCAAAGTGTATACTGAAAGATTTTTCTGATGTACAATGAGTTAAAGAGAGGCGAAAGTAGATATTGGACCATTGGAGAATAATGTTGGAGAGGTATTAATGGGGGAAAAAGAAATGGTGGGTCAACTGAATAAGTATTTTGAATCCTTCTTCACTGTGGAAGCCACTAACAGTATACCAGGTTCAAGAGTGTCAGAGAGCAGAAGTGAATGACATTGCTATTACTAGGAAGAAGGTGCTTGGGAAGCTGTAAAGGCAGAAGGTAGATAAGTCAACTGGACCAGATAGACCAGTGAGTACTCTGGGTCAGTACTCACTGAAACTTAGAAGAATGAGGGGGGATCTCATTAAAACCCATCAAATATTGAAAGGCCTAGATAGAGTGGATGTGGAGATGACTTTTCCTATAGTGGGGGAGTCTAAAACAAGAAGGCACAACCTCAGAACAGAGGACATTCTAAATGTCCATTTAGAATGAAAATGAGGAAATAAGGCTCTGAATGAGGAAGCTGGAGAGATTATGGAGACATTAATAATGATATTTCAAGAATCATTTGATTCTGGAATGTTTCCAGAGGACTGGAAAATTGCAAATGTTATTCCAGTCTTCAAGAAGGGAGGAAAGCAGAAGAAGGGAAATTATAGCCCAGTTAATTTGACCTCAGTGGTTGGGAAGATGTTGGAGTCAATTGTTAAGAGTGTGCTTTTGGGGTACTTGGAGACACATGGTAAAATAGGCCTAATTAGCATGGTTTTCTTAATGGAAAACCTTGCCTGACAAAGCTGTCAGAATTTCTTGAGGAAATGACAAGGGGGATAGACAAAGGAGAATCAGTTGATGGTGTATACTTGGATTTTCAAAAGGCTTTTGGCAAAGTGCCATGCATAAATACAAAATCAGCCCATGTTATTACAAAAAATATACCAGCATGAATAAAGCATTGGCTGATTGGCAGGAGCCAACAAGTAGGAACAAAGGGATTCTTTTCAGATTGGGTGCCTGTGACTTGTGGTGTCTATAGGGGTTGGTGTTGGGACCACTTCTTTTTACATTGTATGTCAATGATTTGGATGAAAAATTGATGACTTTCTTGCTCTTTGCCAAACTTGTGGATAATAGAAAGATAGGTGGAAGTGCAGGTAGTGCTGAGGAATTAGAGAGGCTGTTGAATGACTTGGACAAATTAGGAGAATGTACAAAGTGTCGCAAAGCGTATGGTCCTGCAATTTGGTAGAAGGAATAAAATATGGACCATTTTCTAAATGGGGAGAAAATTCAAAAATCCAAGGTGCGAAGGACTTGGGAGTCCCTGTGTAAGATTCCTAAAAGGTTAACTTGCAGGTTGATTCAATGGTGAGGAAGGTAAAGCAATGTTTCGAGATGACTAGAACATTAAAAAACAAGGATGTAATGTTGAGGCTTTATGAGGCTCTGCTGAGGCCTCACTTGCAGTATTGTGAGCTGTTTTGGGCCCCATATCTCAGAAACAATCTGTTGACATTGGCGTGGGTTTGAAGAAGCTTCATGAGAATGATTCCAGGATTGGAAGGCTTAACATATGAGGAGTGTTTGATGGCTCTGGGTCAGTACTCTCTGAAACTTAGAAGAATGAGGGGGGAATCTCATTAAAACCCATCAAGTACTGAAAGGCCTAGATAGAGTGGATGTGGAGATGACCTTTCCTATAGTGGGGGAGTCTAAAACCAGAGAGCACAACCTCAGAACAGAGGAATGTCCATTTAGAATGGAAATGAGGAAGATTTTTTTTTGCCAGAAGTTAATGAATCTGGAATTTATTGCCACAGGCAGCTGTGAAGGCCAAGTCATTGTGTGTATTTAAGGCAGAGGTTGATTCATCAGGATGTGAAAGGTTATGGGGAGAAGGCAGAAGAATGGGGTTGAAAAGGAAATGGATCATCGATGATGGGATAGTGCAGCATACTCAATGGGCTGAATGGACTAATTCTGCTTTATGTCTTATGGTCTTAACACATTCAAAGGTGGATAAATGGGTGGATAGAGAAAAGATTGAGAAGATGAATGCAGACTGAAGTAATGGATAGTGTCAGCAATGTTCCTTGCTGCAGGGACACATCATGGAAAAAATGGATGGATCAGAAGCAAGTAGTGCTGATATAAGTTCAAAATTCTTTACTCTTATTTGACTGATGTTTGGAGAACCCAGAAGGACATTTGCAAAATTGGATCTCTTTCCTATTACATTTAATCCAGTAACTTCATTGAGTTTTGCCATTCATTTTGGAGTAGTTCCATAGAAAACAGTGTGTCATACAGTGTCTGCAAACCAGTCTGAAAGGAACTTCTGACCTACAATACCTTGCAAAACCAGACAAAAAGCTGGGAAATCATTAGCTGTAAAATTAGTGAGATTAGTTTGTTCAGGCTTGAGTCCATAACACAAATGCAACTTTTGTTCAATGCAAATAGGCAAAAACTTGTACAGGCCACTTCTATTTGAGGGGGAAATCTCAGAACAGCAAATTATTTTTGAAGCTGGAATTAAGTAGTTTATTAAGACAAAGTAGAAACAGCTTTACATTTGACTGATTGACCTTGATGTGTGAATTTCACCATGGTAGACCAGGTAAAGAATGCAAGTCACAAGCAAGAGAAAATCTGCAGATGCTGGAAATCCAAGCAACACACACAAAATGTTGGAGGAACTCAGCAGGCCAGGCAGCAGCAACGGAAAAAAGTACAGTTGACGTTTTGGGCTGAAACCCTTCGGCAGGACTGGAGAAAAAAGCTGAGGAGTAAATTTCAAAAGATGGGGGAGGGAAGAGAGAAATGCCAGGTGATAGGTGGAGGGGAGGGATGAAGTCAAGAGCTGGGAGGCTGATTGGTGAAAGAGACAGAAGGCCATGGAAGAAAGAAAAAGGGGGAGGAGCACCAGAGGAAGGCGATGGATGGGGAAGGAGATAAGGAGAGGAGGAAAAGGGGATGGGCAATGGTGAAGGAGACGAGAGGATGGGAGGCATTACTGGAAGTTTGAGAAATCGCTGTTCATGACATCTGGGTGGCAGGTCAGGTGAGGTGACACTTCACCTGTAAGTCTGTTGGGGTCATTAACTGTGTTTGGTGCTCCTGGTGTGGCCTCCAGTATAATGGTGAGACCCAGCATAGATGCGAGATCACTTTGCCGAGCGTCTATGCTCTGACCAGCAGAACAAGCGGGATCTCCCAGTGGCCATCCATTTTAATTCCACCCCATTCCTATTCCGATATGTCCATCCATTGCTGTGAGGAGGCCACACTCAGGTTGGAGGAACAACACCTTATATTCCGTTTGGGTAGCCTTCAACCTGATGGCATGGACATCGATTTCTCAAACTTCCTGTACTGCCCCCACCGGCCCTCCTTCACCATCTCCCATCCCTTTTTCCCTCTCTCACCCCATCTCCTTGCCCGCCCATCACCTCTCTCTGGTGCTCCTCCCCCTTTTCTTTCTTCCAGGGCCTCCTGGCTCTTTCACCAATCAACCCCAGCTCTATACTTCATCCCTCCCCTCCAGATCTCACCTATCACCTGGCGGTTCTCTCTCCCTTCCCCCCATCTTTTGAAATCTACTCCTCAGCTTTTTTACTCCAGTCCTGCTGAAGGGTTTCAGCCTGAAACGTCGACTGTACTTTTTTCCATAGATGCTGCCTTAGACTGCTGAGTTCCTCCAGCATTTTATGTGTGTTGCTAATGAATACGTGTAATTTTTCAGCATGGTCATAAGGATTCTATGAGCTCAGGGGTAATTTAGGTGGTCAAAAGTCATGACCTCATGATTTCCTCACGTTGCCATCCAGGTCACCTAAGCATGCTCTTTGCAAATGATGTAAAACTGCACCTTTACAAAGGGAGTTGTGCTTTAACATTCCTTGTGCTGGTAAGAACATTGTCTTCTTGTTTATTCACAATACTGCCTTCTGCAACCTTTCATAAAGCAAATGTAATTAATTTGTTTATAGGAAAGATATTTAAAGAACAGAGGAAATAAAAACTGCAGCAGCTTTCCCTAATAAAAAGAGAACTTATCTAAAAACTGCAGTGAGTGGAGGATGGTTCATGCAAATTATCTCTAAGGTCGGAAGTACAGCTGCTATATTTAATTGACAGAGTACTGATCAAATACCCATATGCTTTCTCTTTATTATCACTAAATACACCTTTTACGTAATCACTGAATATTTTTAACAATTCAAGGCCAAATACAAGATTAACAAACAGCTCTTCATCGTTCATCAAGGAAAGTTACAGTGTTCCGGACTCAATATTCAACACAAACGTTCTGCTAACTTACTTTCCTTGTTTGTATCCTGTGTGGCCAGTTCTACTGTAGATTATTCATCTATAATTTTGACTCAGATTTTCTCTTTTCATTACTGTGTAATGCCTGGTCCAGGAGGCATTTCCCACAGATCTGATTTAAATTTTGTAGTTACTACGTAATCTTTGGTTTGTGTTTTATCTCTCTCTAACTTTTTTCATGGACCACTCCCCGCTGAACATCGACGGCTCCTCGGTAGAGATCGTTAAGAGCACCAAATTTCTTGGTGTTCACCTGACGGAGAATCTCACCTGGTCCCTCAACACCAGCTCCATAGCAAAGAAAGCCCAGCAGCGTCTCTACTTTCTGCAAAGGCTGAGAAAACTCCATCTCCCATTCCCCCATCTTCATCACATTCTACAGGGAGCATCCTGAGCAGCTGCATCACTGCCTGTTTCGGAAATTGCACCATCTCGGATCGCAAGACCCTGCAGCGGATAGTGAGGTCAGCTGAGAAGATCATCGGGGTCTGTCTTCCCACCATCACAGACATTTACACTACACGCTGCATCCGCAAAGGAAACAGCATTATGAACCCCTCAGACAATCTCTTCTCCCTCCTTCTGTCTGGAAACAGGCTCCGAAGCATTTGGGCTCTCACGGCCAGACTATGCAACACTTTCTTCCCCCAAGCTATCAGACTCCTCAATACCCGAAGCCTGGACTGACACCTTGCCCTATTATCCTGTTTATTATTTATTGTAATGCCTGCATTGTTTTTGTGCACTTTATGTAGTCCTGTGTAGGTCTGTAGTCTAGTGTAGCTTTCACTGTTGTTTATTTTTACGTAGTTCAGTCTAATTTTTGTACTGTGTCATGTAACACCATGGTCCTGAAAAACGTTGTCTCATTTTTACTATGTACTGTACCAGCAGTTATGGTCGAAATGACAATAAAAGTGACTTGACTTGACTTGAACCTGTCTACAAAATGGTTTCTCCTATAACCAATCCCCCATGTCAATTCTCTCTTCATTCTGGCAGATATTTTCCTCTCTGTTCTCTTCTCCAAATCCTAAAATTAACTTGTTTTCTCTTTTCCCCAGCTCTGATGAAGGATCTTCAAACTGCAACATTAGCCTGTTTGTCTTTCCACAGATGCAGCCTGGCTTAATGTGTTCATCATCATTTCAGATTTCCAACATCAGCTGTGTTTTTTTCTAATTTCTCTTGCTTATCCATTCCCAGTCAATCCAGCCTGGTGATCACTCTGTTGTGCATGGCTGAGGTTTGATTCGCTCTGGGAGTGGATTATATGGAATTAAAGTATTTTCTTCATTTTTGTTTACCTTTAAAGAAGCTCTTTGACCCAAAAAAACAAATGATTTTGATTAAATTGAAGTGTACCATTTTTAACAACCCTTATGAACTGCTTCTTTGAAATACAACCTTAGACATTTCCTCTGAAACATGAACTTAGAAATTAGCAGGCCATAAAGTCACAAATGATTGAAAAGAAGAGATTGTTATTTATAATTTTGTAGGAGCTATGAGGGATAGGTTGAAGATTATTTTTTGTTTGCTCAAATGCATAGCTGAGTGTTCTATGTGCTTGGCCATTTTGAGTTTACATATGGCTGAAAGTTTGCTGCTCTTGTAATATTTGACTTTGCACTTTGGCATTTTAACTCCCAAACTGGATCAATGTATCTAATAAAGAATCCTCTAATGTCATCACAATGAGATGGAAAAAACAATAGGTAATGAAAAGTAAAACAGATCTAGTGCTTTCCCCATGTAATAAAGATTGGCCCCTGTACTATAACTGTGCTCTAAACCTCCATAATTTTTTTTAATTGAAGAAATATTTTTAAATGATCTATTGTCCATTTCTCAAGAGCTGGAGGATTTTATAGATCTATTTTTATTGAGTAATTATAGTAAAAGCTTAGCAATTCCAGCTTACTCTTATCGAGGGATCTTACAAGTCTCAAGTGAATATTTGCTTATAACATTTCATATTGAAAGGTGCATTTCACATGTCCTGCTTTTATTTGCATTGAAACGAGCAACTTTGCACACTTGTGGAGAAATGAACATGTTAGCCATGTCCTTCGTTAATGATCGATTATTTCCATTGGTGCGATGGGTGTTACTGCTGGCAAACTAATCACAATTTAGACATTCCTAGGGTCTGCTTTGATAGACTTCCCGATCCAGTGTATCATACACAATTGTATACCTATTTCCACTTTGCACCCCTTAATATACTTTACTCCAACCTCTTTATTGTGCTCCAACAACCTTTCCTCCTCAGTCAGATGCAGTTTGCACAGTCTTACTCAGTCAGATTACCAATTAACATTAAACTGTAGTTAGATCTGGATCATGGAACTAAGCCCAAACAAACACGTTTCAATGACTACTGATAACAATGCGAGCAAGCAGACTTTCATCATGACATATTGGCATGGATTCAATCCTCTCGCTACACAATTATGTGCTAAACTCAATGTACTACCCATAATGAAGCTGGATTGCTCTACATGATTACAAGTTAATGATAGGAACATCTGATAGATGTGGCAATAATTATATTGTTGTGGCCAAAGCGGGTGGTCAAATGGAAAATGAAATGAAAAAAAAACTTTGTATCTGGCTTGCTCGTTCTCCCTTTCTTCACATAATTCTAAGGGTGGATGAAAAATGACATTGTTATGGTCACAGTACAAGGTATGTTACCTGTTTATTAGATGATTTAAAATCCAGATATAAAAACAAAATAACAAAAGTAAGAGGTCTTGTAACAAAACATAAACCTAAAAGTAAATCAGTGACAATCAGAAATGATAGGCCGAATGGCTAAAATCTGCTCCTATGTTCTTATAATCTGATGACTTTATGGTCTTATGGTCTGAATTAGATCAGTACCTAACATTTTAAGAACATACAACATAGAAATCTACCGCACATTACAGGCCCTTCAGCCCACAATGTTGTGTCGACCATGTAACCCATTCTAGAAACTGCCTAGAATTTCCCTAGTGCATAGCCCTCTATTTTTCCAAGTTCCATGTACCCATCTAAGAGACACTTAAAAGATCCTATTGTATCTGTTTCCACCACCGCCGTCGGCAGTGCATTCCACACACCCACTACTCTCTGTGTGAAAAGCTTACCCCTGACATCCCCTCGGTATCTATCACCAAGCACCTTAAAACTATGCCCCCTCATGATAGCCATTTCAGCCCTGGGAAAAAGCTTCTGGTTATTCACACGACCAATGCCCCTCATCATCTTATCCACCTCTATCAGGTCACCTCTCGTCCTCCGTCGCTCCAAGGAGAAAAGGCCAAGTTCACTCACCCTATTCTCATAAAGTACACCCTTCAATCCAGGCATCATCCTTGCAAAACTCCTGACACTTTTCATGACACTTTATTCATCGTCAAAAAAGAGAGCCTTTAACAGTCCTAGTTACTGGATAATTTCCCGAAGATGGGTAAACCCCACAATTAAAGGGAATCTATGACACTCCTTCAAGACCTGAAGAGTGAGCAGGGATATCTTTTGGCTATACCTGCTCTTCACTCATTCTCTCCAGTCATCCTCATTAACAGTCATCCTGATCATGGACATTTTTGCTGCGCCCTAGTTTTCACACTCAGAGGTTCCTCCCTGGTATCTCCTGCCACTGAACATAAGACCATAGGACATAGGAGCAGAATTAGGCCATTCACCCCATCAAGTCTGCTCCACCATTCTGTCAAGACTGATTCTAGATTCCACTCAACCCCACACACCTGCCTTCTCACCATATCCTTTGTTGCCCTGGCCAATCAGGAAACTATCAACTTTCGCTTTGAATATACCCACGGACTTGGCCTGTAGCAGAGCATTCCACAGATTTACTACTCTCTGGCTAAAAGAATTCCTCATTACCTCTGTTCTAAAGTGTTACCCCTCAATTCTGAGACTGTGCCCTCTAGTTCTGGATACCCCCACTAGAGGAAACATCCTCTCCACATCCACCCTATCTAGTCCTTTCAACATTCGGTAGGTTTCAATGAGATTTACCCCCCCCCCCCCCCCACATTCTAAATTCCAGTGAATACAGGCCCAAAGCTGCCAAACAATCCTCATATGTTAACCCCTTCATTCCCATGTTGAAAATGTTGCCTATTTCACTGGAGACCCAGCAGGAAATGCCACAAAAGGATTCCTAAAGGCTTCCTGCTGTTACATTTATCAATACCTCTACAGCATGGTCTATGCCATGCTCATTCTCATCCAAACCTTCTCCGTCCCTCTTGTCAAAATCAGAATCAGTTTCAGGTTTGTTATGACCTGCATATGTCATGAAATTTGTTAACTTAGCAGCAGTAGGTCAATGCAATGCATGATTATATAGAAAGAAATAAAATAAGTATGTAAATCGATTACAGTAAGTATATGTATATATTGAATAGATTAAAAATATTGCAAAAACAGAAATAATATGTAATTTTAAAATGTGAGGTAGTGTTCATGGGTTCATTGTCCATTTAGGAATTGTATGTCAGAGGGGAAGAAGCTGTTCCTGATTTGCTGAGTGTGTACCTTCAGGCTTCTGTACCTCTTTCCTGATAACAATGAGAAAAGGGCATGCCCTGGGTGATGGGGGTCCTTAATGATGGACATCACCTTTCTTAGGCATCACTCCTTGAGGATGTCTTGGTTACTACAGAGGCTAGTTTGCAAGATGGAGCTGACTAATTTTACAAATTTCTGTAGCTTCTCTCAGTCCTTCCCAGTAGCTCCCCAAACCAGACAGTGATGTAACCTGTCAGAATGCTTTCCACAGTGCATGTGAAGTATTTTAGTTGACAAATCAAATCTCTTCAAACTCCTAATGAAATATAACCGCTGTCTTGCCTTCTTTATAGCTGCATCAATATGTTGGGACTAGGTTAGATCCTTAGGGATCTTGACATCCAGGAACTTGAAACTACTCCCTCTCTCCACTTCTGATTCCTCTATCAGCCAGTCCTCTTGGGCGAATCATAGGTGGGGTGGAGAGGGCCAGAAACTTTAAATTCCTCAGTGTTATCATTTCAGAGGATCTGGTCTGGGTCCTTGAGCCATTGAGATAGGCAAATTGCAGTGGGTCCAGGTCCTTGCTGAGGCAGGAGTTGATTCTAGCCATGACCAATCTCTCAAAGCATTTCATCACTGTCGATGTGAGTGCTACTGGGCGATAGTCATTAAGGCAGTTCACACTACTCTTCTTAAGCACTGGTATAATTGTTGCTTATTTGAAGCAGGCAGGAACATCAGACCGTAAGAGTGAGAGGTTGAATATATCCTTAAATACTCCCACCAGTTAGTTAGCACAGGTTTTCAGAGCCTTACCAGATACTCCACTGGGGCCTGCCACCTTGTGAGGGTTCACTCTCATGAAAGCCAGCTTAACATCCGCCTCCAAGACAGAGATCACAGGGTGACCAGGGTGCAGCAGGGATCTTCACAGCTGTAGTTATATTCTCTCTTTCAAAGCGTGCATAGAAGACATTGAGCTCATCTGGTAGTGAAGTATCACTGTCATTCATGCTGTTGAGTTTCGCTTTGTGGAAAGTAATGTCCTGCAAACCCTGCTAGAGTTGGCATGCATCTGATGTTGCCTCCAGCCTTGCTTGGAATTGTTTTTTCACTCTTGAAATAGCCCTCTGCAGCTCAGATCTGGTTTTCTTGTAAAGACCTGGCTCACCAGACTTAAATGCCACAGATCTAGCCCTCAGCAGACGACGTTCCTCTTGGTTCATCCACGGATTTTGGTTTGGAATATACAGCAAGTTTTCATAGGCATATACTCACAGTTGTTACTAATGAAGTCAGTAACAACTGCAGAATGCTCATCCAGATTTGAAGATGGGTATCCCTGCATCTTGTCCAGTCCACCGATTCAAAGCAGTCCTGTAGGTTCTCCTGTGCTTCCCTTGTCCATACCTTGTTGTTCTCACTACTGGTGCTGCAGTCCTCTCTGCCTGTACTTGTGAAGTAGAAGTACAGCCAGTGATCAGACTTCCCAAAGTGTGGAGTGGAATAGCACAGTAAGCACTCTTGAACTCAGTGTTCAGTATGTTGTTTCCTCTGTGGGTTGTTGATAGTAATGCTTAGTGATTTTTTTTCTCAGGCTGGCCTGGTTAAAATTCCCCAAAATGATGAAGGCATCAAGGTGTGCTGTTTCGTGCATGCTGATCCCATTGCTCAGATAATCTAAAGCCTGTTTTACATTGGCCTGAGGTGGAAAGTATACTGCTACCAAAATGATTGCAGAAAGCTCCTGCAGCAGGTAAAATGGACAGCACTTGATTGCGAGATATTCCAGGCCTGATGAGCAGAATTGGGACATCACTGATACATTTGTGCACCCAGAGGAGTTGATCATGAGTCATACATATATAGGTACCGATCTATGAGATTATATGATCAACAGCTGCCCCCTTTCCTGTTCCCAAAGGGGACCAGCCTCGTGTCTGATATTGTGTAGTACTGGATCCTGCACCTCATTCAGATCAATATGTATTAATACCATCGTCAGGTCAGTGTTCCCACTGGGGTCACACTAGTAGGCCCTCTCCTACACCACCAACTATTCCATTGAGATGATTGGCAACAAGAAAAGAGAGATACTCTTGCAGGCATCAGGTAGGAACCAGCCCCAGCCCTAAAAGAATGGGCAGTAGCAAAGGCACTGGAAGACATTGTGAAAGTGAAGTTCAAGTTTCATTCAGCTCTTGCTGAACTACTGAGGTCTGAGTCCTAGCAGAAGCTCACCACTAACAGTAACACACTGCTTTAATCCTTTCAACATCTCACGAATCTCTTAAACTGCTGGTATTTATTCTAGGTTTAAATCTTCAGGTTTCAGCATTCGCTTTTCCTGCAAGCAATCTGTCTCCCTCTTCACAGTCAATATCATCATATTAAAATCCATCCCAGTCATCCTGTCACTCTGGAAAATGAGATGATAAATGAGGAAAGAAACAAAGAGAAAACGTGAAAGAGAGAGGGAGAAGGCTAGACAGCCAGATCTTCCGTTCAACCATCCGTTTTCAATTCAAGCTTACAATCAGCCCTTCTATAGGCACACAATTGATCAATTATTTGTTCTATAATTTTCTATAAATTTACATGAAATATTTATAAAAGTGTGCCAAATGAATACATGATCATTAAAACATTAATTCAATAAATGGCTAAAATATGATTTTGTTTTCATTTTTTCAAAATTGAGAGTATGGTTTAAATAAGCACTCCAATTTAAATTGAAACAATAACTCACTAAGCTATAAATATTATTGCAGTTGAGAACTTTAAACTTTTGCTGCCAGTGGGAATTCAGTAAATAGTCTGGAAAAGTTGCCTCATTGCTTAAATAGGTTCAAGCATAATTTATACAGCCAAATTACAATGTCCCTTTTTTTCATTGCTTTATGTTTAGATGTTCATAAATTCATATGACTTCATTGTTCAAATAGATAAAATTAATCCAGAATCTATTATATTGGTGGTAACACTCCAATGCCATAGGGAAATTAATAAGTGTGAACTGCCATTGATGCTTGGTGCTGAACTGCAATTGTTACAATTATTAAACTGAACCAAAGAATTAACATAATTTTTTCTATTGTGTAAAGTACTGATTTAACTGGAGCAGTTATTTAAATAGGCACAGGATCTAATGTGAAGAATATTGGTTGGTGTGGAGTGTTATGGAAGTTCCTATGGCAACGAAAGAACTCAAACAACATTCTAACAGAAAAGTCAGTGTAAGTTGCTTAGAAATTGGATTATTCCTAAACAGAAGACTAAACCTGCTTTGTGCTTTTAACACGTGCTTCTTCATCCCAGTGCAGATTCAACTTTTTTTTTGCTGTGAAAATGTCCAAAGTGCATTCTAAACTTATAAGACTGTTTCCCATAGTAATGGGTGATTTTCAATGATTCGTGGCTCAATACATCACTCTTAACTATTGATTCATGTGCTAAATGTCACCAGGTCACCTTGCCACTAAGCTACAGCACCAATGGAATTGTACTTTCCTGCTGTTCCCTACTAAAGTGAGTCTCAACTGTACAGTCAAGGATCTGCCCAGCTGTGTGGATGGGGTTCGGCAGAGGAATATACACGCAGTGGCCACTTTATTAGATACACCTCTACACAAAGCACAAAAGCAAAGAAGTACAATGTCAATAGATTATCAAAGTACCTATATGTCACCATATATAACCTTCAGATTTGTTTTCTAGCAGGCATACAGAGTAAATCTGAGAAACACAGTAGAATCAATTAAAGATGACACCCAACAGAATGGATAAACAACATGTGTAAAATACAACAAACCGTGCAAATGCAAAGGGGAAATAATAATAATAATAAATAAACAAATAACAAATATCAAGAATATGAGATGAAGAGTCCGTGAAAGTGAGTCCATAAGTTGTGGGATCAGTTCAGTGATGGTGCAAGTGAAGTTGAGTGAAGTTATTCCCTCTAGTTCAAGAGTCTGATGCTTGAGGGATAATAACTGTTCCTGAACTTGGTGGTGTGAGTCCTGAGGCTCCTGGACCTTCTCTCTGACAGCAGCAGCAAAAAGAGAGCATAGCCTGGGCGGTGGGTGTCCTTGATAATGGATGCTACTTTCCTGAGATAGCACTCCGTGTAGATCTGCTCCTTGGTGGGGAGAGCTTTACCTAACATGGACTGGGCCATATCCACTACTTTTTTTTAGGATTTTCCATTCAAGGGTATTGATGTTTCCATACCAGTCAAAGTACGCTCCATCACACATGTATAAACATTTGCCAAAGATTTAGATGTCATGCCAAATATTCTAAGGAAGTAGAGGAGCTGCCTTGCTTTCTTTGTAATTGCACTTGCATGCTGAGCCCAGAGCAGATCCTCTGATGATAACGATAACACCGAGGAATTTAAAATTGCTGACACTCTCCACCTCTGATCCCCCGATGAGGACTAGCTCCTGGATCTCCAGCTTCCTCCTCCTGAAGCCACTAATCAGCTCCTTGCTCTTGCTGACATTGAGTGAGAGGTTGTTGTTGTGGCACCACTCAGCCAGATTTTCAATCTCCTTCCTATACGCTGATCCATCACCTCCTTTGACTTGGCCAACAACAGTGTGTTGTCAGCAATGTTAAGTATCCACTGGAGCTGTGCTTAGCCACACAGTCATAAGTATAAAGCGAGTAGAGCAGGGGCAAAGCGCACAGCCTTGTGGTTCACCTGTGCTGATGGAGGTTGTGGAGGAGACACCGGCTTGTTAAAACAAATGTCTAGTCAGCCACTCACATAGCAGCAACTCAGTGCATAAAAGCATGCAGAAATGCTCAAGAGATTCAGTTGTTGTTCAGGTCAAACATCAGAATGGGGAAGAAATATGATCTAAGCAACATTGACCATGGAATGATTGTTGGTGCCAGATGGGGTGGTTTGAGTATCTCAGAAATTGCTGATCTCCTAGGATTGTCATGCACAACAGTCTCTACAGTTTTACAGAGAATGGGTGCAACAACCAGAAAACATCCAGTGAGCAGCAGTTCTGTGGGTAAAAATGCCTTGTTAATGAGTGAGGTCAGTAGAAAATGGCTAGAATGGTTCAAACTGACAGGAAGGCAACAGTAACTCAAATAACTATGTACTCCAAGAGTGGTGTGCAGAAGAACATCTCTGAATGCACAACACTTCCAGTCTTGAAGTGGATAGACTCCAGCAGCAGAAGACCACAATTACATTCAGTGGCCACTTTATTAGGTGCTGGAGGTACCTAATAAAATGATTACATAAACACAAAGTACACTGCAGATGCTGTGGTCAAATCAGCACGTACAAAAGCTGGATGAACTCAGCAGGTCGGGCAGCATCCGTTGAAATGAACAGAATATAGAAATGTAGGATCTTAAGGGGACATGGATGCAGTCTATCACTAGCTGAAGCTCTAGAAGTCCTACCATGGTCCATTTGTCTACATAGTCTGACATCTTCAGCTTGAAGAAAAAGTGACAAGGTCCAGAATTCAACTAATTGGGACATATGGTATAGACCATTAGACCATAAGATATAGGAGCAGAAGAAGGCCATTCAGCCCATCAAGTCTGCTCTGCTATTCAATCTTGGGCTGATCCAATTCTTCCAGTCATCCCCACTCCCCTGCCTCCTCCCTATACCCTTTGATGCCCTGGCTAATCAAGAACCTATCTCTCTCTGCCTTAAATGCACCCAATAACTTGGCCTCCAGAGCAGCTTGTGGCAACAAATTCCACAGATTTACTACCCTCTGCCTAAAGTAATTTCACTGCATCTCTGTTCTAAATGGACATCCTTCAATCCTGAATTCGTGCCCTCTTGTCCTAGACTCCCCTACCATGAGAAATAGCTTTGCCATATCTAATCTGTTCAGGCCTTTTAACATTTGAAATGTTTCTATGAGATCCCCCCTTCATTCTCCTGAACTCCAGGGAATACAGCCCAAGAGCTGCCAGACGTTCCTCATACGGTAACCCTTCCATTCTTGTGAATCTTCTCTGAACCCTCTCTGATGTCAGTATATCCTTCTTAAGGAGCCCAGAACTGCACACAGTACTCCAAGTGTGGTCTCACGAATGCCTTATAGAGCCTCAACATCATATCCCTGCTCTTATATTCTATGCCTCTAGAAATGAATGCCAACATTGCATTTGCCTTCTTCACAACCGACTCAACCTGGAGGTTAAACTTTTGGGGTATCCTGCACAAGGACTCCCAAGTCACTTTGCATCTCTGCATTTTGAATTCTTTCCCCATCTAAGTAGTAGTCTGCCCGTTTATTTCTTCCACCAAAGTGCATGACCATACACTTTCCAACATAGTATTTCATTTGCCACTTCTTTGCTTATTCCCGTAAACTATCTGTCTCTCTGTAGGTTCTCTGTTTCATCAACACTACCCGCTCCTCCACCTATCTTTGTATCATTGGCAAATTTAGCCACAAATCCATTAATCCTATAGTCCAAATCATTGACATACATCATAAAAAGCAGCGGTCCCAACACCGACTCCTGTGGAACTCTAGTGGTAACCGGCAGCCAGCCAGAATGGGATCCCTTTATTCCCACTCTCTGTTTTCTGCTGATCAGCCAATGCTCCACCCATGCTAGTAACTTCCCTGTAATTCCATGAACTCTTATCTTGCTAAGCAATTTCATGTGCGGCACCTTATCAAAGGCCTTCTGAAAATTCAAGTACACCACATCTACTGCATCTCTTTTGTCTACCCTGCTTGTAATTTCCTCAAAAAATTGCAGTAAGTTAGTTGGGCAGGATTCTTCTTTCAAGAAACCATGCTCGCTTTGGCCTATCTTGTCATGTGCCTCTAGGTACTCCATAATCTCATCCCTAACCATCGATTCCAACAACTTCCCAACCACTGATGTCAGGCTAACAGGTCTATAGTTTCCTTTCTGCTGCCTCCCACCCTTCTTAAATAGTGGAGTAACATTTCCAATTTTCCAGTCATCCAGTACAATGCCAGAATCTATTGATTCTTGAAAGATCATTGTTAATGCCTCCCCAACCTCTCCAGCTACTTCCTTCAGAACCCAAGGGTGCATTCTATCAGGTCCAGGTGATTTATTCACCCTCAGACCATTAAGCTTCATAAGCACCTTCGCAGTCGTAAATTTCACTGTGCATACTTCACTCCCCTGACACTCTTGAATGTCCAGTATACTGCAGATGTCCTCCACCGTGATGCAAAGTACGCAATCAGTTCCTCTGCCATCTCTGCATCTCTCATTACAGTATCTCGTGTCAATTTCTATTGGTCCTATATCTACCCTCAACTCTCTTTTACCCTTTGTATGCTTACAAAAGCTTTTAGTATCTTCTTTGATATTAGTCACCAGCTTCCTTTCATAATTCATCTTTTCCTTCCTAATGACCTTCTTAGTTTCCTTCTGCAAGTTTTTAAAAGCTTCCAATCCTCTATCTTCCCACTAGCTTTGGCTTCCTCGTATGCCCTCTCTTTTGCTTTTACTTTGGCTCTGACTTCACTTGTCAGCCACAGTAGTATCCTTCTTCCATTTGAAAAATTCTTCTTATTTGGAATATATCTGTCTAGCACTTCCCTCATTTTTTGCAGAAACTCCAGCCATTGCTGCTCTGTTGTCCTTCCTGCTATTGTGCCTTTCCAGTCAACCTTGGCCAGTTCCTCTCTCATAGGATAAACTCTAGCTGATGATCTGGAGCCAAGTGGTTTAAGGTGACTGTGTCCTTGACCTCTGCAGGTAGAGTTGGCCATGCATAAGCAAGTGGTTGGAGTGTCTGACAAAGTGTCTGACAAAATGTCTGACAAAGTTGACCTCAAAATCCTTGAATTCTGGATAATTTGCGCATCAGAGAGCTGCAGACAAGAGGGTCTTGCTTAGCAAGATAAAATCTTATAAAATCTTATAGAAAAGATACTGGCATAGATAGAGGAATGGCTGACAGGCAGGAGGCAGTGAGTGGGAATAAAAGGGGCCTTATCTGGTTGGCTGCTAGTGACTAGTGGTGTTCCTCAGGGGTTAGTATTTGGACCTGATGCAGCATCAATAACTCTCTCTGAGACGTAAAGGCAAGATAACGGCTTTTATTGACTGGAAGAAGGAACAAGCAGTGGTTGACCACCATACTACATCCTGGAGACTGAGAGGCCGGGCTCAGGCCTCAATTGCCTTTATACCGGGGTCTGTGGGAGGAGCCACAGGAGCAGTCAGCAGAGGGGGCATGTCCAGACAGGTATATGTAGTTCACCACATTCACCCCCCGCCTTTGTTTTAAAAGAGAGTCCCCATGCGGCGAAGTTTCTTACAAGTATATTTACAGGTTAAGTCTATCAGGTGGTCGAATCAGTCGCTGCGATCTACGTAGCACCGGCTGTGATTGCACAGGTGCCGGTGGTGATTGCACCGGAGACGGAGGTTGTGCTGGTTCCGACCTAACTGGAGGTGTCAGCCCACTAGGCGTCAGTGATCCCTCACACGTGTACGAGACGCCCGGTATAGGATTGTCGTGAGGAGTCTGTGTAGGGCTCGGTGTGCGCGGTGTCACCTCGGGTACAGGGTCCATAGTTACCATGGAGTGTTCGGGGTAGTGGTCTGCTGCTCCTGCGGGCGCCAGGTCGCGGACGGAGACCGTGTCCTCCCGCCCATCAGGTAAGACCACGTAGGCATACTGGGGGTTCGCATGTAGAAGGTGAACCCTCTCAACCTGCGGGGAGTATTTATTGCTCCTCACATGTTTCTGGAGCAGCACTGGCCCCGGGGAC
Source organism: Hypanus sabinus (assembly GCF_030144855.1). NCBI lineage: Eukaryota > Metazoa > Chordata > Chondrichthyes > Myliobatiformes > Dasyatidae > Hypanus > Hypanus sabinus. Next base: position 118,331,154 of record NC_082708.1, read on the forward strand.
GTCAGCCAAACTGGTAGGGTGGTCCCAGTGGCAGACTTCCTGGGAAAAGAGAATAGGCGCTCGTGAGGGGTGGCATTGGTGGATGTACATAACAGGGAGCGGATAGAGTGGAGTGCCTCGGGGAGGACCTCCTGCCATCCAGAGACCGGCAACCCTTTTGACTTAAGGGCTAAAAGTGTGGTCTTCCACACTGTGGCATTCTCCCTCTCCACCTGTCCATTTCCCCGGGGATTATAGCTCGTGGCCCGACTAGTAGCAATGCCCCTAGCTAGCAGGTACTGGCGCAGCTCGTCACTCATAAAGGAGGACCCTCTATCACTGTGGATATAGAAGGGAAATCCGAACAGAGTGAAGAGCTGGCGCAGGACTTTTATGATGGACGTGGCAGTGGTGTCGGGGCAGGGGATGGCAAACGGGAACCGCGAGTACTCATTGATAATGTTGAGAAAGTAGACATTGCGGTCGGTGGAGGGAAGGGGGCCCTTAAAGTCAACACTCAGTCGCTCAAAGGGGCGGGTGGCCTTGACAAGTTGCACCGTGTCAGGACGGTAGAAGTGCGGTTTGCACTCAGCGCAGATTTGGCAGTCCCTGGTCATCGTCCTGATGTCCTCCAGGGAGTACGGCAGGTTCCGGGCTTTCACAAAGTGGTAAAATCCGGTGACCCCCGGGTGGCAAAGATCTGCATGGAGGGCGTAAAGCGGGTCGAGCTGTGTGCTGGCACACGTTCCCTGGGATAGGGCATCAGGGGGCTCATTGAGCCTTCCAGGCCGGTACAGGATGTCATAGTTGTAGCTGGAGAGTTCTATTCTCCACCGCAAAATTTTATCACTTTTGATTTTGCCCCACTGTTGGTTGCTGAACATGAACGCAACCAAGCGCTGGTCGGTCAGCAAGGTGAACCTTTTGCCGGCGAGATAGTGCCTCCAGAGCTAATAGCCTCCACAATGGCCTGGGCTTCTTTCTCCACCGCGGAGTGCCGAACTTCAGGGCCTTGAAGGGTACAAGAAAAGAATGCTACTGGCCTGTCTGCCTGATTGAGGGTAGCAGCCAGCGCGAAATCAAAGGCGTCACTCTCGACTTGGAAGGGAATGGTCTCGTCCACCGCATGCATCATTGCTTTGACAGTGTCCCCTTTAATGCAGCTGAAGGCCGTGCAGTCCTCGGCAGAGAGGGGAAAAGTGGTAGACTTGATCAGGGGGCGGGCCTTGTCTGCATAATGGGGGACCCATTGGGCGTAATAGGAAAAGAAGCCCAGGCACCGTCTGAGGGCTTTGAGAGTGGTGGGAAGAGGGAGTTCTAACAGGGGGCGCATACGGGCCAATGACCCTGTTTTCCACGACATACCCAAGGATAGCAAGTCGGGTGGTTCTGAACACACACTTGTCCCTGTTATAAGTAAGGTTCAGGGCTTCAGCCACTTGGAAAAATGGAGGTTGGCATTGTGATCCAGCCAGTCGCGACCACAGATGGTGATGTTATCCAGATAGGGAAATGTGGCCGTCAGTTGGCACTGGTCCACCATCCGGTCCATTTCCCTCTGGAAGACCGAGACGCCACTTGTGACACCAAATGGGAAGCACAGGAAGTGATAGAGCCTGCTGCCCGCCTCAAAGGCGGTGTAGGGGCGGTCCTCTGGGCGGATGGGGAGCTGGTGATAAGCGGATTTCAGATCTATTGTCGAGTACGCCTTGTACTGAGCTATCTGGTTGACCATATCCGTGATACGGGGTAGAGGGTACACGTCAAGCTGCGTGAACCTATTGATGGTTTGACTATAGTCCACAACCATCCTATTTTTCTGCCCGGTCTGAACAACAACCACCTGGGCCCTCCAAGGGCTTGTGCTTGGCTCAATGATCCCCTCCCTGAGCAGCCGCTGCACCTCCGACTGAATGAAGGCCCTGTCCCCCGCGCTGTACCTCCTGCTTTTAGTTGCCACAGGTTTACAGTCAGGGGTCAGGTTGGCGAACAGCGGTGGGGGAGGGATCTTGAGGGTGGAGAGGCTGCAAGTGGTATCAGTAGCGCAGCTGTCGGCATGGTGCTGGGTGGGATGTGTGGGTCAGTGTGTGTGTGTGGTCAGTAGCTGGGTATATGGCGAAGACCCACCAAACTGAGGATTCCTGACAGTGAGTGCTGGGAGGGGCCCGTCATATGCCATAGTCACACTTTCGAGGTGGCTCTGGAAGCCCAGCCCCATAGCACAGGTGCACACAGTTGAGGCATGACCAGTAGCGCAAAGTTCCGATATTCTGTGCCCTGCACCACCAATGTCGTTACACAACCCACCCGGATGTCTGTGGAATACGACCCAGAAGCCAAGGTGACCCTCTGGCTTACCGGCCGTGTCACGAGTCCGCAGCATTGCACTGTGTCCGGGTCAATAAATCTCTCAGTGCTGCCTGTGTCAAACAGGCAGCTAATCCTGTGCACCTCCACCAGGATATCCATCATTGACCTTGCAAGCTGGTGTGGAGCACTTTGGTCGAAGGTTACGGTGGTCAGAGTTGAACTGCCGTCTTGGTGCCCGGTAGGCACCGGTGGGTCGGGGGCGGGGTATGTTGACGGCGACAAAGATGGCCGCCCACATCCGGGCATGCAAGATGGCGGGCAGGCAAGATGGCGGCCCCCATGCCTCACACGTTACGCTGCCTGACCCCGATCGTGGTTTAGACTTACAGACCTTGGCGAAATGGCCCTTCTTCCCGCAGCTGGAGCAGGTCACTTCTTGGGCCAGGCAGCGTATTTGGGGGTGCTTTTCGAGTCCGCAGAAGTAACACTGCAGGCTTTTGACTGGCCGCAGCTGTGGACGGGTTTGGGGAGTCCGTGGACTCGTGACTAGCAGCGGCTTTGCTGAATTCGCTCAAGGGAACTGGCGACGGCGGGGTCTGAGGTGTCCACGGGACCAGTGGGGGATTGCGTGGCTGGACAGCGTCTGCGTCGTGTAGCGCAGCCTCCAGCGTGTCGGCCGTCTTGATCGCCGAGCATAAGGTAAGATCAGCATTTTCCAGCAGCGGCTGACGCACGTACACTGACCTGATTCCTGTGACAAAGGCGTCTCGTACCAAGAGTTCCGCATGCTGTTCCGCCGTGAGAGTTTTGCAGTCACAAGTTCGGACGAGTGTCTGTAGGGCTCGGAGAAACTGGGCGCTCGATTCTCCAGGCCGCTGTCATCGCGTAGCTAAGCGATGTCTTGCATAGACAGTGTTCACCGGCCACAGGTACTGTCTTTTGAGGGCGTCCAGTGCCCCTTCGTAGGTCGACAGGCCCCTGATAAGTGAATAAACTTTTGGGGTGACCCTCGAGAGGAGAATTTGGTGCATAACAGCGGGTTCAGTTGCACGAACCTCCTCCAAGTATGATTGGAAGCATGCAAGCCAGAGTACAAAGGCAAGAGCTGCTTCAGGGTCTTGGGGGTCCAAATCCAATCTTTCCGGACGTAAAACGCTTTCCATGTTTTAAAACTTCTAGTCAATAAAATTGATGCACCATCAATAACTCTCTCTGAGATGTAAAGGCGAGATATCAGCTTTTATTGACTGGAAGAAGGAACAAGCAGTGATTGACCACCATACTACATCCTGGAGACTGAGAGGCCGGGCTCAGGCCTTGATCACCTTTATACAGGGGTCTGTGGGAGGAGCCACAGGAGCAGTCAGCAGGGGGTGTGTCCAGACAGGTATATGTAGTTCACCACAGGACCACTACTTTTCACACTGTTTGTCAATGATTTGGATAATGGAATTGATGGTTTTGTGACAAAGTTTGCTGATGATATGAAGATAGGTGAAGGGGTAGTTAGTGCTGAGGATGCAATACGTTTGCAGCAGGACCTGGGCAAATTGGAAGAATGGGCAAAAATTGGCAGATGGAATACAGTATTGGGAAATGTATGGTAATGTATTTTGGTAAAAGGAACAATAGTGCAGATTATTATCTAAATGGGATGAAGGTTCAAACATCAGAGATGCAGAGGGACTTGGGAATCCTCATGCAGGACCCCCAGAAGGTTAATTTACAGGTTTAGTCTGGGGTAAAGAAGCCAAGTGCAATGTTGGTGTTTATTTCAAGGGGAATAGAATATAAAAGCAAGGAGATAACGCTGAGGCTTTATAAGACACTAGTCAGGCCGCACTTGGAGTATTGTCAACAGTTTTGGGCCCCATATCTCAGAAAGGATGTGTTGTCATTGGAGACAGTCCAGAGGAGGTTCATGAGGATGATTCTGGGAGTGAAGGGGTTGAAATATGAGGAGTGTTTGGCATCTTTGGGCCTGTACTCACTGAAATTTAGAAGAATGTGGGAGGATCTCATTGAAACCTACTGAATATTGAAAGGACTGGATAGGGTGAATGTGGAGAGGATGTTTCCAGAACTAAAGGGCACAGCCTCAAAATTGAGGGGTGACCTTTTAGAACAGAGGTAAGGAGGAATTTTATTTGGCAGAGCGTAGTGATTTTGTGGAATGGTGTACCACAGACTCAGTGGAGGCCAAGTCTGTGGGTATATTTAAGGTGAAAGTTGATAGTTTCCTGATCGATCAGGCATCAAAGGATATGGTGAGAGGGCAGGCGCATGAAATTGAATGGAATCCGGGTTCAGCCATTTTGTGATGGCGGAGCAGACTCGATGGGCTGAATGACCTAATTCTGCTCCTATATCTTATGGTTTTGTGCTCTTGTTTCTCTTTATTGTATAAATTTTATGCATTAGAGCTATGGGTCTATCCATTGCCCACAAACTTTCAGCCTAATAATCTGTGGAAAATATCAAATAACATGAACAAGAACTTAAGTAGTTCAATATCAAATAATCTGTTGAGACACTGGGTCAATTGTCTACGTCAATGCAATATGTTACTTTTAATGGCCTTTCTTAAAGCTACAAACAAGAAAATTTTAAAATGTTAATGTTGCTCCTCAGTACAAAAATATTATCTTCTTTCTAATAATACAAACAAAGATATGCAGACACAGATTATTCTGACTCATTGAGTTTAGTGCAGCAGAGAATTTCTGAACCTCGCTGCTCCAACTACTGATACGTGACACTTTCAGCCTAGCGTTGTGCCTCTTATCATTAAGTGTGAGTCAGATAATAGGTACGGTTATGTTCAACGAGTTATAAGAATTTCACGGAGCATTTAAACTATGTGACAGCAGTTTAATTGCCTGATAGTGCAATCTGTGTAAAAGTGTGTCGGGACATTTTCCAAGCAGTCTTATCTTTAATCACTTTTCATGAACAGGGAAGGTTTTGCTGCATCTGCAAAGCAAAATTTAACCAAATCAAATCACACAAGGAATACGAATTTTAAAAAAGAAACTCTATTGATAGAACCTTCTTACAGAGCATATTAACAAGAACCAAACCCATGTGACCTGCAACAATTCTACCCTTACCCTCAAACAGCCACATCTTGCTCTGATGTTTACGCGGAATAAATAAAGACAATGCAAAAGAGCATCCAGTTTTAAACAGCTTTCCTATACACAACATACATTCGTCTGCATTCATTCACAAGCATATATACAGTAATTGCAAAATGTGCTACTGAGTATTAAATTGGAACAGGTTTAATACATTGTTTTTGAACATATATTGATTGTATAACTTAATCAGCTCTGCACAGAACTTTAAATTCTTAATTTCTACTGAAGTGTTACAACAATTCAAAGACGTTACAGGAAATTGGAAACAAGCCTCTGACCCTCAGAAATGTATTTATATATTTGCAAAGAGGTTGACTGATATTAGTAAATCCCCACATCCTTTAAGCCAGGCAACAAGGAGGATATTGTTAGCAATGTGTCTGAAACACATGCCCTATATATTCCTAACAGGCATAGAAACAGTAAAAAGGAAATAAAAACTGACCCTGGCGCAAGCAGTTTGGCCAACTGCTGATCCAGATTTTGGATTACATATCTAAATATATGAGTAAGTATTCGGATATGCAGAATTACAGAAGGAGGAGGGGACAGTTGGTACCAGCTGAAGGAGCCTCTGCTGCTGCCTCCATGTAACTGCTTAAAAAAAACAAAGCTTAGATATTTCAACAGTGACTGATGCCTCAAATATGTCTACACTTGGCAAAGAAGAGGCTCAGCTTCAGCAAGCCTCACTTTCTTTGAGGGATCTTAAAAGAGGGTGAAGCCCCTCCGTATGTGCTGGGAGCTAAAGCAATGTGAGCAACAAACATTCTTCATGCACGACAGTGTACGGTCTTGTAAACCGTGGGCTTGCTGAATCTGTCCAGGGTCCAGCACCCAAGTGTGCTTCAAAGAAGGCATGGCCGTGCCCTACTTTCTCAGAACCTTGCATGGATTCAGCATGGCATCTAAAACTTTGACAGACATTTACAGGTAATAAGACCATAAGATATAGGAGCAGAAGTAAGCCGTTCAGCCCATCAAGTCTGTTCCACCATTCAATCATGGGCTGATCCAATTCTTCCAGTCATCCCCACTCCCCTGCCTTCTCCCCATACCCTTTGATGCCCTGGCTAATCAAGAACCTATCTATCTCTGCCTTAAACGCACCCAATGACTTGGCCTCCACAACCACTCATGGCAACAAATTCCACAGATTTACCACCCTCTGACTAAAGTAATTTCTCCATGTGGAGATGCACAGTGGAGAGTATCTTGACTGGTTGCATCATGGCCTGGTATGAAAACACCAATGCCAGTCCAATCCATCCCAAGAAAAACCCTCCCAACCATTGAGCACATCGACAAGGAACACTGCCATAAGAAAGAACCCTAACCATTCTCACTGTTGCCATCAGGAAAGGGGTACAGGAAACTTAGGTCCTATACCACCAGTTTCAGGAACAGTTATTACCCTACATAGAAACATAGAAAATAGGAGCAGGACTAGGCCATTCGACCCTTCAAGCCTGCACCTCCATTCAGTATGATCATGGCTGGTCATCCAATTCAGGACCCTATACCTGCTTTCTCTCCATACCCCCTGATCCCTTTAGCCACAAGGGCCATATCCAACTTCCTCTTAAATTTCGCCAGTGAACTGGCCTCAGCTGTTTCCTGTGGCAGAGAATTCCACAGATTCACCACTCTCTGTGTGAAGAAGTTTTTCCTCATCTTGGTCCTAAAAGGCTTCCCCTTTATCCTTAAACTGTGACCCCTCATTCTGGACTTCCCCAACATCAGAAACAATCTTCCTGCATCTAGCCTGTCCAATCCCTTTAGAATTTTATATGTTTCAATAAGATCCCCCCTCAATCACGTAAATTGCAGTGAGTATAAGCCTAGTCGATCCAGTCTGTCTTCATATGAAAGTCCTGCCATCCCAGGAATCAATCTGGTTAACCTTCTTTGTACTCCCTCTATGGCAAGAATGTCTTTCCTCAAATTAGGGGACCAAAACTGCACACAATACTCCAGGTGCTGTCTCACCAAGGCCTTGTGCAACTACAGTAGAACCTCCCTGCTCCTGTACTCAAATCCTTTTGCTATGAATCCCAACATACCATTTGCCTTTTTCACTGCCTGCTGTACCTGCATGCCCACCTTCAATGACTGGTGTACAATGACACCCAGGTCTCGTTGCACCTCCCCTTTTCCTAATCGGCCACCATTCAGATAATAATCTGTTTTCCTGTTCTTGCAACCAAAGTGGATAACCTCACATTTATCCACATTAAATTGCATCTGCCATGAATTTGCCCACTCACCTAACCTATCCAAGTCACCCTGCATCCTCTTAACAGCTAACACCACTGCCCAGCTTCATGTCATTCACAAATCTGGAGATGCTGCATTTAATTCCCTCGTCTAAACCATTAATATATATTGTAAACAACTGGGGTCCCAGCACTGAGCCTTGCGGTACCCCACTAGTCACTGCCTGCCATTCTGAAAAGGTCCCGTTTACTCCCACTCTTTGTTTCCTGTCTGCCAACCAATTCTCTATACAACCTTCAGGCTCCTAAACCAGCATGGATAACCTCACTCACCTCAACCCGGAACTGATGACTGAGCACAGTCTATGGACTCACTTCCAAGGGCTCTACAACTCATGTTCTCAGTATAATTTATTTACTTATTTGTTATTATTATTTGTTTTTATTCCTTTTGTCTTCTTTTACACAATGGTTGTCAGTCTTTGTGTGTATTCTATTACATTTAATAGTTCTGCTGTGAATATCTGCAAGAAAATGAATCTCGGGATAGTATACTGTACGGTGACATATACTGTTATGTATGTACTTTGATAATAAATTTACTTCGAATTTTGAAATCTAAAAAAAAACATGCAGTGCTAGAAACCTGAACCGATAAAAGCAGAAAATAATGGAAACACTCAGCAGTTCAGGCAGCATCTGTGGAAAGAGAAATAGTTAATATTTCAGGTCCGAGATCTTTCCTCTTTCCAAATATGCTTCAAGATCAACTGGCTGTATCCAACATTTTCCATTTTATTTCAATGACTTTGCTACTTTATTTCCAAAACAATAAGATTAGTTTTTATCCCAAGAAGAGGTGTATATAATAATTAATTTAAAATACATCAGGACTTTTAACATAACCTTTTAATAATTTCTGTTTGAATCAGACAAATGATAATACTTTTATTATAAACACTGGAAAGGAATCTCAAGCAGGAAGTAAACAAACACTAATTGTCTTCCTTTTATTTTCTGCCCAGTATGAAAAGTTGGTTTTCCTCCCACCATGCATTTTCAGAATAATTTTATCATCAGGGCACGACGTTTCAAGTCAGATAGAAAATATATGTAAATTAGCTTAAATAAACCATTTTGCTTGTATTTCCTCTGATATAGTGTAAACTCAGTAGTAATAATGTTTATCCTTAAATAAACAACAGGTTTTGGGAAATAAACTCGAAATATGCTAAACCTGCTAGAATCGTGTATTTGGCTCCAAAATATGTTTGGGATCATCTGAATATATTTTTACTAACAAATAAAAAAAGAAATTGAAGTTCCACAAGAGGAAGTAGAATTTGTGCAGAGATTGTAATGAGTAAGGAATTTGCCTGGAGTGTGAGAAATGTTGGCTATAATTAATCCATATTCCCAATGCATAAGATGAGGTCAAATCAACTATTTCTGAATACTAGTAGAGCTAACATTTTGAAAAGAGGAAACCACTCATACTTCGCTACTCACATCTCAAGAGGCTACTATTGGGACTTGTGGATCATAATGGGAAAATGTTGCAGTTGCTGTGAATATGCACACAAGTTTTTTTTTAATTCTTTGTGTTGGATGCCCTGAAAGTGATGTGAAAAAAATAATTTTCTATCACTTAATATCCATTATACTGATAGCGGTCTAATTTCAACATCTGTTTTTTTTTCCAGCTGTATCAACATCAGTGAGTTAACTGAAAATATGGTCATATGAATATTTTAATCATGATCTCTTTAACTGAACCAGGAAGGGTACAATTCATCGTTTAGTGTCAGGAAACCTTTCCTTCTGACAATGTTGTGCAATGGATTTGAGTCGACACTTAATCTGGTGAAATCATTCAAAACATCATTGCAATAATTATTCCATTATAGAGGTCCCAGCATCCGGAATCATGCAGTCTGATATATACATTTCTGTTATCTGACAATGATTCCAAAGAGTCTATAATTTCCAAAACATTATTTGCCATGGATTACGTTACAGATAAATTACTCTAAATCTATGAGATTGCTAGCTATTTTTGTAGTGTTATATAAACTATTGCAATGGGTTCTCTGTAACAAAGTGATTCCTGATTCCACTTTAAATTAGTGAATATTTTTTCAGGCTCAGTCATTGTGTTCTGAGAATTTATAAGGAAGTTCACCAGGTCATTTTCTAAGTTATCCAGGTTTTAATAGCTTCAGTGTGGCCATACATCCTTTTGAATCACGGAGCCACGGGGATAGCATTCCCTTCAATTCCTGGGCCATAATCTGGATCACCCAGCTTCCTGATTTTAATGTCATTAAAATCAATGGATGAAAATCAGCTGGCTCTAGTAACAAATGTTCCTTTCCTGGCTATCATGATTGGTGGGGGTGGGGCACATTGAGGTTAAGGGTGAAGTTAATATCAAAACACGGTCTTAAATTTTGTTTTCATAAATTACAAAGTAACTATTTCAAATGGAAACTGCCCTTGTAATCTCTTTTTAAAGTTTCCTATTAATGTGACATTGAAGTAGTTCCGTTTTGCATCTCCCAGCATTTCATCCTTCTCTGCAAGCCAACTCCATCACCCAGTCAAGAGATCTTATGAATTGTTTCAGCTTAATCAACTCCCTCAATTTCATCCTTTCCCTAAACCCTCACTAAAGCTGGTACCGCAAAGTCCAAGTGCAGTCCCCCATCACTCTTCAATTTCTCTCCTATCTTCCCCCAGCATTATCTTCAGACTGCAACCCCAATGTTGCTCCGTCAGGTTCCCATTTCCAGTCGTTCCTAGTGGGAGGATATGCTCACTGATTTTATTAGCAACTTTCTTCATTCAGATACCACTCTTCTCCTCTCAGAAACGTCATCGTCATTGTCCTTCCTCAACCCACTGCGGCAGTGCCCACTCTCACCCGTTCATCTCGAAATGTGTGCTCATTCCTTTCACAGCACGCTGCCTGAAATATTTCCTTTCCTACTCTTTCCTGACAATGGAGACTGGCCTGGTTAATCATAAACCAAATCTTTTGGGACTGAAATTCTAAACTTTCCTCTTCCTGTTCTCCCTCGCCGTACAACATATTTTAATTAACCACGGCATTTTTTCTTGAGTCTCTCCTCCAACGTCCATCCCCATGGGATTGCCTTAGCAATGGTCCTCCTTTGCTTACAGAAACATGGTTATTGCATGACTGCGAATGGCTTCTAATTTGGCCCGGAGCAGTGTCCTAACTACATCTCCACCATCCTGAACTTTTTCCACCTTCCAGTCGGTAGCGAGGTTTTCCGCGTTCTCTACACAACAGTGACTTACTTACCTCTGGCATCGTTCTTCCTGCCCTATCACCCCGCTTGTCCAAAACTCAGTTCTTCTTCATTGCAAGTTCAGCTCCTAACTTCAGGTGCCCCCGACGTGCAATCTTTACCATCCTCTTCAACAAGTCTAACTCCAACATTATATTCCGGGCCATCAAAACAGTCCTGTCACCCCCACCTTTCCACCAAACCACGAGGTGCCTACGCCCACTGATAATGAACCTGAATCTTTTAACTTCACCCACTTGCCTCCATTCAACCCCCGCCCCATCACTTCCCTCTTCTTGCTCCCACCTTCGTCAATTTGACTTAAACGTTTTTGGTCATCTTTTGACTCTTAAATCTCCCATTTTGTCCCCACCGCCACACCCACCAACAGCACTAGCTGTTAAAGCAGAGCAATTTCCCATTTTCTATACTACCCTCGCTATTGATGGTCGTTCCTCAAGCGTTGGAAACACTCTTTTGACAAGTCAAAAATATTAAAAACACAAGGAGTTCAAACATAGCAGATATTGTCTTTACTGTAGAGTGGGAACGATGAGTCCCGGAGACAGAACATTTAACTGAAAGGCAGTTTTTAAAGTCGCGGTTTCCTCTTCAGCTGCTTTTAAAATAACCCCAGGTATATGGATCGGTCCGCTCTTTCTTGTCACGAAATGTTAGTGTCATTTAATAAGAAGCGCGGTTCCTGACGTTTGAACCACGTTAGCGAGGGAAAAATTGTACAGCACGCAATTCTGGTTCTCATTGCAGAGAGGTGGTCCCATTCCCGGCTCACGAAATGCTTTTATCAGCATCAGTCCCCAGTTCAGCGGAGTGAATGGACAGATCGGAGTCAGCTGTTGTTGCTTCCTGGTTAGCGTGCGGGACTGCCCATTCCCCCGCTCGCTCCCCGAAGGAGCAGGTCGTTGCCGAGCCGAGGGACGGGAGAGATTGGTTTGACTCTCTCTCCCCACCCCCACCTTCTCTCTCGTCGCTCCGTTTAGGGAAGCGTCAAAGAGTGAGGAACTTCTGTTGGATGAGGCCAGGCGCCGGCTGGAGGACCGAGGAATTGCGTGCGGAGACGGTTTGAATCTCGTCCCGGGACAGCTCAGGACACGGGGAAGGAAGGGTGCCGAGGCAGTGAGCGGCAGGGGGATCTACTGGCAGTGAGCTTGAGTTCCCTACACAGCTCCCGAGAACGCAGAGACCCAGGCTTGGTGCGGTTTTAACGTGGGAAACTGTGGGATCAAACTCCTGCCCACTTCCCCCCGAGTTCGCTTGGGGATGGAGATCGTGCATGTTTGCACGGTTCTGTGTTGGATTCCACTTTCCGCTGGCTTTGCGATATGGCCGGTGGTTACTGAAGAATATCCGACGCCGGACAATGAGACCGCGAAGAGATTCTCTTCCCCTTCCCAGCACAGGGACGTGGTCCTCCCCACCGCAGTCTGGCACATGCAGAATGAGAGTCTTCACGGGGGCAGCGTCACCCCCGATCTTCAGGACTGGCTGAAGGACGTCAACCTGTCGGCGGGCAATGGCAGCAATTTCTCTTGCCCCGATGCGCCCGACAGTGACCCTGCCTTCAAGTACATCAACGCGGCCATCTCCTGTGTTATCTTCGTGGTCGGGGTGATCGGAAACGTTACCCTGTTACGGATCATTTACAAGAACAAGTGCATGAGGAATGGTCCCAACTTGTTGATCGGCAGCCTGGCCCTGGGAGACTTGCTGTACATCATGATCGACATCCCCATCCACATAGCTAAGGTGTAAACTTTCACTCTACATCCCCTGCTTTCACCACTTCTTTAGGTTTCTGCGGCGGGTTCCTTACTCCTTCGCGTCTGCTCGCGTTTTTTCCGTTCCTGCCTTAACCATATTTCTTATTGTTTGATCACCATCTCTTCATTTCCCAATGCTCCACTCTCACTTCTCCCTCTCCGCCACGGTTTCCAGTCTCTCACTGTCTGTGAGGCATCTCACCTTTCTCCGGGTCTCCGTTCTTCCTCGGCGTTCCAGCTTGAGTTTTGTCCGTTCGCTATCCAGGCTATTCTCTCTCCCTTGCACCCTCAGAGATTTTACCAGCTTTTATGACATAGTTTATGTGTTGAATATTAATTCATGGAATTGAACCGGTAATAAAAAGCCTCGGGTTCCTGTCAAGTTTCAATATTTTTGGTCACTTCTCACTTTCTGGTGTTCACCAACTCTTTCTTTTCAAGTCCTTCTCTTGTACCAGTTTTAACTCTTTTTTAACATTAAAAACGTTCTTCATTAGGCCTCCATCTTCTGCATGTCGTCATCAATGGTTTTCATAGCCTTTTAATTTGCCCTTGGAGCTTCCTTTGACTCCCTATAAGTTGTTGACCAAGAAGTTATTAATTTACTTTTTCCTGTGTTCTGGAGTGTGGGAGAAGTTGTGGTAAAGGAACAAGTAATTGTTCTCTTCATTTATTCCTTTTATTTAATGCTGGTTTTTATTTCTCAGTCTGCTTAGTCTCATTAATTGACAATTGACCATTTGCAAACCATCTTTTCCAGCTTCTGTTACCAAAGTGGCCTTTTGGGATTGTTGTTTGCAAGCTGGTGCCCTTCTTACAGAAAGTGTCAGTGGGGATCACAGTGCTGAACCTCTGCGCTCTCAGTGTGGACAGGTGGGCGTATTCTTGCTTCTATGTAGCATTTACAGTTTTGTTGTTTGATCATGAACCCTAGTTCTGGTACATTGCATGTTAGGCAACCTTGTGACCAGGAACGCAAGCCACCCCCAAGTTATGAATGCTTGACTTAGGGACACTCCTACATGCAAAAAAAGCTCCCATAATATGATTAAATTCAAAAATATGATGTACACATACAGATTTGTTCTTGTAAACAACAGAACTAGTTTCCACTCTCTCCCCACTTCTATTATTTGTTCCTCTGTATAAATCTAACATGCATTTGCTGCCACTCGCTAAATACTTAAGCTTAACATACTGAAATACTTATGCGTATTTTATGACTTATGATGAAATTGACTTAAGAAGAGCATTCATTATCTGGGAATGGCCTGTATACTACTTTAAATTGCACAATACATTCAAAAGTAGAAAAAAATCCTATAAAAAACAGAATCAAGCTAACATTCAGGAATTCAAAGTTCAAGATTTTAGTTCCATTCTAATTGGCAAAAACTTAAGCAATTTACATTTCTTTAATCAATTAAGTTGAACAATGACAGATCAGTGTATATATATGTTGGAATATATTACAACAGAAGGTTAACTATAAACATATTGCTGTTTCCAATGGCTTAAAATGCAAGTAAGTTATGGGAACATTCCTTTGAGATTTTACACTTTGTTAAGATAGGAAATGTGACAGTTTTTTCCAGTATGTAGTGCCATTTTGAAATTTAATCACAATGGAGTCGCTAAAGCACAGCACGTTGCAAGAAGTATAGTTGATATTGAATATAATTCTCTGGCTGAAATTACAATTATGTTATTCTGCTTCAACTTGAATGTAATTCACCAGTATCTACATTACCATGTTATTTGATTTCTGACAACAGAATCTGGGAATAGCCAGATGCAAATCGAATTTAGATGCAAACCTAAGAATTAAGTTCAAATTAGTAGTATCACATCAGTCTGATGATTTCATTCAACTTTGTTTTTTTGTGATTGAGATATAAGAATGAGCTTAATTTTACTTCTAAGTCCTGCTGAAGGGTCTCTGCCTGAAACGTCGACTGTACTTTTTTCTATAGATGCTCCCTGGCCTGCTGAGTTCCTCTAGCATTTTTTGTGTGTTGCTTTAATTTCACTTCACCTATTTGGGGGCAAAAACTAATTGAAAAAAAACCCAAATCCTAAAATTGCTAACAGCCCACCACCCTCAGGGAATCACTAATTGCAACAGTTGATTTGCTGATTTTGAACAAGACGTCATTTCATTTTGTCATCACATTTCGGTGATGTGTGTGCTGCAAGAAAACTTTTTTTTAACCAAATACAACCCCATTTCCTTGACCTATGTCTACGGACACAATTTTATCATTTGCTTTAATTTGAGTTTAATCTGTCTGATAACTGAACTACAAAAGCTCGAAGTTGATGATTATTTAAAAAGCTGAGAAAAAATCCACACCAGTGCCTGCAGTTTTATTTTTTTTAAATCCATGATTTGTTCCATGCTTATTACTGGTTTATAGACTTAATTGCTTGAGCTCAAGGCATTACCTGGGGGAAAGCATCAAAGAGAAAATAAGGGTGTGAAGATAATTCTCATAGAGTTATACAGCACGTCATGTCCATGCCAAACTTTTTTACCCATCTACACTGATCTAATATGCCAACATCAGGAGCAAGTTTCTTTTCATTTAAGGTAAATTCAGCTGTGTTCTCTTCCATTTCTGAGTTTTTTTATTCTGGCTCTTACTTAAAAGATGCCTACCACCCGAGCTGGGAAATGAATTAAATTAAATTTCTGACAGGATTTCAATCATTTACACATTTCATTTATCTTAAAAACTTAGTCATTAAAGAGTTAAGCTTATTTTACAGTGATAATAATTAGTTGTCCTTGCCTGGTATTAATATAGTGGGTTCAATGGCCTCATAATGTAAATTCTTACTATCTGATTAATTCTGGCAATGCTGCCAACACGTTCGTTCAAAAGGGTTGTCACTGAATATCCAAAGCATCTGCCTGACCAAGGCAAAAGACCACTTTTAATTTGGAAATCTTGTGTCCCATAGAATAAATAATATCCCAGTTATCAATTTTAGCTATAATTGATGTACATTGTCCACCAACAAGTTTGCTGCTTGTGCAATGAGATAAAATAAAAATTAAAAGTAAATTATTTTAGAGCAGCTTGGAAGAGCTGAAATATTTCCTTTCACCAGGACACCTAGCTTCCCATGCAGACAATCCTTTCACCCTATGCCAGTGACACACCTAATTGGTTCAATTTGTTGAACCACAAAAGGATACCATTTTAGCCCGACTGTCAAGTGTATAAAAGAGGTCAAAGACTAGAGCAGACATGAGATGGGAAATGATGGCCCATCAGTACAGTCCGTCACTGAGTTCACCACGACACCCCTCCTGAAAGAAACTTACTCCTATAATTCTTCCCTCTTCACTTTCCTCATGAAGTGTTACTGGAGCCTCTGAAGCAATTCAACATTCTTAACTGTAATCCTGGGCTGAGCCTCTACAATCTCTTTCACTACTGGAGGGACTGGAACAAATTCCCAATCCTCTTCTCTCCTGATATGTGCATCACCTAACATAATGGCTAGGAGCCGAAGAATCAGCTACTTATTTCCCTTTCTTAGCCACCAATACTGAGGAATATCATACAACACTCATCATTTCCTTTCACTCAACCGCTACACTTCCAAGTTTGAACCAAGTGTTTTGTTTCCAAGCCCCACTTAAAGGTCTGAGAAGTAAAACAGTAAACCAAAGACCCAAATTGCAAAGTATCCCAACTCATGACTAGATGTTTCTTTTTATTTATACAGGAAATGTAGACTCATTGGCAACAATTATTTTCCAGCTCAAATTATCCTAGAGCTAATGAGCTGTCTTCTTAAACTACTAAAGCCTGTGTGGTGAAGGCTCTCTCACAATGACGTTAGGTAGGAGGTACCAAGAATCCAACAAGGCAGAGATTTAAAAATGGTGTGTTTTCAAATCTGGCTGCATTGAAGAGAACTTGGAGCTATTGGAATTTCCATTAGTCCTCTGCTCTTGTCCTTTCTATTAGCTTGACATATTGCTATAGTGCATTTTGTAAATGCACATAGTACAACTGGAATGTATTAATGGTGGAGAGGGAATGATATTTAACGTGAAGAATGGCATGTTGATTATGAGGGCTGTTTTGCCTTGAATGTTGCTGCTCTTCTTAAGTGTTATTGGAGTTGCAATAATCCAAGCAAGAGAAACATTTTGCATCAAAGTTACAAATGATGTTCAGCTGAAGGCAGAAAGGCTTTCATGAATCATGAACTGAGCCATTTGTTGCCAGATACCCAACCCACAAACTGCTCTTGACACAATACACTCAGTAGCTGCAAAATTTAAATAATGAATGTCTGAGGTGGACAACTCAAAGGCGGTGGTTCCATTAAATATCAAGTGAAGGTGGTAGTCTCTCTCTTGTTGGAGATGATCATTGTCATAAGTGTTGCAAATATCACTGACTACCTATCAACCAGATTATCCCTTGCCTGTAATGTTGCCCAGATCCTGCTTCATGAGGTAATGAGGTAGGAATGTGTGAAGAAATAACAGAGAAATATGCTAGTAACAACTTATAAATTATGTTGCTTTTGTGTCTTGTGTGGAAGAATTTGTTGACTATACATGTGCTAAATCATTATGATACATACTAGAGAATTTAACTGCAAAAATTTTGAGGTTAGTTTTACAAGTATGCAGTCATTATCTGCACTTTGGAGTTCTGTGTCCATGACTGGATCTCTAGATCAGCATGAGTCCTGCTTGGACAGCCGATCTGGACAAAGGTGACCAAGAGCAGCACCAGCTGCTCACAGCCCTGCCATTCCACAGAGGGCACTGAGATCAGTGAAGCTCCACCACCTTTGGAAGAATATTCAGAAGCGCAGGTGGAAGCATTCATTCACAGTCCACTGAAACAAGAGAACTTTTGCCAACAGTACCTGGTGGCTAAATGTTGTCAGTTGTCAAAGATCACCAGAGGCTGTGACTCCTCTGCTTTGCTTCTTTCCTAGAAACTAGCAGAGTTTCATAATAACAGCAGGTACATAAAGCAGAGGGCTAATAGTCAGGATAGATTGTCATATATAACCTTCCCGCAGTTCTGCATTGAAATTGACTCGGCACCTATGCTTGTGACTCCAACTGCCTTTCCAGAGGAACAAGATACAACTGAAGCCTGTTTGTGCCATATAAGGGGATCCTCCATGCCAGCTTGAAGCATTTCTCAACACAAGATAATCCACTCCATCCATGTGCAGTTGGTGTGCAAGAACAAATGATCTTCCAGCGGTCCATGGGAAGTTACGGCATAGTTTCCATAGTGCCTTTGCCTTGCAGTCGTTGAAACTCTCTGAACTCAGTGGGCGAATATGATGGCACAGTTAACAGAGCAGCAGTGGTTCAGTTCTGATCTCCAGTGATACCTGGAGTTTGAGGGTCCTCCCTCTGCTCAGATGTGTTTTTTCCCCTAGGTGTTCCACTTTCCTCCCACACCTCAAATGCAAGTTGGCTAGTCCACTGACCAATATGTATGCAGGAAAGTGACAGAGTCTAGAATCTAGGACTCAGTGGACCACGGAGCTTGTTTCTGTGCTTGTCACTCTTTGACTCTATGATCACACCTATCATTTGGCACTCAGGTACAAGCAATACTCAGTTAAAAAGTGGCTGTTGTTGCCAATGAAGAACACAATCAGTGAGGTTGAAGGTGTCGTTCAGATACCTGAATGAATCTGAAGTGCCATTTTGTGGGCACAATGTGTTCAACCTCACATAACATTGCACAGTGGTATGGTTAAACCTGCGGGGGAGACAAGATGCCATGCACAGAGTGTGTGTAGATAGTAACACAGGGAGGCTGCAGACAGTGGAGCATTCCCCTGGGATTTTCCATTATAAAAATTCACCACTGAACAACAAGATGCACATTTCACTCCCTAATCACACTCTCATGGATTAAGGCAAAGCCAACTTGCACAGTAATAACTGTCCTGTTTGCTGCCTTCTATCGCTCAGCATCATAGCTTGAAGGAGCAGGAAGGGAAAGATCATTTTAGGCGGGAGGTATGGGAGCAAGGTGAAATTACTGTGCTAGTAGGAAGACCATAGGAGGGGGAGCAATGTGACGGGGCAGAAAGAACACAGGAAGATGGTTTACGGCTAGTGCTGTTGAATCTAGGGACACCCCTCCCTGACCATAGACCATCCTAGAAACACGCACAAAATGCTGGAGGACTTCAGCAGGCCAGGCAGTATCTATGGAAAAGAGTACAGTCAACGTTTCAAGTTGTCCTGCTGAAGGGTCTGGTGTTGGTAATGTTTTCCATATGGATCTTACTCTTCTTGGATCCTTTGCCAGGAAAAGGTAACATCCTATCTAATGTGACTAAAATATATCCTATCTTTAAGATCCTAGCACTATTGAACCAGCGCCAAGTAAGGTCAATACTGTACAGAAATATTAGGATGATATAGAAGGCCACTGAGCAATCTGTCAGTACAGTTACAGGAAGATGGACTATTAATGGAAAAGGGAAGGGAAGGTTTACTGATTAGGGTCCTAAACTGGAGCAGAATTAGTTCTGGGGGAATTAGGTAGGATCAAGCAGAAGTCAATTGGGTAAGCCTATTTTAAAGGAATGTCGTAGGAGGCTTTTAAGAGTGCGATATCAACAGTACACTGCAGCATATTCCTTTTAGGGTGAAGGGTTGGTCTGGCATGTTTAGGGAGCCTTGGATGATGTGAGATAGAGGCCACACATTATTGGAGCAGAATTAGATCATTCAACCTATCAAGTCTGCTCCGCCATTTAAATTTTTCAACAGCATTCCCCCACCTTTTCCCCATAGTCCTTAAGCTGTATACCAATTAGGAACCAAACCATCTCTGCTTTAAATAAACCCAATGCCTTGGTCTCTACAGCTCTTTGTGGTAAGGAATTCTACTGATCCATCATCACCAGGGTGGACAAATTCCCCCTCAACTGATCATTCAGGCTGTATTCTAAGAACATGCCCTCAGATTCCAGACTCCCTGACTGATGGAAATATACTCAAAATATCCACTCTATCAAGGCTTTTCAGTATCTGGTTGTTTTCAATGAGATTTCCTACCATCCTTCTGAACTCCATCCAGTTCAGACCCAGAGATATCCAACACTCCTCATATGATAAGATTTCAATTCCGGTGAACCTCCCCCCGTGGATCCTTTCCAGGGCCAGCATATCTTTCCTGAGATATTGGGACCAAAATTGCTCACAACCTGGCTGCATGGGTTCAGAACTGGCTCGCCCACAGAAGGCAGAGAGCAGTAGTGGATGAAACATGTACTGCCTAGAGGTTGGCAACCAGTGGAGTTCCACTGGGATCTGCCCTAGGACTCCTGCTCTCAGTGATTTTTTATTAATGACTAGGATAAGTAAGTGGATGGGTTAGTATGTTTGTAGATGATACAAAGGTTGGTAACATAGTGGATAGCATAGAAGGTTGTAGGTTACAACAGGAGATTGATAGGATGCAGAGTTGGGCTAAAAATGGCAGATGGGGTTCAATGAAATAGTGTCAAGAGATTCACTTTAGAAGGCGGAACTTGAAGGGAGAATACAGGATTAGTGGTGGGATTCTTAGCAGTGTTGAGGAACAGAGGGATCTTGGGGTCCAAGTCTATAGATCCTCAAAGTTGTCGTACAAGAAAGAATATGGTATCTTGGCCGTCATCAGTCAAGGGATTGAGTTCAGGAGCCACGAGGTAATGCTGCAGCTCTATAAAACTCTGGTTAGACCGCTTGGAGTATTTTGTTCAGTTCTGGTCACCTCATTATAGGAAAGAAGGTGTGGACACTTCAGAGAGGGTGCAGAGGAGATTTACAAGGATGCTGCCTGGATTGGAGAGCATGTCTTATGAGAAAAAGTTGAGCAAGCTAGGGCTTTTCTCTTTGAATTGAAGGATGATGAGAGGTTATTTGGAAGAGGTATACATGATGATGAGAGGTACTGATAGAGTCGACAGCCAGAGACATTTTCCCAGAGTGGAAATGACTAATACAAGAGGGAGTAATTGTCAGGTATGGCGGTAGAGGTGGTAAGGAGATTTGAGATGGATAAAGGTAATAAAAGGTGGAAGGGAAACATTGGATTGATCTTGAAGTAGGTTAAAGGGTTGGCATAATATCATGTATTATTGCTGTACTTTTCTATGTTCTGTGTTCTAAGACGTGAGCAGGGCACTGTGCATAATGTTTCAGCCAGTAACTGGAGTGTGCAAACAGCAGAAGCTATACACTCAGTGGCCACTTTATTAGGTACACCTGTACAGCTGCTCATTAATGCAAATCTATAATCAGCCAACCATGTGGCAGCAATTCAAATGTATAAAAGCATGCAGACATGATCAAGAGGTTCGGTTGTTGTTCAGACCAAACATCAGAATGAAGAAAACTGTCATGGTCCTGGCTGGCATTTCCCACCTTTTCCCTTTCCTCCCTAATGGGTGGACCTTAATCCCCACACTTGATTCCCAATCTTTCCCAGTTCCTTTCAATTACCAGCACCTGGTTTCCATTAGCCACCAGAGGATAAGACTCCGACAGCTCCGGTCAGCCCTTGCCAGATTGTTGGTCGACTCTCAGAGAGAGAGAGGAACCTTTTTCCAAGTCTTCAACCCCATATCTCTCTGTAAACCAAGTCTCCCAGGTCCTGATTCAGCCTGGTCCTGATTCTACACTCTCTACAAAGATTCTGCCTCCTGATCCTGCCTCCGCGTCGGAGTCCTGCACTTGGGTTCGTTTTCCTGCCATGTCCGTGTCACAAAAACTAAATGTGATGTAAATGACTATGACCATGGAATAAATTTTGGTGCCAGATGGGGTGGTTGGAGTATCTCAGTAATTGCTGATCACCTAGGATTTTCACACACAACAGTCTCAAAAATGGTGCGAGAAACAAAGAACGTTGGTTCTATGGGCAAAAATGTCTTTTTAATGCGAGTGGTCAGATGAGACTGGTTAAAGCTGACAGGAAAGTGACAGTAATTCAAATAATCACGTGTTACTCAATGGTGTGTAGCAGAACATATCTGAACACACAACATGTTGAACATTGAACTAGACAAGCTACAGAAGCAGAAGACCAGTACAGGAGCGACCTAATAAAGTGACCATTTAGTGTAGACCCCAACTTCACAAACAAATATTCCTAAGCACTGGCGGCACGGTTTAAACATTGAACGTCACTTGCTCTTGCTTGATTTCTTCTCTACTTTAAAATAATGATCTATTGCATAGTTGGACTAAATTCAAAGCAACACACACAAAATACAGGAGGAACCCAACAGGTCAGCCAACATCTATTGAAATGAATTAGCAATTGACATTTCTAGCCATGATCCCTCATCAGCATTGGAAGGGAGGGGGAAGGATGCCAGAATCAGAGGGTGAGGAGGAGTGGAAGGAGGACAAGCTAGAAGGTGATAGGTGAAGCCATGTGGGTAGGGAGGGGGGGGGATGAAGAAAGAAGCTAGGAGATGATAATTGGAAAAGGCAAAGGGCTGGAGGAAAAGGAATCTGATTGTAGAAAAGAGGAGAGGGCTGTGGGAGAAAGGGAAGGAGGAGGGACACCAGGGGAGGAGATGATAGGTGAAGAGAAGAGGTAAGAGGCTAGAGAGGGGAAAGGAAGAAGAGAGAAGGGGGAGGGAAAAATATACTAGAAGGAGAAATCGATATTCATGCCATCACCCAGACAGAATATGAGATGTTGCTCCCCCATCCTGAGAGTGGCCTCACCATGGCACCAACAGGTTTGAATAATAATGGGAATTGGATTTACAATTGTTGGGCACTGAGTAATTCCAATTTTTTTGGATGGAGCGGAGGTGCTCACCAGACCCCAATTTATCTCATGTCTTACCAATGTAGAGGAGGCCACATCAGGAGCACCAGATACGATAGATAACCTCAATAGATTCACAGGTGAATAGATTCAGGGTCTGTTAGAGGCCCTGAATAGAGGTCAAGGAAGAGATGAAAGGGCAAGTGTAGCATTTCTGTCATTTGCAGGGATAAGTGCCAGGAGGGAGGAGAGAGAAACAAATTGACAAGGGGATCACAGAGGGAACAATCCCTGCAGAAAGCGGAGAGGGGTTGTGGCGGGGCGACTGGAGGTAATGATGTGTTTGGTGGTAGTGTCCCACTGAAGGTGGCAGGAGTTGCAGACAGCCACGTATTGGATGAAGAGGCTCATGGGGTGGTAGGTGAGAACAAGAGGAATTCTATCCCTGTTAAAGTGGCTGGAAGATGTTCGGGAAAAAGAGGAGGTGTGGGTGAGGGCAGCATCAATGGCAGAGGAAGAGGAACCCCCATTCTTTGAGAGAGAAAA
Source organism: Hypanus sabinus (assembly GCF_030144855.1). Lineage (NCBI taxonomy): Eukaryota > Metazoa > Chordata > Chondrichthyes > Myliobatiformes > Dasyatidae > Hypanus > Hypanus sabinus. Next base: position 118,354,228 of record NC_082708.1, read on the forward strand.
CATCTCTGATGTCCTGGAAAGTTTTGTTGTGTGATCATTTTTAATAATTGCTCCTGGCTATGAAATTTATAGCACACCATGGCACCGTTTTCTTTCCATACTAATTTTAAAACTAAAGAATTCTAAATGTATGAACAGAACATTATGATTGACAAATGTAATGAAATTATTTGAGATCTGATCGGTTTTGGCAAGATATAAGTAACTGCACATAAATGTAAACTACGGGTGTGCACTGAGTACATGTTGGGCAGGCAATGATAAGACAGACAGGAAAGAAAGCTGCAGTCTATTATTCATGGCCTGCTTATTAACCTCTGTTACTGGATGTTTAGGGGCAGTAATAGTGTCTCTGTTCTCTTATGAAACCTCCACTATTGAAGGTCGCTACCACTTCGGTTTTATTTTAAATAGAGACCTGAAGGCAGCCTCAGCAAAATCGAGGGAAGTGGTTTAAAGTTATCCAAATAAAATCTTTGGCTTTTGTTGAAAATGCCAGAGCTTTGAGGGAGTTTCACCTTTAGCCTCTTTCATTAACCCCTCAAATTTTTTGGAAAAGAAACTTCACAAGTTTCCTTTCGAAAAATTTGAGAATCCTCAAGAGGATGATTTCACAAAAATGTTATAGTTTTACTAATTTCTCCAGTGAATTGACTTTCAACATTTTATCCGAGGTAAACCCCTGATCTTACTCAAAAATTCTCACTGAATAAAGTTGTAACATGACTCGTTATACTTCAAAAGGCATTGTGATTTTTAAAAATGTTGCATTTTCCCAATGATGAAAGCTGTTCACTTGTAGAGTAACTGATTATGGGCAATTAGCTGGAAATATTTGGCTGGAATTCTAGTTTCAGATAGAGAAAATTGATTCAATGGCTGATGTGAAAAATCTAGCTGCTTTGACCTGACTACGAACCCACCCTTTATCCTACAATGAGGGTCACATGAATTACAGAAATTACAGAGACTGGTATCCAGACAAGTGGAGGCACCACACAGATGTCTGCCCCCTGGGAATATCATGATCTTTAAGCTCTAAGACTGGAACATGGAGGAAAGATCAACTGAAATGTAAATGGGTTTATTTTTCTCACTTCTCCCTTAGGACCAGCGATGCAGGCAGAGGTCAATTGCCATTCTTTTCTTTGGTGCCACAGCTTAAAGGAGGCCAGTACAAGGCAGAGCCTATTGTCAATAGATCAGTGATGTTACGGTGTTACAGATGTCATGTAGGAGAATCCCCAAGGAAGCTTATCCTACACGCGCCATCATAGATTTCAGAGTTGTAATTTTGAACACACTAGATATCTATGAAGTCATGAGGGCTAAGAAAGGGTGAAGAAATATATTCTTTTTGTCCCAGGGAAGGAAAGCCAAAAGCTGCAGGGCAGAAGTTTAAGGAGAAAGCTGAAAGATTTAAAAGGGACATGAGGGGCGATTTCTTGCAGAGGATATATTGAATAAGCTGCTAGAAAAATAATGCTTGAGGCAGCTACAGTAACAACATTGAAAAACCCCTTAGATAAATACATGGGTAGGTGGATTTCACAAGGATATGGCCAACTATGGACAATGGGACTAGCTTTGTGGGTGCCATGGTCAGCATAGAAGAGTTCCCATGCTGTATTACTTTATGCTGAATTTTGAAGTCAATAAAAAAAGAGAAACATTTTCAAAGATATGGATATGGATCTGTTGGCACCACATCCGTTGATATCTGTTACCATATACCAGCATTATAGACATCCACATAGCATTTTTAAAAAAGGGCAGGTATCCAAGCTAGTATCCAATCAAGTGTCAAGTACTCTGCAGAAGCAACGTGATTTCTTCTGTCTTGGATGTCAGTTTGATTTTGTATGGGGAGGTGCTGTCTTGACTAGTTTGACTGAATTTTTCAAGGAGGTGATTAGCTACTTTGAAAAAGGTAATGCAATCATTGGGGTTTATATGGACTTTGAGAGGGTCTTTGACTAGGTCCCACATAGGAAACTGGTGCAAAAGATAGAATGCATGGATTCCAGGACAATTTGGAAAACCAGATCTGGAATTGGATTGGCTGAGTGATAGGAAACAGAGGATGGTTTTTACAGTAATAACCAATGGTGCTTGAATCCTTGCTGTCAGTTATATATTCTGATAGACCTGAACGATTAGAAGTGTGCAAATAATGCAAATATTGGTGTTGGTAGTGATGACAGTATTCATTGGTTACAAGTCGATATGGATTGGTAAGATTCTCTGAGAATGACAGGTGGAATTTAATTGTGAAAATTCCTGGGCAGTACAGTGGCAAAGATAGTAGAGTTAATGTCCAACAGCTCAAATCTCACATCAGGGGAAAAAGTCCTAACCTATTCAACCTTTCCTTTTATCTCAAGTCTTTCAGTCCCAGCAACATCTTTGTAATTTTTTTCTGTACTCTTTCAATCTTGTTGCTATCTTTCCTGTAGGTAGGTAACCAGAACTGCACACAATACTCTAAATTTGGACTCACCAATGTCTTATACAACTTCAGCAAACATCCCTACTCCTGTATTCAGTGCTCTGACTTATGAAGCCAATGTGCCAAAAGGTCTCTTTATGCCTTATCTACCGTGAAACTCTGCTCCACCATTTCATTCTGGCTGATTTATTACTCCTCTCAAACCTGCATCAAGATTTCAAAATGCTGTAGCATATTAAGCAACAGGATAAGTGTCAATAGGATGTGAAAATAGGATCAATATAGATAGGTAGCTAATGGGTCAAATGAGCTGTTTCCATGCTCTGTGACTCTATGCCACAGAACGATTCAATATGGTTTCCTGCACCCCAATGTCGGTTGTACATAGGCAATTCAGTGTGCATGGATGAAGTGTTCCTTGTCCAGACGGATTCACAGGTGACAGATCCTGGAATTCCTTGACGGAATTTCACAACTCCTGGCTAAGGTCAGCAGGAGATGCATTGTAAAAACAGGTTTGCCAGTTTGCCACTGTGTTCACAAAGGAAGAGCTGAATAATTCCTATTGGATTTTTAGTCTGCTCTGCTAAAAGTACCATTCTGAGAATGTCAGCTCTGCATCTGTTCAAACAAATAGATAGCCAGTGAACTTTGTCAAGTCTAGCTGAACGGTAGAGAAAAAATAACTTTGTGGTGGCATTGTCACGCTGAAAGAATATTTTGGCAAACAAATGTTAGCCCAAGAATGAATTGAACCAGAAAAGTATGAGTAATTTTCATCAAGATGCTATCTCACATACTTGACATGATGGCACATATTGAAACATTGTGTAGCTAGTGAATTCCAGATGACTTAGCGCTTCCTAATAAGTGGAGAAAATGTTTCAAACAAACATGTTGAGCATATGTTCAAGCAAACAAATAACGTTTGGTGGAAAGCTTTACATGATTGCAGCAATTATTTAAATTGAAAACATTTTTGATTATAATTGACATTGATTTATGAAAGGAAAATTATATTTGACTTATCTAATAGAATTTTTTGAGAATGTATCAACTAGAAGAGATAAAGAGATCCTGTGGATGAGGTCCATTTCTAATTTCTGAAGACTTTTGATAAGGTCCCACAAAGGAACAAAGTTGAAGCCCATGGAATTGGGGGTAATATCATGGTGTGGATTGAGAATTAGTTTATAGATTAAACTAATCTGTGGTGGGGTGGGACGAATAAATAGGTCTTTCTCAAAGTCAAGGTCGAGTTTATTGTTATATGCACAAGCTAATATATGGACAAGTTGATGCACCATCAATAACTCTCAGAGACGTGAGGTGAGAATAGGCTTTTATTAGCTGGAAGAAAGAACAAGCAGCAAGTGACCACCACACTACCTCCTGGAGACTGAGGAAGGGGCTGTGCCTCCAATCGCCTTTATACCGGGGTCTGTGGGAGGAGCCACAATCTGTAGGAAGAGCCACAAGAGCAATCAGCCGGGGGGGGGGGGGGGGGGGGCGTGTCCAGACAGGTATATGTAGTTCACCACACAAGTGCAATGAAAAACTTACTTCAGTACTGAGGTTGGATTGTGTCTAACAATGAGGATGCCATGATGCTTCAAGGGGATAGAGTCGAGCTGAGTCATCAAGCTACAACATGACATATGGAGTACACTGTGGAGGAAGATGAGGTTCTCTGCTTCAGTAGATAATGGTGATGCTTTCAAAGGAGGAAACTTGGGAAATGTTGATTCACAAAGGTGTCCGGGTGTCCATGTACTCGGTTTACATGCAGACTTTATGCCAGAGGATTTAAGTACAAAAGTAAAGATTTCTTACTATAGATACATAGAGAGCTTTGTATTGTGTACAACTGATCTCCTTATTTGATAAAGGATATAATTACCATCAAGGATTCCTTGGATTTGCCCAACTGGTTCCTGGAAGAGTAGGTCCTCATATGAGGAGGGATTGAGAAGGTTAGGCCTCCATCTGATGTTATTTAGATAAATGGGAGGCAGAAATCACTGAAGCATACAAAATTCTGAGAGGGCTTAAAGGAGCAGGTGCAGCAAAGATGGTTCTGCAGATGGCGGAGTCTAGAACTAGTCTCAATAAGAAGAAAAGCCATTTAATTGTGAGTTAAGGAGGAATTTATTTACCCAAACAGTGGTCGCATTGTCTAACCCAGAGAACCTAATCATGAGTTATATTTAAAACTAAGAGCTGCATGTTGGAGAAATTAAGAAATATGATATTGAGATCTAATGTCAGCAACAGTCTTACTGAAAGGCAAAGCAAGATCGAGAGGCTTATAGTTGCCTACTCCTTTTCCCATTATTTATATCCTTATCTACATATATTTTAGAAATGCAGAGCAAAAATATTCCAATAAATTGTTGAACTTGGTTTGAACGGAAATTTGAAAAATTCTCTTAAATAGTACAGTATGTTTCTTCTCCCATAATATATGCAAAATTTTTAATATTAGCAAAATAAAGTAAGCAAAATGCACACTCCTGTACTTAATAAAGTGGCCAGTGATTGTATAATCATGGTCTTCTGCTGCTGTAGCCCATTGACGAGAAGGTTCGACGTGTTGTACACTCATAGATGCTCTTCTGCACACCACTGTTGTTACTTGTGGTTATTTAAGTAAATGTCACCTTCCTGTCAGCTTGAACCATTATGGCCATTAGCTCTGACTTCTTTCACTTTCACAAGGCACTTTCACCCACAGAACTGCAACTCATTGGATTTTTTTGTTTGATTTTTTTTGCACCATTTTCAAGATTGCTGTGCATGAAAATCCCAAGTGATCAGCAGTTTCAGAGATACTCAAACCACTCCGTCCGGCACCAACAAATCATTGCACATTCAAAATCATTTAGATCACAGTTCTTGCCCATTCTGATGTTTGTCTGAATAACAACTGAACCTCTTGAGCATGTCAGCATGCTTTATTGCATTGAATTGCTACCACATGATTAGCTAATTAGATATTTGAATTAACAAGCAGGTGTACAGGCGTATCTCTTAAGTGGTGACTGAGTGTATAATTTCCCTCCAATACTCATACAGTATAGACAAGCACTGTGTAATTCCATTAATGTTTCTATTGCAACATGCCCGTGTGTGGCAGTTAGCTTAACACTTTGCAGAGCCAGCTGTAATATTGGAGTTCAATTCCTGCAGCTGTCTGTAAGGAGTTAGTACATTGACCTTGTGTATTTCCTCTGGGTGCTCTGGTTTCCTTCCTCATTCCAAGGATGTATGGATTGTGGGCATGCTACGTTAGTGTTAGAAGCATGAAGACACTTGAGGGATGCCCCAGCACACCCTTGGACTGCGTTGGCCATTGAGGCAAGACTATGCTGGGTTTAAATATTTCAACGTACATGTGAGAATTAAAGCTAATCTTTATAGAGCTCATCCTTGTACAATCAGTGGGAAAGGTTGGGCAAGCTCAGGCTTTTCCCTATGGAGCAAAGGAAGATGAGAGGTGACTTAATAGAAGTGTATAAGCTGATAAGTGGACAGCCAGCATCTTATTTGCTGGATAGAAATAGCTAATACAAGAGGGCATAATTTTAAGGAGATCGAAGGGAAATATAGGGGGGATGTCAGAGCTAAGTTTTTTTTTTACACAGAGAATGATGGGTACATGGAGTGCTCAGCCAGGGTGCTGGTAGAGGCAGATACATCAGGGACATTTAGGAAACTTATAGATAAGCACCTGAATACTGCATACATACTTTGATAATAAATGTGCTTTGAACTCTGATAGTTCTGCACAGAAGTCCCTGCTACAGGTGTTACATGAGCAGGTAAGTGAGAAGTGGTAATGCCTTCTTGATAAGGGACAGCATTACAGCAGTACTTAGAGATGACATTCTTGGGGGAATTGTCCAGTGAGGCCTTATGGATAAACCTTAGGAACAAGAAGGGGAGGGTCTCTCAAATGAGGCTCTCTTATTGTGGATGAGGTGTGTAATGTGTCCTAGAAAGTTTCCTGAGTTAACATATATATAAATAGGGTACTAAAGCACAGCAGGGCTCATTTTGAGGGAACTAGGCAGCATCTAGCAGAGGTCAGTTGAGAGAGCCTGTTTGGAGGCAAAGGAATGAAGAGAACATGGGAGGCTTTTAAGAGCATGATGTCAGAAGTCTAGAAGCAGAATGTTCCCTTTAGGATGAAGGGAAAACCTGACAAGCACAGGGAATCTTGGCTGGTGAGAGATGTTGAGGCTTTTGCCTTGAAAATGAAGGAAGGATACTTTGGAGGTTTGAAGATGAGCAAGTCTCTTGAGGACTATTAAAAGATTAACATTTCTCTTAAGAGGGAAATCAAGGAGACAAAGAGAGGTTATGAGATGGATCTTTCCGGTTGAAAGAGTTGAAAGGTGGCTAGGAAGATCCCTTTAGAGATTATTAAGCTGAGCCGTAGAAAAGATTTATACAGGATTTTCTGATCACATTCGTGCTTTAACCAATGTGGCCCTCATACTGCAAATAATGTTTTCTAATCCATCAGTTATCTTATAACCAACTCACATTAAGGAATTGCATTATGGCAGAACTACCTGCATGCAGGTTTTGCCAACTTGGTCATAGGGAATGCAACTTATTCTCATTCATGAAGTTCATAAAACATAGAAAAGTACAGAACAGTACAGGTTCTTCAGGTACAGAATCGTGGTAACCTTTAAACCTAATACAAGATCAATCTAATGCTTACCTCCGTCATAGTTCTCCATTTTTCTTTTGTCCAGGTGCTTATCTATAAGTTTCCTAAATGTCCCTGATGTATCTGCCTCTACCAGCACCCTGGCTGAGCACTCCATGTACCCATCATTCTCTGTGTAAAAAAAAACTTAGCTCTGACATCCCCCCTATATTTCCCTTCGATCTCCTTAAAATTATGCCCTCTTGTATTAGCTATTTCTATCCAGCAAATAAGATGCTGGCTGTCCACTTATCAGCTTATACACTTCTATTAAGTCACCTCTCATCTTCCTTTGCTCCATAGGGAAAAGCCTGAGCTTGCCCAACCTTTCCCACTGATTGTACAAGGATGAGCTCTATAAAGATTAGCTTTAATTCTCACATGTACGTTGAAATATTTAAACCCAGCATAGTCTTGCCTCAATGGCCAACGCAGTCCAAGGGTGTGCTGGGGCATCCCTCAAGTGTCTTCATGCTTCTAACACTAACGTAGCATGCCCACAATCCATACATCCTTGGAATGAGGAAGGAAACCAGAGCACCCAGAGGAAATACACAAGGTCAATGTACTAACTCCTTACAGACAGCTGCAGGAATTGAACTCCAATATTACAGCTGGCTCTGCAAAGTGTTAAGCTAACTGCCACACACGGGCATGTTGCAATAGAAACATTAATGGAATTACACAGTGCTTGTCTATACTGTATGAGTATTGGAGGGAAATTATACACTCAGTCACCACTTAAGAGATACGCCTGTACACCTACTTGTTAATTCAAATATCTAATTAGCTAACAGGAGACATTCCTGACTTAAAAGCATGTCTTTTAGGTGGTGTGCCTTTTGGTCTGTACATCTAATAGAATGTTTAAATAGCATCAATACATGGAATATATATGGTCTATAATACATATTAAAGCTACCAAGGGAATGAAGCTGGATGCATTTTAGGAGGTACAATTGTTTACTCAATGTTTTGCAATTAGCTCTCTCAATATGCCATGTCTTCTTTAGACAATTTATTTCTAGAGGTTAACACCAGAAACCTAACATCAACCCTTCACTATCACCCAATCACCTGAACTTCACCCTTTGATCATTTCTGCTCTGAGCTTACTTATACGTTCTCCTGCCACTCCATTGCAGAAAATAGAAACGTCGAATTTCAGGACCGAGAGGAGATTGATACAGTAGCTTTATTTGCTCAATCCTGAGCTCCCAGTGGGAAATTCAATACCATTCCATACTTAGATTCCTTCCTGCACTGAGCAACACAAAAATAATTGCTTCGAAAGCTTGGCACCAAGTAAGGGCTGAGAACAGAGTTCATGAAGTGGCTGAAACTAACAGCAAGGATTTACGCAAGGTCCGAGAAACATCAAAGAGAAGGAAGTTGGAGAAAATGCTGTTAGCAGAAATTTAAGTAAACAGAGTGGGAGGAGGTTTACTGGAGCGTAAATAACAGCACAGAGGAGTCGGCAGTGCAGTCTGCTATTACTCTGCTTCACATTCTGTTCAATGTGCTCTGCTTCACTTCTGAGCAAATACTCCAGGCAGAGATCTGTGGAGGTGAGGAGGGGGTGGTGGATTCAGTTTTTACCCTGATGCAACATCTCCATAGCTGCTGCGGGACTGTCATCTCTCTGATCATAAAGTTCATGTTTAATGTTCCCATGTGCGTGACTGCAATTGGAGGCAAAATATTTCAACCTTCATCCTTTTCATTCTTTGCTATCTGGGCTACATATTTTCCATTTTACGTACTGCTTATGTGACAGAAATGGTTTGTGAAGGCTGACAGATGTTTTGAGAATATTGCTTTCCTAAAATTAACATCACAATATATGAAGTAAATGTTTGAATAGATAGGCATTAGGAGCAGTGTATGGTATTTCCAGGTGAGTTGGACAGTAGTGGTGGACTGATCAAAATTCTCTTTTTGTGTTTGGAATCCTTCAATGCGTTTATGTTTAATAAGTCACTTATATGCTAAATGTTTTAGAAAATTTACTCCCTATGGACAGGTTATGGAGGATACTGTTTTAAATAATGATCCATCATGTTTAAGAAAACTTAATAGATATTTCTCTGTATATGACACAGGTACCGAGCTGTTGTGTCCTGGAGTCGCGTTCAGGGGACTGGAGTTCCCCTGCAGACAGCGTTAGAGATCATTATTATCTGGGTTCTCTCTATTGTCTTGGCCATTCCTGAGGCCATGGCCTTTGACATATATCCGCTGCAATACAGAGAAAGGTTGCTCCATGTCTGTTTCCTTTTTCCAAAAACACCGTTTAATAAGGTAGGACTGCTATGAAGAACAATAAAGATGCAAAGTATCACCATATAAAATAAAAATAAGAAAGCAGCAAAAACTTAGTGATTTTATCTGTTATGAACTGGTATTTGCAATTACATGGTTTGCAAACTAAAGAATAGAAAAGGGTTGAAATGAAATGCTGAGTTTATTAAAACAGGTGTCATGAAAGCAAATAAAATCCAGGCCAAATGAAATTTAGTATCCTTACTAGTTGGTATTAGACACTTAATGCTCTAGGTCTGGTTTCACTTCCAGGTTGTAAACTCATGGATTCTTACTGTCATTGGCAGAAAGTGAAATTACTTACTGACTTTCTGCCCATTACGCCACTGGCTGCAATGAGGGTCCTCCACCTCTGTCTGTATAGCAGGATTCTTCATTGTTGTTTCCATAACTATTGTGTTTTTGACCAATCAGGATTGTTAGCCTTATGGTGAACCTCTGCACCTGGAGGACCAATGGACCACTCTTAGTCTGGTCTCTACCCTTTGACCTGTTGGCATGGGTGACCCTACCAAGAGCCAAAGTACTCCAGGTCATTGAGGCATGCTTTCATCCAAAACCTATGACAAGGTTGCGGTCCTAGAGGGTAAAATGACCTATGAGTAAAACCAAATTTGCAGTAACTGTAGGTATCTCAACAAGTGATTAACATTGAAGTTTCCCCTGTTACCATGAAGATTATCTTTCATATTTAAATCTGCTCTTCATTTACGTAAATACTAGCACACATGATTGCTTCCTACTTTACAATGTGTATATCAGTGGGACAAAAGAACTCTATTGAACAGTAGGGAGGGCAAAGAAAATATTTTAACCAGGTTTCTTTTCAAGTGGTTCTTTACTGCTGTATAGTTTTCATTTTCATTTGTGACATGTTTTGGATGTCTTTTTTTTAGTATAAACACATTTTGGGAAGTATTCACTTGGAAGCAGTAAAGGCCAAAAATCTACAAAATCAGAAAAGCCGAATCTAATAAAAAGAGTCTCAAAAGTACATCAGCATAAGGCTGATGAGACCTGATTTGAAATAGTACACATGGCCCAGTATCAAGTTATTGTGCTTAGGTCATGGAGATCACTATAGCTACACCAGTAGTTTGTACTTTCAGAGCCAATGTAACATAGTAAAATGCTCAAATTCATTCCAAAGGAGCACATTCAAACAACAATTGACACTTAACCATACAAGGAAACATTGGGGAAGATTTCATAAGGTGTGTTTTAAGGAGGCTCTTAAATGGAGAGAGAGCAATTTGAAAATGGAGAGGATCAGAGGGGTGTTTCCAGAGTGTAGGCCTTGAGCACTGGAGATTGAGCCACCAAGGGACATTGTTGAGAGTCAAAAGTTCATATGCAGTGTGTTTTGGGGTTGAAAGAGCTACAGAAATGAGGATGGGGAAGGCATGAAGAGATTTAAATACTAGCAAGAGAATTTTTAAATTGAGACTGTACTTAACCAAGCACCATTGCAGGCTAGCAGACACAGAAGTGTGGCTTGTGCAGACTTAGAGCTGAGTTTGATGACATTGTTAGCCCATTCTCTAGAGCAGCTAGAAGGATAGGCTTTACACTCAACTTTCTGAAAATTTTCTACCAACCCACCCCCACTATATAACACCATCCTTTGACAAAACAAATCCATGCCAGGACCATGAAAAGTGTGGAACATTTCTCAGCAAAGCACAGGTGGACATCAATACTAAAATTTACCATTGACCAGTGCACATCACAGCCTTAGGCAACTGAGGGAAAAAGTGTTTGATGAATAAGAGCTCAAGCCTGCCAGATGGTCTACCTACCCTCTGAATATTTCTGAAACTTGGACTATCTACAGTAGGCACCTCAAGGTACTGAAAGAATGTCATCCATGCTGCTTGACAATACCGTCCAAAGTCACTGAAGTGATATCCTGAACATTAAGTACTATTGTTCTCTTCCAGACCATTATCTTCACCAGTGAGGCTCTTGTTACACGCAGTGAGATCTATTAAGCAGGCCACATTAATTGCATGGAGAATACCATTCACCTGAACAGACGAGAGAAAAAAAAATCAAGGATGTGTATAAATCTTACTAAAAAATTGCAACATCTACATTGACTTGTGTGAATCTATAGGCTAAGGCAGGTTGAAGTGAAAAAGGATCATTTGAGAAACACTGAGAACCTTGAGTCATCACAAAGTATCCACTTCACAACCCAGCCAGCAACTTCCTGCTCCATCTGTGAAGGAGTCTGCAGTTCCCCCATTAGCTTCATCAATTATCCGGCAACCCACAAAGCCTGACTAAAAGCGAGCCAGTCTTCATCCTGAGGGACTGACTAAGAAAAAGATGGGTAAGTAGTGCAAGGAAGAATCAGGAATAAGGCTGTCGAGTTTTGGATGACCTCAGTTGTGGATGGTTGAAAGCGTCTCAAAAGCACCCCATTCTCCTGTAAAATTGTGAGAAGTTTTATCATCAGACTATCTTTAGCCTGTACTGCTCAGTTGTTTTTCTACAGTCTGATGAAGGAGGTACAGTTATTGTTGTCCCAGATGTCCTTAAAGGACTCTACAGTAAAGTAGATTTACAAACGTAGCAAGTTCCAGGAAAATCACTTGGAAATTTTATTAGTGAATGGACGTGGCTGGTGCCACTTGTTCGCTGCTGAACACAAAATGGACGGATAAATGTCTCACTCAAGCATCCAATTGTAAGTAAGCAAAGTACAGTTCTCATTGAAAATACATCAATTGTACGGTGTTCTTTTTTGCCCCATTCCCACCAGCAAGTTAATTCACTTTACAGGCCATAAACCAAACATTCTAAATTTAGTAAGATAGCTCCCAGTTGCTTCATTTTAGGTAGCCCTAGCCAGTCTGGATAATTAAAAAAACGGAAATCTTCAGCAGGTCAGGCATTGGTCAGTTTAGCAGCCAGTCAAACCTACTGCTGCCCACATGGCTGTGGGCTTTCTATCAATTATCTTAACTGGTCCAGTTTCAATATTTTAGCTGTGAGCATGAAGAAAAAGCCTAATTAAAATATCACAGATGGATATGATGCATGAAAGACAGTTTATCATGAAAGGCAGAAGGAAGTTTGCACATTTCTATCTGCAAACAGGATGTATTATATCCCACATCCTCATGCTGTGAAGTTATTTTTCCTATATTTTAAAGACATGTTTTTGTTGCACTTCAGCCTTCAATTTAACTGCATAAGCATGGTCCTCTCTAAGCTTATCACCTGTGGAGATACGTTGGATCAAACCCTTGCCTGAGCAATAGTTCATCTTCAGTCTCAAGGTTCTAAAATGATTGGCATGAGTACCAGACAGCTTGAGAATTTTACTTCCTTATATAGTAATCTTTTCTTAAAATAGTTAAATTATTTGCCAGAATGTTATCTCTTAAATGGCAAGCACCTCTGCAGTCACTATATTTCCATTTGTAATCTTAGTTTCCTTAATGTAATGACTTGTCCCCGTTTAAAATGCTGAATTTTCCTTATTTGCTTAAATTAGTATTCCTACATGGAATACTTCCCATCCTCACTCTGTTCTAGAGGAGCACAGATGTGCTTTTCCAATGAAATATCATCCACCATAAAGAGCAAACCGTTAGCAAATTCAACAGGATTGTATCAAAAGTTGTTGGGCCTCATTCTCCCCAGTTTGAACCTCTGACTACTCCAGGGACATTCAGTGAAAAAAAAACAAGTCTTTTTCTCTTGCACAGTAAGCCATCTCCTATGACCCATCTCCTCCAGCACATTTACATCCAACATGTGATGTGCTCCTGGTGTTTGGTATCACTGAAGGTGTCAGATGTCTTTGCTAATCCCATTCCCCACACCTTTCCTTACCATACTCAAAGGACCTCCCTCTATGCAGAGACTGTGTCCTCTGGGAGTCCAAGACCAGAGGACACAGCCTCAGAACAGAGGGATGTCCTTTTAGAATGGAGACGAGAAGGAATTTCTTTAGCCAGAGTGTGGTGAATCTGTGAAATTCATTGTACAGGTGGCTGTGGAGGCCAGATAGTTGGGTATGTTTAAGTTAGAGGTTGATAGATTCTTGATTAGTCAAAAATATGGGGAGAAGATAGGAGATTGAGGCTGAGAGGAAAAATGGATCAGCCAGGACGAAATGGCAGAGAAGACTCAATGAGCCAAATGGCCTAATTCTCCTCCTATATCTTATGGTCTTAGACAGTCAAACCTTATGGTCTTAGACAGATTTGGTTGGGGAAATCCATTTAGAAACAACAATGGCCAAATATCTGTAAAATCATTACAGTGATAGGAGTGGGAATTGAAAATAAAATTGTCAACAGGGTAATTGTGTAAGAACAAATACAAAATGAGGAACTTGGTTCCAGTTCTTCTTGCACAGATACCTGCAGCCCACATCTGTCACACCAACAAGCCATGTCCAGCTTTGGATCAGCAATTCTCACTCTAGTCCTTCTTTTTCTGCCCTTTTGCCCTCTCTGAGTTCACTTTCTCACTGTTGACTTCATTCCAAATAAACAGATGGCAATGATTTCCCATTTGACCGCATGCAAGAATACCGTCACTGATTATGACTGTGATGACAAGCTATTCCTTAATTACTCCTTAGTTTTGAATATGGTCGTCAGTGAGTGAGAAGGCTAACAAACCAGCACTGATCATGGAGGAGATTTTAGCCTTCATTTTCCTTTATTATTTGAAAAGATTTCCCCTACTGAAGTAAATAGCTGAAAGCTTTTAATACAAGGTAATTTCCTTTATATTAAGTATCATTGGGTTACTTTAGAAAAATATCCAGTTCATGTTGTAATGTAAAAGAACATTTTACTCTGTCAAATATATGAACCTGCAGTGGCCTACCTGTGTGTTGCTAACTCATCAAGTAGCAAGGTTGCATTGTTATGCGTGAAACTTTCTGAAACTGATCAAAGTGTTCACCTCAGAGCTGCAGCCATCATTAGAGCATGCACATCACTGCTTGGAAGTGGAACAGCTTGCAGCATGCAAACCTGTACTGTCTGCATTGCTTTCCTTAAAATGTGTTACTCTTCCGTGTCTGTTGTACTTAGATTAGACTATTCCAATACTCTTCAAATCAAGTTGTCATGTGCACAAGTACATACTATTATGATTCGGCAACAATGAATATCGAATTGAGACAGGTTTTTTATAAACAAAGAAACATTTATTTAAACTCAGCTCAGCAACAAATGAAAAGTAAACAAACAATTAACTTAACCAGAAGTTAACTGCTATATGGCAACTCGAACAATTCTTAAAACGATAAATGTAAACACAGTTCTTAAAAGTGGTAAATGCGAAAGTCCAAATGATATTACACAGTCAATTAGGAGAGACTTTCCTGAAGTAACGAATTCCTCGACAGTGTGGCATTACTGCTGAATCCCAGCCGAAATATGCCTTGCCCAAAGGATTTACAATGAAGGAAACAAAAACGGCTTAAAGGAACTGACCTTTTCCCTGGCAATTAACACTGCGCCCAGCCCTTTCTGCTTTCACAATGCAGGGGCTATCTCGGATGCAGGTTACTACCTCCTTGAACGAGGATTCAATAAGGTCAATCCTGTATTACCACCGACGATACCAACTTTACTCGATCCTTCGGGTTCCCACACTTCAATAAATTCTTCACTCTCCGACTGGACTAAAACTGGCAGCGTTGTGGGGAAACTGCTGGCAATAACCTTTGAGACTTAAGATAGAAATTAAAACTCCACTTTAAAACAAAACTGTGTTACGAGACAAATACGCAGCATAACAGAGTAACTGACGAATTAAACTACGAACTGACCTGTGTCACAACAAGGCTTTCCTGTTTTATACCTGTTGAAACAGGCCGTCACATGACCTCTCACTGGCGGGAAAATTACATCATGTGACCTCACACTGGCAGGAAATTACATCACCCCACCATCACAAGACCATTACATCATGCTCACCAGATACTCAATTACATCATGGTCATAAGACAGTCACAAGATACCCACAGGGTATGTAATAATACAGTCATAGAATCATAGAGTAATGCAGCACAGAAATAGGTCATTTGGCCCAATTATTCATGCTGACCACAGCATTAACCCTGCTAGGCTCAGTTACCCACTTTTGACATTTAACCTTCCAAGCCTTTCCTCTTCATGCAGCTTTCCAAAGGTCTGTTAAATGTACCTGCCCTGACCGGTTCCTATGGCAGCTCATTCCAGACATTCACTAACCTCCGTGCACAGGTATGCTCAGGTGCAATGGAAAACTTGCCTTCAGCAGCATTACAGGTACATAGCATCAGATACACAACATTCACAAGAAAAATGTAAATTATACAAGCAAGAACTCAATTAGAGAAAAAAAATCAAATTAATGTGGTCATAGAGTCATTTCATTGAGGTAGTAATTAGAGTTGTGCAGGTTGGTGCAAGAACCAAATGGTTCAATGTAATTAGCTGTTCTTGATGGTGTGGGACTTGAGACTTCCGTACCTTCTATCCAATGGTAGATGGTATGGCCCAGATGGTGAAGATCTCTACAGCCTGTCCAATGGTAGATGGTACGGCCCAGATGGTGAGGAACTTCTCCACAGCCTGTCCAGTGGTAGATGGTATGGCCCAGATGGTGAGGATCTTCTCTACAGCCTGTCCAATGGTAGATGGTATGGCCCAGATGGTGAGGATCTTCTCTACAGCCTGTCCAATGGTAGATGGGATGGCCCAGATGGCGAGGATCTTCTCTACAGCCTGTCCAATGGTAAATGGTATGGCCCAGATGGTGAGGAACTTCTCCACAGCCTGTCCAATGGTAGATGGGATGGCCCAGATGGTGAGGATCTTCTCTACAGCCTGTACAATGGTAGATGGGATGGCCCAGATGGTGAGGATCTTCTCTACAGCCTGTCCAATGGTAAATGGTATGGCCTAGATGGTGAGGAACCTTCTCCACAGCCTGTCCAATGGTAGATGGGATGGCCCAGATGGTGAGGATCTTCTCTACAGCCTGTCCAATGGTAGGTGGTATGGCCCAGATGGTGAGGATCTTCTCTACAGCCTGTCCAATGGTAGATGGGATGGCCCAGATAGCGAGGATCTTCTCTACAGCCTGTCCAATGGTAAATGGTATGGCCCAGATGGTGAGGAACTTCTCCACAGCCTGTCCAATGGTAGATGGGATGGCCCAGATGGTGAGGATCTTCTCTACAGCCTGTACAATGGTAGATGGGATGGCCCAGATGGTGAGGATCTTCTCTACAGCCTGTCCGATGGTAAATGGTATGGCCTAGATGGTGAGGAACCTTCTCCACAGCCTGTCCAATGGTAGATGGGATGGCCCAGATGGTGAGGATCTTCTCTACAGCCTGTCCAATGGTAGGTGGTATGGCCCAGATGGTGAGGATCTTCTCTACAGCCTGTCCAATGGCAGATGGTATGGCCCAGATGGTGAGGATCTTCTCTACAGCCTGTCCAATGGTAGATGGTATGGCCCAGATGGTGAGGATCTTCTCTACAGCCTGTCCAATGGTAGATAGTATGGCCCAGATGGAGAGGATCTTTTAAGATGAATGTTGCCGCCTTGAGGCAGCTCCTCACATAAACACTTCTGACAGTGGGGAGGGATCTGTTTCATGTTCTTGAAATTGTGGAAGTCCCAGCCACTTATCACCTACATTTTCATTGACCTACTTTAGCTGCTAGTTAAGCCGTGCTGTGATTTCAGTTTTCTTTGCCTTTGCTTTCTAAGCCTGGTGCTTGGCCATTGTTTTCACCTTGACCATCACAAGCTCTGCTGCCCTCTGAGATCTCAGTTCTCATCTGACTCCACACACCACCAGTATTGGTATCTCACCATCAACAATTTTACCTCCAGCTGCAAGGCTTTCAATTCTAGGAATTCCTCCCTTCATACATTTTTCCCACTGTATCTCTTCTCCTTTCTTTAAGACATCTTTTAAAATCTACCTTTCTGCTTAAACATTTAATTTCTTTTTCATCTTTTCTTTTCTTTTTCATTTTTTTCTTTTTCTTTTTTTCCAAATTTTGTTAAAGCTGTTGTGGCATGTTTCAGTACATAACTAAAGGAAAAGCCAGCTTGTTGTTATTCCTGCAATTATTCCTATTGAATCTTTCAACAGCCTGTTGAATGGCTTAGAGTAAGCATTTCTTTTAGGAAATGATCATTATTCTTGTTTTGTTTTGGAGTGACCTTGAACTGTTTCGTGCTTCTTCCTTGGTCCAGTTTCAAATTTAATTAACCAAGATCTCATATTGTAAGGAGATTTAAGAAAGAATATTAAACTTTAATATTTAACACAGAAACAAAAACATTACACAACCTTCAAGTTCTAGCTAAAATCTTTGTTGGAATCTGTAACCCGCTATCAACCCTTGCGAAAAGGTGCCAGTATCCATAATCTCTCTTCCAGAAAGAGTGTTGATGTCTCCATTCTCCCTTCCAGGAAGTGCCAATAGTCTAGACTCCTATCCAGGAAATGTGCCTTTGTGTCTGACCACTGCAGCCAGTGCCATTAAGTTCTTGATCTCCACCTCGGAACCTCAACGCCCCCTCCCAGTGAGCAGCACAAACTTGTCTGCTACCTCCCTTCCAGCCTCAGGGAAGGAAATTCATTGGCACATTTGTAAAGGTACAGTTCCCAACCAGTTTGCACTCCAGTGCAATGAGCCATTAACCAAAACAATCACTGATCCATCCCATTTATGCCTTCCCAGCAGAAGTAAATAGCTATAATGAAGGCATGTGTATCAGAGCAGCTAAGAGGGAGTTATATGAGTACTTAAGAAAACGGAGTGAAACGGAGTGTGGATATGAGATCACCATGGTTTGTTACAATCTGGAAATAATTCTGAGAAGCCTTACTCTATACCAATGCTTAATGACTCTATGAATCTGAATAATTGCATGACTTTTTATTGATGAAGCAGAACACAATGTGACTATGATCATTATATTTACTCTCAATTCGCCAAATAGTAATCATTATTTAAAAGACTGGTGTTTTTTTTTTCTTGGTCTGTTAAGCATTAAAATTTTTTTCTTTGTTTTGTATCTTTTTGGCTATCTCTTTTTGATTTTAATGATTAAAATATATTTTTACCTCTCAAAGTCATAAATACTCATGCATTGGGGCCAGAAGGCATATATGATGAAAACTTCTTTGACATGAAATCTTCACGTTTGTCATGAATATTTGTCCTCATGGTTTTTTATTGTGTTCTACAAACAAGAGTTGGATTACGTGATAAACATTATACTGTACAAATCAGAGCTCTCGTCACTCAGTAATGAACTTTCATCATACAATGCTGTGGAAAGGTTTTCAACTAATCATAGTTTATCAAGTGTTTAAAAATTTATTTCAACTAATCAAGTAATTAAAATAATTACAAGATAATAGTTACTATGATCATATTTTAATCAATAGCAAAATTCTGATATGGCTTGCCTCTATAGAGATACCATTTAAAATAATCATGTTTAGATTCCCTTGCCAGCTTGCTCCTAATTCTGTTAATCCTACAGTTTTATCAGATCTAGGTTGATTTCCAACCTACTAAAATGAGTCTCATTCAATTAAATATTTGTACTTTTGATTGCTCTTTGTCCTTTCCCCTAACTAATCAGAGTGATAGGTATATGTTCTCAAGATGACATAAACAATGTTGGTCCCCAACATACTGATTAATGAAGTTCAGAACACACCACTGCTCAACCCAGAATGCTCTACAATTTCCCCATGCCTGTATCATATTTGCAGCTACAGAAATGATCATCTATTCTCCTATGATTATTGCATTCCCTGTCTTCCCTCCTCTGGAGCAGTGGCGCAATAACTTTGATTCTGGCTGGACACTTTGGATCAAACTTCTCCTTCTCCACTGTTCAGGGCTGAATGCCACTTCAAGATTGAGATCCACTCTCCTGCACCACCTACTTATTCCTTCATTTCCAACTGCCACGTTATTTAACTTTCATGTTAGTAAATTGTTAAAGCTGCATTCTATTTAAGATCAATCCATATGACCATCTCCTCACAAAAACTTGGTAAGAGATAGGTTTTAAGGGTCATCTTGGAAGCAAAAAGAACAGGTGGAGAAGGTCTAGTAGGAAATCTCAAAGTTTATTTCCAAGGCAGATGGAGACATGAAAACCAACAATGGAGCAGTGAGCAAGCACTTAGGGTGTGGTGGTGCATGTGAGCAAGGGAAGCCACGGAAAGATTTGAAAATCAAATGAGAACTTTAAAGTAGTCTGGACCAGAACCAAAAGAGGTGACGGTGCTCAGAATGAGCACATTGAAAAGTTGTTGGAACTTAGAATGAAAGTAACAGTGCTTTGATGAATTCAAGTTTGATTAACTTAAGTTAGGGGGGAGAGGTTGGTGTGGAAGATGGGAGGACAGTAGAGCATTGGAAATGGAGTCTTTGTCTTACAGAGACATGGATGAGATCATGAACAGCTCACAATCCAGGACAAGGTGGAGTTTGCAGTATGACAGAGGTAGAAGCAGGAATCATGTAGATGGCACAGGTATGAGGTCAGAAGGTCAGCTGTGGGTCTGACTGTACAAAGATTGTGAATATTCTGATACAGTCACACACAGTTCAGGGAAAGGGATGGAATTAGGGACTGATTTTGTTCATTTGAGTACTTAGTTGGAAGGAATATCAGCAGTGATAATAAAATCAAAGGATGATCCAGAAAACCAAATTTACTCAGATATGCCTGATCTAAGGAATCTGTCTAGAGTTAGGATGGGAAGCATCACAACTGAAATCTCTGCTCCAATCTTTTTCCCACTAGCTCTCCAGAGAAACATTGCCCATCAACTGGAAAAATCAGCTATTTCTTTTGCCAATCTTTGATGTGTCCTGCGTGGCACTTCTCACATATTGAACCATGGGTTTCAAATTTAAAATGGGATAATACATCTGAAAGTGCTGTTTATGTGGATAACAAAAATGAGCAGTGTATTTTGTTTGGCTGTGTCTTGTTTCCATCTAACAGAGAGTGATTTGTTTTCTTACAGTTCTACATCAACGTGAAGGACTGGTGGTTGTTTGTGTTTTATTTTTGCATGCCCCTAGCCTGCACTGCCTTCTTTTACACTTTGATGACCTGTGAGATGCTGAATAAGAGGAACAAGAGTCTGAGGATCGCTTTGAGTGAGCACTTGAAACGGGTAAGATCTTTGGCTCATCAATTAATATTAAAGAATTGTGTCAATTAAACTGACCCAGCTTCCTAGTTTCAATGAGTTCAGATCTCCCAAATTGTCTCCAGTAAGTTACGTGCCTTTTCAAACCCCTTCTAGTTACCTACAGTGAAAAGGTCAACTACTTTGCTAATACTTCCAAAAAAAATCACAAGACCAGTCTAACAATCTTGCACTTTTAGTGGAAAGCCCAAAGATGTGGAAATACTTTGAGTTGTTCTCAATATAATAGCAATTCTTCAATCCGATTTGTTTAATGCTCCTGCATTATTTCTTTGACGCACAAAATGCCGGGGAAGATCAGCAGGTCAGGAGCATCTATGGAGGTGAATCAATAGTCGGCATTTCAGGCCAAAGCATTGGCTGTTTATTTCCCTCTATAGCTGCTGCCTGACCTGCTGAGTGCCTCCATCATCTTGTGGGTGTTATTCTGGATTTTCCACATCTGTGGAATCTCTTGCGTTTATTATTACTTCATTGTATTTTTGTTGGTTGGCAAGAAGTATCATAAGTTCATTATCAGGAGCATTGGGGACAGGACACCAGCTCCTAGAAGATGAAATATGCACTTCTAACCATTCTATATTTAGCTAAACAAAGTGCACATATATCTTCAAAAACCAAAAAAAAAATTATTGATGATAAAAAATAAAAAAGCAGAAAATGATTGAAACACTCTGCAGGTGTGTAGAAGGAGAAAAAGCTATATTTCAGATTCAACATCCTTCATCAAGTATTTTTTGGGTGTCTTCCCATTAATGATACAATTTAACATGACAAGTTCGTTGTCCAGATCCTACTGCTAAGACAATCCCAGAGTACAGGAATGTTCCAGTAGGAAATCTCAAATAGTATTTCCAAACTGTCAGGTCACTATGTAGTTGGTCTTACCTTGAAATCCAGCAGTTTACTGATCTTCCCAAAAATCTCTGGTGCTATAAATGATGTTAAATGGTCAATATTGATTTAGCCACTGGTGAGACTGGTGTGGGAGGATGAAACAGGGATTGAAAGAGATCCAACATCATTACAGGGAGGTTTGCTAAATGTTGTCGGAGTGGAATTGAAGGGGAAATAAGACTCAAGAGTACAGCAAGGGTGAGGCTGTTCAGTAGACAGAAGAATGAGACAGAGAACAGTACAGTAGACAGATATAGAAGGGAAATTATGTTAGTCCAGGTGGATTTGATAAGGCACTTTGCGGGAATGCAAGGCTGCAATACATCAATGAGGAGCCTCAGCAGTAAAGCAGATAAACTGAGAGTTGTGATTAATTTAGGATTATGATATTATTGTTGTCACACAGACATGGGTGAAAGATGAGCAAGACTGACACCTCAGAATTCCAGTGTATACAACCTTCAGATGCAATATGGGGAGGGCTTAAATGGGGTGGTTGCATTTAAATATTAATCTAGGGGTCTGTAACTGGAGCAAGGAAGGAGGAAACCTCAGAAGTTTCTTCAAAGGAGGGTGTGCATGGAGTTCAGAAACAACAAAGGGCAGTCACTCTTCTGGGAGTATATCGTAGGCCTTCAAAGAGTCAGTGGGGATGGTGTAGGGGTAGATATGTCACCAAATCACAAAGAAATAGTTAGTTAGTAATAGTAGAGGATTTCAACTTCCTCAATATTAACAGTGATTATTTCAGAAAGAAATGCTTAGAGGAAGTAGATTTTTTGAAGTGTGTCGAGGAAAGCATTTTAAGCCAATAGAGCACTGGTGGGCAAAAAAAAAATCCCAAAGCACTTCATAAATATGTACATTATGGGCAAGAGAACAACCGGGTAAAAAATCGAGTTTGACAGTACATATTCAAAATGTGTCAGGATTGGGGAATTAGATGAAAGTTTTGAATTAATATTTCTTTTCTGTATTCACTCTGGACAAGAATATTGGGGTTAGAGAATTTATGGAGGGGAACTGTGCAATTCTAAAATAAATTATCATTGAGAAGGAGGATATGTTCAAAGTTTTAATAGATTTAAAAGTGTATAAGTCCTAAGAGACAAACAAGGAGATTGCGAGGACTTTGGCAGAGATTCCCAAATCTCTTCTGAATGCACAGGGGTGCCTGGTGACTAGAGGACAGCAAAAATAAGTTAGGTAATTACAGGTGAGTGAGTGCATCATCAGTGGCAGGGAAATTCTTGGAAAATATTGGGATTAATCTGCACATGGAGAGAGAGGACTGATCAGGGATAGTCAGAAAGGTGGGAAATCCTGTCTAAGTAATTTGATTGATTTCTTCAAGAAGTTAACTAAGTGCATTGATGAGGGAACACAAGGGAATAAGAGTGGGAGTAGGCCCCATCAAGCCAGTCCCATCATTATGAACATGGCTGATACAACACCATGAGGGGCATTAGGTAGATAGTGAAAAGATCTACTCATTACATTTATTATCATTCTTCTTTGCCAGCTGCTCACAATATCCTTCATCAGACATATCTCCTCCTGCCCAGAGGCTTATCTGTCCTAATGTTTATCAAAAGTTTCAGCACATCCTTTTTCTTGACGTCAACATATTCCAGCATAACAGCCTGCTCACTCTGTCCTCACATTCATTAAGGTCCCTCTCACTGGTGACTACTGAAGCAAAGTATTCATTAAGGACCTTTCCTACCTCCTCCATCTCCAGGCGCATATTTCAACTTTTATCTTTGATTGGTCCTACCCTCATCCTATTATCCTCCTGTTCTTCACATATGTGTAGAACATGTTGAGGTTTTCATTAATGTTACTCATCAAGGCCTTCTCATGTCCCACTTTAGTTCTCTTCAGTCCATTCTGGAACTCCTTCACGACTATCTTGAAACTGCCTAGGGCCCTGTCTGATCATTGCTTGCTAAACCTTAAGTATGCTTCTTGTCAGCCACGATTCCCTCATTTACCATCCTTTTTCCTGCCTCAATGAGGCAAACCTATCCAAAGCCTCGTGCTCACCCGGCATTTTGGAAACAGTTATCACTTGACCAGGTTCATTACCTAGTACCACATCCAGTATGGTCTCACCTCTAGTCAGTCTGTCTACATACTGGACCCACCTAACAAACAAAGGCCATGGGCAAAAAATGGAAGATGGAGGAGTACCCAATGGTTGGCACAAACACAGTGGGCACAAGGACTCATTTCTCTACTGTATGACTCCAGTAGAAATATGAAATATAAATTGCCAATGTAAAATTGTGATTAGGTCAAAGTTCAAAGTGAATTTATTATGAAATATGTCACCACCTGCACACTGAGATTCATTCCTTGCAAGCATATTTAATAAATCCAATAACCATAATAGAACCAATGAAAAGCCACACCAACAGGGCAGCCAACCAGCGTGCAAAACACAACAAACTGTGCAAATACAAAAAGCAAGAAAATAAATAAATCAGCAATAAATATTGAGAATATAAGATGAACAGTCCTTGAAAGAGACTCCATAGTTTGTGGCAACAGTTCAATGATGCGGCAAATGAAATTGAATGAATCTATCCCCTTTGGATCAGGAGCCTTATGGTTGAGGGGTGATAACTGTTACTGAAGCTGGTGGTGTGAGTCCTAATGCTCCTGTACCTTTTTCCTGATGGCAGCTTCAAGAAGAGATCATGACTTGGGTGGTGGGGATTCCTGATGGACGCACCTTTCCTGCAACAACATTGCAAGTAGATGTGCTCAACTGTGGGGTGGGCTTTACCCACCATGGACTGGGCCATCCATATTCACTATTCATTCAAGGGCATTGGTGTTTCCATACCAGGCTGTGATGCAGCCAGTCAATATCCTCTCCACCACACATCTATAGAAGTTTTTCAAACTGTTTAATGTCATGCTGAATCTTCGCAAACACCTAAGGAAGTTCTTTACAATTGCACTTATGTGCTGGGCCCAGGACAGGTTCTCTGAAATAATAACACTGAGGAATTTAAAGTTGGTGACCCTCTCCGTCTCTGATCCCCCGGTGAGGACTGGCTCAAGGACCTCAGGTTTCCTCCTCCTGAAATCAATAATCAGCTGGCATTGAGTAAAAGGTTGTTGTTGTGGCACCACTGAGCCAGATTTTCAATCTCCCTCCTATATGTTGATTTGTCATTACTTTTGAATCGGTCTTTAACTGGGGTGTCATCAGCAAACTTAAATATGACATTGTAGTTGTGCCTGGCCCCACAGTCATTAGAGTAAGTCCAACTGTTTGATAAATCTAGGCCTTCATCTTACAGATATTTGGTTTGAGATATGTCTTTTTTGGCTTGAGGCTCCACTTAAGTGGTTAATACGCATTGAACTGAAGCGTCCTTGTGTGTTTATTTTTCAGCGCCGAGAAGTAGCCAAAACAGTTTTATTTTTAGTTGTGATTTTTGCTCTGTGCTGGTTCCCTCTCCATTTTGGCAGAATTTTAAAGAAAACTATTTTCAGTGAAGCTGACCCGAAGAGATGTGAATTCTATAGGTAAGTTAGACCAACAAGTTACATTTTCTCTATGTAAATCTTGAATTCCCTTTCAGGGGTACTGACATGAATTGTTAATGAGTTCATTGAAATTTCTTCTTCCTCTGACGCACCAAAATTATTAATCTATTTAAAGTTGTTTGTTTAAAATTACCAACTTGCCATCAGAGAGGGGAAAGACAAGCACAGAAAGGAACTTATAGTTGTATAGAAACTTTAATACATTAAGAACTTCTTAAAGCATATTCACCACAAGCATATCCTCAGAAGGCATACCATTGCTGAAATGTGAATTTACAGTGACAGGTCATCTGGGATAAGTGATAATTCAGACCTTGTCTCCTCCAACCTGCCTGCAGGATCCGTCTCCTGTGAGGTAGCCTGCTCCTAACCAACCGACATTTCCAGCCATTACTGGCCTTAATGGTGAAGCCACACCCCCCAGTTTGCTGGCTATTAAAACCGTCAACAATTGGTTATTAGGGGAAAGAAATAAATATACATATTAAAATTATTACGAATTCCATGGAGCATGTGGAGATCTTCCAACCACCAGGCATTCTTTCTTTCTTTCTTTCTTTTTTTTTCTATAGGGCAGTTAGGGGGGAGGGGTTAAGGGTTATATACATTGTTTTTTCATACTTTGTAATCATTTAAAAATGCAATAAAAAAAGTTTTAAAAAAAAGCCAGCATGGCCAGAATATGCAACAGGATTCATGGGAAAACTTTCAAAAGAGAACGACTTCTTGCATCATTCATTAGTTAAAAAATGTAATTTCAGTTTATAACTTGTCTCATTTTCTGACTTTACCCAGGGAAAATGTTCTGTTTCTCCCTTTAAGTAATTAAGCCCAATGCCTTCCTGGTTTCATGCGCATTTCTTTTGTAAAGTACTAGGCTCAGAGCCACATTAATTTTGCATTTAAACAAGTCTATGGAGGAGAATAAACAGCAGTATTTTGGGCCAATAACCTTCATCAGATGCTGCTTGACTTACTAAGTTCTGCCAGTATTTTGTGTGTTTTGCTCAAGATTTCCAAACATCTGCAGAATCTTGTATGTGTATTTAGTAATACATATTTCCCAAAAAACATCATGTTCTGTGCTAACCTGTTTTTGATTTATCTGGCAATGAGGAGTTTCTCTCCATTTGCCCCGTGTCCTTATAATTCAAAACACCTTTATCAGTTCCTCTCACGACCTCTTCTGTTCCCTGGATAACAACCCCAGCTTCCCCTGTTCATCAACATACCTAAAGTGTTTCATCCCTGGAACTGGTTTGATAAGCTTTCCCAACTTACTTCATGCAACTAACCACTGGAGGGACTGCAGTAATGACAGCTGTTGCTCAAGTTTCAATGCATGGAATTTAAGCTCCTGCAGCTGGCAATAGTTCCTGCGACTGTGATTGTCCAGAAATCCAGTGTAACCACATTGGGAGATCTGTCCCACAAACTTCTCAAGTATCAGCTTCCCATGGTCATGCTATCATATTCACACTTAAAGACAATGTACTAGACCCCTCCATCACAAATCTGAGCAAGAAAGACCTTACACAATTGTCGATGCATGGCTATATTTGCTGGAGAGCCAATTTATGGTCCTCAATGTGAGCTCCAAAACCCACAAAGTCTCATGGCAACAGGTCAGACGTGGGCTAGGAAACCAACAAATCAGTTACCCAGGCTCCCATCCTGCTACCTGCCACTACAATCATGTCAAAAAGGATAGACTCAGAGTGTATAAGGTAGTTGAAAGCCGGATATCAGCCCGGATTTCGGTGCACATAGCAAGACGGAGACTCAAGGTACTGCAGATGCTGTGATATGAAGCGAAAAAAAAACAAGCTGCAGGAGGAATTCAGCAGATCAAGCAGCATAGGTGGAAGGAAGGAGAGAATCAACATTGTGGATCGAGAGTCTGTATCAGGACCAGGAGACTAAAGGGGAGATGGCCAGCATAAAGACGCATAAAGGGAAGGAAGAAGCAGGAGCTGACAAGTGCAGGTGAAATGGGGTTGACTGGTGGATGGAGCCAGGAAGGGCAGAGATAACAACAGAGGCTGGGAGGTGATAAGCAGAGAAAGCAAAAGGCTGCAGATGATGGAATCAGTAAGAAAGTAAGGCGATAATTGAAACCTGGCAAGGGTTGAATACTGGGCAAATGGGAACAGTTGGGGGAGGACATAGGATATCCAGTGGGTTGACTGTAAGGGTGATAAGCAACTAAAACCAGGTTGGGGAGGGAAAGAATGTGGGTACCAGAGGCTGGGGGCTGAGTGCAGCTGTTTAAAAAGAAGGGAATATGTGAAAGAACCCAGCTGCATGAGAAGGAGAGATAAAGGAACAGAAGGGTGTGTGTTACCTGAAACCAGAGAAATCAGTTCATATTCCTCTAGTTTGCAGCCTTTACATCATGAGGCATCTTTTCCAATGACTTCTTTTAGTTGTTTCCATAACTAGTAGCTTGGGTTTTTTTTAAATCAAAAGGCAGACAAAAAGATGAAAATGCCAATTTATCTACCTTCAGTCCAGGAAGGAATAAAAAAAACTGTTGGCCCTAGCTCTCCCCCAGAGCTAAGAGATCATCTTGCCATTGACTGGTACACTAAGGATCATTCCCACCTTCAGTGAGCAGCTGCTCTTTAATACCTGTCATAAGGCCCATTCAGTGCCAATGACCATTTGTACCAGGTGAAATAGACCCTTCTAAACCTCTTTTTTCTTTAATATGTACATATATATTCAAGGTAATCTTTGCTCCTTACCAATTTCATAAATTGCAATCTATACTGATTTGGTGAAGACTTTTTCTTAATGTCCTCACCTTAAATTTTATAAAATTGCATAAATATGTTCATGACAACTAGGTGCCAATTTAATCCTTGCATCAAAGAATACACTACTCAGCAAATCAGGCAGCATCTGTGGAGAGAAATCCATTGTGTATTTAATATTTCAGTAATATCTGAGTAATATTGTAAATATATTTTTGATTAAGCATTCTTCAATTACTTAATTAATTGTTGGTTTTATGTAAGAAGTACATGAATGGCATATGTCATCACACCACCATGTCATCACACCACCACGTCATACATGCACACCTCACTAAAGTAAAACTAAACATACATGAGTTATCCCTGGGTCCTGAGTTTTTCTTTTAATTAATTTCTGGAGATACAAAATATAACAGTGGTGACGAGTAAGTTTTTAAATGATTCTGAGATGACGACCTACCTATTAAAGTGCAGTACACTTTTTTCTTCAGAAGGGGAGAAAGAGACATTTTAGTTGGAAAAAGCACAAATATTTAATTTTTTCACAAGGGGGAGAAAAGAAACAAATTTTAAAAAACTGCAGAAAACAAATGAAATCTGTGGGTTCAAAAACTAATACTAATAAATGTTTAAAGAGCAGAAATGGCTAGCTACATCAGAAAGAAAGACACAACAGATAACTGGATCATGTATGCTGAACAAATTGAACAATATATTAAAGCAAATGAAATAGCTGATGAGAAACGAGTGCCAGTTTACTGAGTGAAGGAAAAAGAACATAGAGTTTGCATAGAAGTTTAACTGCTCCAACCAAACCAACTGAAATATATACCTTTGTTTATATAGTTTTGCTGAAATCGTGAAACTAAGGCAGAAACATTTAGAACTGAAACCATTGTTGATTGCAGAACACTTTAGGTTTTTTAAAGTAGCATAAAGGGCAGGGGTGTCCATTTGAGTTTACATAGCTGAACTTAAGAGATTGTTTGAGTCTTGTGAGTTCAGTGATGGGCTTAATGATGGACTGAGAGATTGTTTAGTTTAAGGAATCTTAAAAGAAAGCATTCAAAAATGGCTCCTAACTGAAGCACAACTCCCATTTAAAACAGCAGTTAAAATTGCTGTTTCAATGGAAACACTGAGACACAATTGAGTTGCAGTCAGGAATGAAAGTGAGCGTGAACAAAACTGCAACATCTAAATAGAAATCTGCCTGGCTGAACAAATTGTGTTACCATTGTGGTAAGGCCTCACAATCCAGGTTTAAAGGCAAAACTTGCAGAAAATTCAACAAGGTAGGACACATACAATGAGCATTTTGAGCACACAGAAGTAAATGGACTGCACAGGGAAGAGAAAATGATAAAAGGTCAAGCCATAGTTCCAAAAAGGGTACTAATCTGCATATTGTTGGTTAAGATTTACACTGTGAAAATTAACAATCAAATGGCTTACACCAGAAGTGAACAGCAAATTAATTAAAATGGAATTGGATACTGGCTTGACTGTTTCAGTCAGTCCATAAAGTGAGGTTGAATTGCACTTCAAAGATACTGATCTGAAGCCTGCAGATATCCAGCTAAGAACTTATACTGGAAAAAAAGATACTTCCTGTGGGAATGACATTCATAACTGTGAAATACAACAACCAATAATCCACATTGGGCTTGTATGTGGTAAAAACAGGAGGGCAAGCATTGTTGGGCCATGATTGGCTGAAACAAATACAACTTGATTAGAGGTCCATCCACTATTTGCATGCCATATCACCTGCAATAGAGTCAACTGAAAGAGCAGTTAGAACGGCACCGGATAATACCACAGCAGTGTTCAAGGATGGCACTGGGTATAATAACATATCAAGGTTAAAAATGTTAAATGAAAATGCCACATTCAATTGGCTCTTTTGACCATCTGTGAAAAAGTAGCCAGTGAGCTAGATAACTTGGAAGTTGACGGAATTCTTTCTGGGGTTGAGTGGAAACCATGGACAATACCAGTGGTCTCAGCTGCCAAGAAGAATGGGTCTGTCAAGATCTGTGGTGATTTTAAGGTCACCATCAACCCAGTACTGAATGTAGATCAATACCATCAGCTCAGGATAGAGGGGACTAGGTGCTGCAAGGCTGACGAGACAATCAGTGTCACTTACGTGACATTGTTACCAGCAAGAATGACAAGGAACATCTCCAAAATTTCAAGACAGAGTTAAAAAGATTAGAAGATTATGGGCTCAGAGCATAATGGAACAAGTTTGAATTCTTTAAACCAAGCATCACTTACCATGCTCACACTCTTGGTGTGCAAGGATTACACAAGTGTGCTGAGAAATTCAAGCAGTGGTGGATGCCCCAAGGCCAGAGGACATGTCACAATTGTAAGGTTCCTGCCAGACTTGGCTACCATGCTCCAACCCTCGAACTCATTACTATCAACTGGAAAGAAATAGAGTTATAGGAAAGTACAGCACAGAAACAGGCCCTTTGACCCATCTAGTCTGTGCTGAACCATTTACACTGCCTACTCCCATCAACCTGCACCAGGACCTTGGCCCTCCATACCCCTGCCTTCCATGTACCAGTCCAACCTTCTCTTAAAACACTGAAATCCAGCCTACATGCACCACTGTGCTGGCAGTTTATTCCATGCTCCCATGACACTCTGAGTTAAAGTTTCCCCTCACATTCCCTTTATTTTTTCACCTTTTACCCTTAACCTATGACCTCAGGTTGTAGTCCCATCCAACCTCAGTGGAAAAAGCCAGCTGGCATTTACCCTATCTGTACCCCTTATAATTTTATAAAATCTCTTCTGAATGGCAATGGACAAAGCAGTGTGAGGTGGCTTTCCAAAAGAGAAAAGGAAATGGTGATGTCAGATACTGTACTCACACATTATGATCCACATAGTTCAGTGAAGCTTGCCTGTGACACTTCACCTTATGGTACAGAGTGTCACACGTTATGAGTGATGGAAGTATACGCCCCATAGCCTTAGTCGCTGCAGATAAAGATTACACACAGATTAACAAAGAAGCCTTGAGGGGTAAAACATTTCAATCAGTACCCATATGGGAGAGAGTTTCCCTCATCACTGATCATCAACCACTCGTGTCCAGTTTCAATCCACAGAATGGTGTTCCACTAAGAGCAACCAGTATGAATGCAGAGAAGGGCTCTGTTACTTGGTGGATACAATTACAAGATTGAATTCAAGAGGACAACTAAGCATGGAAATGCTGATGGATTGTCCCATTTACCCTTGGGAAAGGAAATACCTGAAAATTTACAAAAAGACAACACTCCTGTTGCTGTATTCTCCCTAATGCAAATCAAAAGACTTCATATTACAGCAGAGATGATCCAAGGGGAAATCTGAAAAGACCCCACACTGTCTCAGGTGTACATAGCTACCCAAAATGGCTGGAATGTACAACAGAAATTACAGTTCCCCCATTTTTACCAGAGCTGAGTTGAACTTGCCCTTGATAAGGGTTGCCTTACATGGTGATTGAGAGTTGTTGTACCATCCAAGCTGAGAGCTGAAGTGTTAGAGGAGCTACGTACCAGTTGTCTACACACAGCCAAAACAAAAGCATTGGCTCAAAGCTTTGTCTGGTGGCCTGGGATAGATCAGCAGATCAAGTAGCTTGTCATGCACTATTTGGGATGCCAACACATCTAGAAGATGCCAAGAGTAAGACACTTCACAGCTAACAACTCACCAACTGTGCTCTTCCAGGGTCATCCCTTGCACTCATGCTTGAATCTCTTCAAATCCAATCTCACAAGGAGTATGCAGGACAAAGAGCTGAGATAGACCGTGGGCTCCCTAACAAAGAGGCTTGATGTTTCACTCCTGGATTAGCAGTCCTGGTGAGGGAGTACAGAGGTGATCAAAAGTGGGTACAGGGAAAGATAAAGGGTAGCAATGAACCACTCTTCTACACAGTGGAGATTGTGTCTGATACCATCTGGAGACAACACATTGATTAGTTAAGAAGAGCAGAGACAATTGTTAGAGAAGAAAGGTGTCCAGAGCCATCAGAATCACTTTCTACAGCCTCAGAGTAAACTCCTACAACCACCACAAAGGAGAACACAGAACCAGAGATTGTTTCACAGCCACAAGTCTCACTGGCCAGGGTGAGTGATCCCCCTCATCAGGAAAGACATTATCCCACAAGAGTTAGAAATCCTCCTCAGCGATTAAATTTTCAGACCTGAATGGGATAATTTAAAATTTACTATGTCTATATTGTAGTTGTATTATATTGTATACTCTGTGTATTGTTGAGATGCTTTCCATATTGAGTTATAGCTAAACAGATAGGAGTGTTGTGTATTTAATAATTCAGTAATATTTAAGTAATATTGCAAATATATTGTTTGATTAAGCATTCTTTGTTTACATAATTCATTACAGGTTCAATGAAAGAACTACGTGAATGGCATATGTTATCATGGCATATGTTATCATGCCACCATGTCATGTGTGCACACCTCACTGAAATAAAACTAAACATACACAAGCTATCCCTGGCTCTCATGTTTTTCTTCAGATTTATTTCTGGAGTTGCAAAATCTTCAGGGCATGTCTACCTCAGAATAGAAAGACAATTTCCCAGTTCATACTTCATTTGGTATCTGCAGCAAGAAGTTGATCATTTAATGTATTTTTATTTGCCTTTTTCAAGGTAGACTATTTTAGGTTGATCATACAAGGACTGCACTAACAATGAATTGTTCTTTTCTACAGAGTCCTGCTAATGCTGAATTTCATTGGTCTCAATCTAGCAACTCTAAATTCGTGTATAAACCCCATCGCTTTGTACTTTGTGAGCAAGAAATTTAAAAATTGCTTCCAGGTAGGAATCTCAATTAAAATTATATGTTATTCTTATATAGAGTCTTCCACAATACAGTGTAAATGAGTGTGTTCATACTTAATAACCTGGCGTATTAATCAAGATAAATTTGTTTGCCATATCAGTCCCGGAAGTAGGAACACTAAACACACTTTAACGATTCAAGAGAAGATCTCATTAAAACCTTCAAAGCATTATCAGAGATGGGCAATAAATTCTAACTCTGCCAGTAATTTGTGTATTGAGATTATATTAAAAAATAAATATTCTAGTCCAATGTATGACTAACATATTAAGCTAAAAACAATTATAATCATACTTGGTCTAAGCCAGCTTGAATATAAGACATGTTACAAATGGTTTAATAGAATAATTACACCAGTTTTCCTGTGTGTGTGAAGTAAAAATAAGGATTGTATTTTGTCATATTTTCTATTTGCATCTCTACTAATGGCACAAGGAATGTGTTTTCATGTCTAGCTTCATGGGCATGCAGATCCTTGATTCTAAAGGAGTTTTAACTGAATCCAGTAGTCATTTCTCCAATGAATAAATGCTTTTCTCAAATGCTAGTCTGGTCTTTCATTCAACTATATGATATCTGAACATGCAAGCCCTGATTTTAACACTTGTTGGGGGTGAAAGGCTCAGCCATTGCTCCAAAAATGAAGCCAGAGCTATTTTAATTCCTGAGCCTCTTTTAAATTATTACTTGGAAAAACCAAAGATATCAATAGAAAATCTTGCAATGCCCAAGGTGTATACAACAATTGAAGATAAGGGATAGGTTAGCATATTAAGGCAGTTTGGATGAGGCCTTGTGTGTGGGAAAAGGGAGTGGATGTCCATGACAGAGAAGCTCTGATTTTCTGTATGATCCCCAGATATGTACTTATCTTTTTTGACTTCTTCTTGGAAGGGTCTAACTTGCTTCACCCCATGAAAGCTTATTCACTGAAACATCTGATAAATCTGCAGACTCAATTATATCCATGAGGAACAATTGGCATATTTCAGGTAGACTTGCCAGCAGTGGGAGAGCGCACTAACTTCCTGCTCAGTGGACTAAATGTCGTAAAGTTTCTGGGGGCTACATCTTCCAGGCCCTACCTAGAAACATGAACCTTCACTGTCCCCTCCCTTCATTAACCAGCATTGGTTGTGCCTCCATGGCCAGTCCATATTCCCTCCTGATGCTTGAATATCACTCCTGATGGCATCAGTATAGAGGCGGATACACAATGAGATGTGACAGTTAACACTGCACTGACCTCACTCTTCTTCAATGAGCTGATTACTTTAGCTCACTCAGGTACTGATCCCTCTGGTTATATTCCCAGTTTCCATATTTCCTTATAATGTAAAAGGAAGCCGTTTCAAACCATTCAGTCTATGCTGGTTCACAGAGCAATCCCATTTCCCCACTAATTCTGCCTGTAAAATATTCTCCCTACATTCCCTACCCCAAATTATACTTTGGGCTCATTTTACAATCGCAAATTTCCTACCCAACCTGCAGGTCTTTGTGATGTGGGAGGGAAGTGGAGCACCCAGAGGCAACCCTTTCAGTCAAAGGCAGAACATGCAATCTCCACTCAAGTAGCACTGGAGGTCAGAATTGAAACCAAGTTGCTAGCAGCAGCTCTACTAGCTGCAACACTGTGCTGCCCATGGCTATGAACTACAGAAAGGCGTGTAATAATATAAAATCGATGCATGTCTTTTCTAAGCAGTCTTTTATCTCACTGTTGGTTCTGCTAGAGACGTAAGTAGAAAGCTGGTGTGATCCAATGTTACCTGTGTTTCTTTCAGTCCTGCTTGTGCTGCTGTTGCCAGAGTGGAACTCTGATGAATATGATGCCCATGAATGACACCTCCAGACATACAAGCTTGCATTGGAAAAATCAGGAGCACAATAACCCCGCCGATCGTAGCAGCCGGAAGGACAGCGTGAACTGAAAAGTGGAAGTTCTAGCCGACATTTCAAAATGAGTACAGTTCACGCCTTCCTCCATGTCTCATTCTTCATGACACCCTCTGTGGTGGAGCAGGAGACAGGATGGAAAATGACTTGGACACATCATCTCAGACTCATTTTGGGCTCCCAAAGAACTCTGACTGTCTTTTCCGAAGAGTTTGTTTATATATCACCACTGAAGTATTTTTGTTTTGAATATCATCAAGAAATATTCAAAATCAAATGCCTTTGACCAATCCAGATATACAGGTGGAATACTTATCTTCTTGAAGTGTCTTTGGGAACTACAGCAGGTTTATATCTGCCAATAGAACATTGTTTAAATTGAGACTGAAACTGACATTTCACAGTTTCTGTCACACAGATGTTACATGTGAACATCCAAGATGAGATTACTTCTTCATACACATATTCTCTGTATAAAAATCTCTTATCCTAGCAATTGGATCTGTTGGTACCTATTTTCCATGTGCAGAACTCAGATAAAAGCAATTTTAGCTTGCCTAAATCATTGCCAATATGCATTTCCAGGTCAAAATGTGTGCAAAATTTTACTGATGCCTTCTTACAAAATTTACCCAGAGCTGGAATTTTCATGGCTCTAGTTGTAAACCTAATGACATCACAAATCCACATGGCAACTGCTGTACCAGTGTAGATGGAGCTCTTGGGGAACAGTCACAAAGAGATTAGGAGCACTGCACAGGGATTGACACTGAAATGTCAATTAAATGGTCTGTATGTTGGTATCACTATTTTACACACAACCAGACTCAACAGAGTTCACAAACAGAGATTAGTGTTCAAGGTAGAACAGTACTTGCTCCATCACTAATTACACCCTCATTATTCTCTATACAACCAAGCTACCTAAGATAATCTCTGGCCCCTAGAATACTCTGCACTCACAGTGGCACCATTTGTGACACAGGACTCAGTCAGATCATCTATCACATAGGGATCGCCTTCCCTACAAGATCCATATCTCTCCCTTCAGGCATTTTCTGTCACAGCCATGACTATTTTTTATGCTGCTATACTATGGCTGCCATAGAGAGCTTTCCTTTACGACCTGGTGAACTTAACCCCTGAGACAAAGACACATCAATTTTAAGCAGATGTGTGTAAACTGCTGTAAGACTTCTTTAATGTAATTTTTTCTCAAATTTCTACAGGGGATTTATTTTGGCATTCAATGTTATACAAGGCACGATTGCCACACCAAAAATGGAATAAGTGAACTTTCTAGCACCTGCCTTTTAACATCTGAGATTGTATCTTCTCTTGCATGTAACAGGTAGAGCAGGAAGCAAGTTTAGCAATTAATTTGATTCAATTCAAATATTGACCTAAGTAGTAAATTTTAATAAAGATTTATACTGTAGTCAACAAAAAAGGAATTGTCTCCGTTTTCATCATTCCCACAAAAAGCATCACAGGCGTTTCCAGTGATTAGTTGTAGGGAAGTTATATCTTTTTCCATGCTATATATAATCAATTGTGTTCATTATGTATTGTTTATTTTCTGTTTCAAGAAATGTTCATGGAAGTGCATATGGATATAAAGAATTTGTCAGTAACATTATCAAAAAACATAATTCCTACATCAAAGTTTTAAAAATTATAGTAATCACAAAATAGAAATGCAACAAAATATGTCTCAGATGAGTTCAGATTTATTGGTGTTAGTAACTAATTCTGCAGCTCTCACAGTACAATTCAATCAAGGGTTTATCTGAATTACTCTAATTTCATTTAAATACTATTTGAGTACTTAATGCAACATGCCACTATAAATGCTATTTCTAAACATTTCATATGCCATCTGCAACCAATTAACTCTTGCATTTGTCTTCCAGATGTTGAGTAGAGTACATTTGATTTATGTTATAATGTCGAGCAGCAAGTTGTGTGACGCTGATGGATCACATCACAGAGAAGTTTGCCTTTGCCTTTGAATTTCAGCCACTGATCTTAGATAAAGTCAAGGTGTTAATAGTTTTACAATATGTACTGCAGAATTAAAATATTTGTTTTACATTCAATTTTCCATTAAATGTGAGTGGATGCACTTGCCCTTGAATGAATATTTTGTGTAAGTCAAAGCAGTTTGTATTTTCCCATTTTATAGTTGTTGTTCAATGAATTGTCCACCCTTTCACTACAAATGATGGACATCTCATTTACGCTTATATGTAGATTTAAATTCCACATTATCCATCAGTCCATCGACACATAGTCGATCTTGTGCTGAGTCCCGTGACTGCAGAACCCAAATTTCAGCACTCTTCCATATTGATTCAGAAGCTGGTGGGCAACAGGATAAAACTTCTCTCAACATCCAGGTTTGGAAGGAATTGGAAATTTCTTCTGCTTCTGATTGCTTGGCACAGCCTGCTTCAGGAAGTATGGATCTTGGCTGAAGTGCCTTTCCAAAAGCACGGCAACCTTCAGGATGAAGAGTCTCAGCCCGAAACATCGACTGTACACTTTTCCATAAATGCTGCCTGACCTGCTGAGTTCCTCCAGCATTTTGTGTGTGTGTTGCTTGGACAAATATCCTCTATGGTATTGCACTAATGAGCTATCACATTGCTGCCCAAGCCACACACCCCCCCCCCCCCCGCGTGCTTTCCCAGATCCAGCTAGAAATTAATCAGATTAGATTATTAATTAGGTGCTTAAATTTCACTTATTTTTGGTGTGTTAAAACATTGTTGTGTGCCAGCCCCAAAGTGCGATCTCCCTCAAAAAAAAAGTGTGGAATTAATAAAAATCTAATGTGAAGTAGCTTTAAGGTGGTTTAACTTAGGAGCAAGTACTAAGATGGAATCTCAGCAATTTCTGACGATGAACTCATTCAGCTTGTGTCCGTTAATCAGAGAAGTGTGGCAGCCCATAAAGGCCCTCTCCCCGTGGCAGCCAGGAGGCTGCAACACTCCCTACGGAGTGGCAAGAGGAAGAAAGCCTCCACATTAAGCCCAGGGTGTGGTGAACTATGTGCCTGTCGGGACACGCCCCTGCTGACTGCTCCTGTGGCTCCTCCCACAGGCCCCTGTATAAAGGAGATCTGCGGCCTGACGCTCGGCCTCAGTCTCCAAGACATTGTATGATAGACACTCACTCCTGGTTCCTTCTTCCAGTCAATAAAAGCCGATATCTCGCCTTACGTCTCAGTGTGAGTTATTGATGGTGCATCACAGGGTTAATGCGATACTAGGCTAGGGGGTACTGTACACCTTTAGAGCTTAAATACCTGTGAGTCACCAGAGGGAAAGCTCAACAGAAGTTGACTGCAGTCTCCTCCTGGAACAGACATGGAATACCTGCACAGTGGGACAAGGAAGAAAGAAATCTTTTGTCCTCAAAGGGCATTTCATGGTGACCCGTTTACACCTTCAGAGTGGAAATTCCTGAGTATATTTTATGCAGATTTATAAATGTTTGTCATGAAATACAGAGACAACATAGCAAGCTAGTTAAAGAATTGGTGTATGGATTCACTTAATCTTGTGTCTCAGTGCAGTGTACCTGAATAACAAGAAGTTAAGGATTATTATTCGTCATTTGGACTCCCTTGCATAATTAATGATGTACAGTATTGGTGACAATGATTGCATGGGGAATTGTGATCGATTTGCACTGGAACTATGATTTCGGAGACTCCTTAGTTACTTGTAGCCCTTACTGATACTACTCAATTTCTGCAAATGCTGCAGACGATGGAAGAGTTTCATCACGCTGCAATCATTTCGGAAGTTGCCCAGTCAGGTGCCCCAGTCTCAGCAGAATGGCTGTCCTCTGTTCATCTGGAAGATGAGGCCACGGAGACTGAGGGGACACTACCCGGCAGCTCTTAGTCCTCTCTCTCCACGCTCTGCCTCATGGCCCTCAGGCCTTGTGTCTCTATGTTGCTCTTCTTCAGCATGTGACAATGATGTCTCCACATCAGGGCTTTCCTGACTGAACCAATCACTTAAATCTTACTCTGCAGAGATTAATACCATTTTACACTACTATCCTGATACCTACAGGCATCATATTGTGTCTGCACTCAGCTCTGGCAGTCAGAGAGTACACTAAAATGAGCACACAGATAAAGAAGGGAATAGTCCTCGTCCCTAGACCCATCTATGTGGGCAGCACTAGCCTCTGAAAATGCCTAGCTGCACAGTCTGCTTGGAACGAAGGAGTAATGTGGTTCTCGGAAATGTGTCACGCACCATCAGAAAATGCTTAAAATGGAAAGCGTTACCGATGATTAAGTCTCAGACTCCCTAGAGATCCTGATTGCCTCTAGCTCATGAGTAAGTCAGTGGTTGCCAGTACTTGTGGGAAACCATCATTGCTGGAAAATCCTAGTGATTGAGACACCACCTTCTTTTCACTAAAATCAATGTAGATTAATTTCTTCTGAAATGGATGAATCTGAAACTGCATTAATCAAGCAGAAATCTACTGCAGACAGTAGGAAGAATCCTATGGAGATGAACTTGAAGGCTGAGATGACCTTGACCTCCATGGGGAGAGCAGTCTAGCTACAGGAGCATGGCAACAGGATGTCCGCTAACTCAGTAATGTCAAACTTGGGGAACACGAGCCTACCAATACAATGTACTGTTCATCAGAGAGGTCCAAGTAGTATCAGTGTCTGTGAAGACTCATGTGTCTTCAGTGATGGACACATTTTGACCTTTTTCTCCTGAGGCTCTCAGAAGCTGACTGTAGCCATTACAATGGAGCACTGTCAGCGGTGCACCACTATGAATGAGGATCTCAGCAACCTAATGCTCAAGAGAGAAGAACAGTCCTTGTCAGTACAAGCATGCTCTGCAACCGTTCAAGGGTGCTGGACCAGTCTTCAGTGAGCTCTGGGGCTGCTCACTACTTCAGCAGTGTGCCCCCCAAAACAGAAAAACGATAAAGGAGTGTGGTGTGCTCCTGGCTCAACTGGGACTTTTGCACTTAGGTCCAAGTGTGGACTATCAGCCCCAAGTTTCATTGCAGTGAAAAAAAGGAATGACATTACATGAACAATGACTTAATTTGGTGCTTGGCTATCTCCAGATAAAGGCCTAGACCATTAATGAAGTTCACAGAAGACATCATTTTTACCATTGGTATGATTTCACCAAGTAATAATTGTAAATGTGATCTACTCTGGGTAAGAGTAATTTTATTCATGATTAAGCACCTGACAATATTTAGCCACCACAAAACCCAGCTTTGATCTAGTCAAGATCCAAACTCAACAACATGGAGCCAGCAGGAGCAGGTGCACTCCACATGGATCCACATCCCATATCACTGTAGTTTGTTACTGCCAGCCTGTTCTCAGCCCACTCCCCCTTTTCCCCTCCTTCCTCCCAAAGCTCACAAGATAAAACTGCCAGAAATAAAGCCAGCAGAAAATTATATTTGGCCACATAGAGCAAATTGCCCTTAGATGTCTAGAATAGTGTGTTTTGAATGTTACTCTGAAGCTTTAAGATGACCTCATGGTTTATTATTGAATATGTTCTATCATAATAAGTGGGCCCATCTTCTTGCACTGAGCCTCCTGTTGGCATACATCATTACCCACCAAAATAGCAAGCATGCAAACCTCACCGAACTTCAACCTTACACCGTAATTTTCCCTTCACTGTGCAATATTTTGCACAACAATCTAAGCTCAGGAATTTATTATGTGGAGAACATTCAACATTTTCAACAGACAGTTCAGCATCTTGTGGTTTGTGCATTTCCCCTGGGTATGTGTTTTCACACTAATCACAGAGTATTAGCTGAGACTTTTATTTGAACATGTAGCCAAAGCATGCACATCAAAGTACAGTATTAATAAAATACAAAAGCACTTCCTCTTCTGATTGTACTAGCTATCCCCAAGCGAGAAAATCAGGGCAAGTGTTCAGTTTAACTATAATTGCATAATTGTTTTTTTATTATAGGTAATTGAAATTTGTAAAATCAGTATCTATGTATTTGAATATCTTTATTACATAGTACTGTAGCGCCTCATTTCCTAGCGTATCCGAACCGACTCACAATTAGATAGCCTACGGGGGTTTGCGAGCACAGAGCTTTGGAGCCTTTGGGGGGCCGGTTGACAGAGGCTTAAAAGTGAGGCTGAAGTTTTCGAATAAAGTTTTTCCTTCGACTGCAGTTACCGACTCCGTGTCGTAATTTTAGCGCTGTTTGTAGCACACCGCTACAATTGGTGACCCCGACGGTCCAAACGATTTTTGGACCAGAAATGACCGACGCCGCCTCTGTTCATGCGGTTTCGTTGAAACTGCCAGGTTTCTGGACACAGCGCCCGGACCTATGGTTCCAGCAAGCCGAAGCCCAATTCCACGTTCGCCGGATCACCTCAGAAGACACCCGCTACTACTACGTGGTGGGCTCCCTCGACCAGGACACAGCTGCCCAGGTCGCGGAGTTCGTACAGTCGCCCCCGGCAGACGGCAAGTACACGGAATTCAAAGCCCTGCTCCTCAGGACTTTCGGACTCTCACGGCGCGAGCGGGCTGCCC
This sequence comes from Hypanus sabinus, assembly GCF_030144855.1. Classification (NCBI taxonomy): domain Eukaryota; kingdom Metazoa; phylum Chordata; class Chondrichthyes; order Myliobatiformes; family Dasyatidae; genus Hypanus; species Hypanus sabinus. Next base: position 118,395,556 of record NC_082708.1, read on the forward strand.
GTTTACTGCACCTGGATGGCTTGGGCGACAGACCTCCATCGGCTTTAATGAATGAGATGTTGTCTCTGGCCGATGGACACACAGGCCTCATGTTTGAGCAGGCATTCCTGGAGCAGCTGCCCGAGGACATACGCCTGCTGCTGTCCGACGCGGATTTCAGTGACCCCCGGAAGGTGGCAGCCCGGGCGGACTTGCTGTGGAACGCCAAAAAGGTGAGCGGGGCGTCCATCGCACAGATCTCCCAGCCACGCTCCCGGCAGCAAACCAGTCCAGGCCCGGCCGCAGAGCCCACTAACCCCCGGCCCAATGACCACTGGTGCTTCTACCACCAGCGGTGGGGCGCAGAAGCCCGCCGTTGCCGCCCGCCCTGCAAGTTCCCGGGAAACGCCAGGGCCAGCCGCCGCTGATGGCTACGGCGGCTGGCCATCGGGATAGCCTCCTGTATGTGTGGGATAGAAGGTCGGGACGCCGGTTTTTGGTCGATACTGGGGCTGAGATCAGCGTTTTACCTCCGACGAGTTACGACACCCGCAGCAGGGCACCGGGTCCCCCCCTGAGGGCCGTGAATGGCAGCACAGTAAGGACCTATGGCACCCATCAGGTGCAGCTACTGTTCGGCCCCAGCCAGTTCACGTGGGACTTCACACTGGCCGCCGTAGCCCAACCGCTTCTGGGTGCGGATTTTTTGCGAGCTCACAGCCTGCTGGTTGACCTGCCCAGGAAGAGACTGGTACACGCCGAGACCTTTCAGACGTTCTCCCTGGGCGCGGCCCAGTTGCCAGCCCCTCACCTCGGCTCCATCACGCTGTCCGACAACGATTTCACCAGGGTCCTGGCGGAGTTCCCATCGGTTCTGGCACCGCAGTTCACAGCAGCCATGCCCAGGCACGGCGTACAGCACCACATCCCGACACAGGGACCACCCCTCCATGCCCGTGCTCGGCGGCTTCCCCCGGACAAGCTCCGACTGGCGAAGGAGGAGTTCCAGAGAATGGAGGAATTGGGGATCATCCGGCGGTCCGACAGCCCCTGGGCTTCCCCCCTGCACATGGTGCCCAAAGCGACGGGGGGCTGGAGACCGTGCGGCGACTACCGCAGGCTGAACGAGGCTACCACACCGGACCGCTACCCTGTGCCGCACATTCAGGACTTTGCGGCAAACCTGCACGGCGCCCGGATCTTCTCCAAGGTCGACCTTGTCCGAGGGTACCATCAAATCCCGATGCATCCTGACGACGTCCCCAAGACGGCTCTCATCACCCCGTTTGGCCTCTTCGAGTTCCTCCGCATGCCGTTCGGCCTGAAGAATGCCGCACAGACGTTCCAGCGGTTAATGGACGCGGTGGGACGGGACCTGGACTTCGCGTTCATCTATTTGGATGACATCCTCATAGCCAGCGGCAGTCGTCAGGAGCATCTGTCCCACCTCCGTCAACTCTGCGCCCGACTGAGTGAGTACGGTCTTACAATCAACCCCGCCAAATGCCAGTTCGGACTTGATACCATTGACTTCCTGGGCCACAGGATTACTAAAGACGGGGCAACCCCTCTGCCCGCTAAGGTAGATGCGGTCCGCCACTTCCCCCGACCCACCACGATCAAAGGCCTTCAGGAATTCGTAGGTATGGTCAATTTCTACCGCCGCTTCCTCCCTTCAGCTGCCCGGATCATGCGCCCCCTGTTCGCCCTGATGTCGGGTCCGAGCAAGAACATTACCTGGGACGAGGAGTCCGCCGCCGCTTTCGTTCAAACGAAGGAAGCTTTGGCTGACGCCGCAATGCTAGTACATCCCAGAATGGACACCCCTACCGCCCTCACAGTGGACGCATCAAACACGGCAGTCGGTGGGGTGCTGGAGCAACTCATCGCAGGTCGCTGGCAACCCCTGGCGTTTTTCAGCAAACACCTGCGGCCACCCGAGCTCAAGTACAGTGCTTTTGACCGGGAACTGTTGGCGCTCTACCTGGCAATCCGGCATTTCAGGTACTTCCTAGAAGGTCGGCCCTTCACCGCGTTCACGGACCACAAACCGCTTACCTTTGCGTTTACGAAAGCATCCGACCCCTGGTCATCCCGCCAGCAACGCCACCTGTCCTACATCTCTGAATACACAACGGATGTCCGGCACGTCTCGGGTAAGGACAATGTCGTGGCGGATGCGCTCTCTCGCCCTACCGTTCATGCCCTTTCCCAAGGGGTAGACTTTGAGGCACTGGCAGAGGCACAGCAGGTAGATGAGGAGATTCCGAGTTACAGGACTGCAGTCTCTGGTTTGCAGCTCCAGGACCTCCCCGTGGGCCCAGGTGAGAGGACCCTACTCTGTGACGTCGCCACCGGCCAGCCCCGTCCCGTCGTCCCCGCAGTCTGGCGGCGACGTGTTTTCGACTCCATTCATAACTTGGCGCATCCCTCCATCCGGACAACTGTCCGGCTGGTTTCCAGCAGGTTCGTTTGGCACGGTCTCCGCAAACAGGTCAGTGAATGGGCCAGAACGTGCATGCACTGCCAGACGGCCAAGGTTCAGCGGCACACCAAAGCCCCACCGCAGCAGTTCCATCCCGCCCACCGGCGTTTCGACCACATTCATGTGGATATCGTGGGCCCCCTGCCAGTGTCGCGCGGAGCGCGTTACCTCCTGACTATCGTGGACCGGTTCACAAGATGGCCAGAGGCGGTCCCGCTCACCGACACCACCTCCGAATCTTGCGCCCGAGCCCTGCTCGCCACCTGGATATCCCGCTTTGGTGTACCAGCCCACATTACCTCCGACAGAGGCGCCCAGTTCACCTCCAGCCTGTGGTCAGCTATGGCCAGCCTTTTGGGGACTCAGCTGCACCACACCACTGCCTACCACCCACAGTCGAACGGGCTAGTGGAGCGTTTCCACCGTCACCTGAAGTCGGCCCTCATGGCCCGCCTGCGAGGAGCCAACTGGGCGGACGAGCTTCCCTGGGTCCTTCTGGGCATCCGCACAGCGCCCAAGGACGACCTGCACGCCTCGTCGGCCGAGTTGGTATACGGCGCGCCCCTGGCCGTCCCCGGGGAGTTCCTACCAGCCCCGAGGGGGCAAGAGGAAGAACCCGCTGCAGTCCTGGGCAGACTTCGCGAGAAGCTCGGTAACCTGGCCCCCATACCCACTTCACAGCATGGGCGGCACCCGACCTGCGTACCCAAAGACCTACGGAACTGTAAGTTTGTGTTTGTACGAAGGGGCGGGCATCGGCCACCGCTGCAGCGGCCATACGAGGGGCCGTTTACGGTGCTCCGGAACAATGGGTCCACGTTCGTGCTGGACGTTGGGGGGAAGGAGGAGGTTTTCACGGTGGACCGCCTCAAGCCGGCCCATGTGGACCTGGCGCAACCGGCCGAGTTTCCGGCGCCTCGGCGCAGAGGCCGACCTCCCAAGCAGGTTCTGGCCCAGGCTGTGGACATTGGGGGGTGTATCGCCGGTTCTGGGGGGGGGGGTTATGTGGCGGCTCATTTCCTAGCGTATGCGAACCGACTCACAATTAGATAGCCTACGGGGGTTTGCGAGCACAGAGCTTTGGAGCCTCTTCGCCATGGGGGGCCGGTTGACAGAGGCTTAAAAGTGAGGCTGAAGTTTTCGAATAAAGTTTTTCCTTCGACTGCAGTTACCGACTCCGTGTCGTAATTTTAGCGCTGTTTGTAGCACACCGCTACAGTACAATGATACTGTGAGTTTTTTTTGGCATGATAATAATGCCCTGCTCTTATAAAGGAATTTAGGTACTGAAGTAACATAGCCTTGAAGTCTGGGGTTGAGGGATATTGGCAAGTTTAGTGTCTTGAATGTTAGTTAGCTTCCCATCTTCCAACATGGAAGTATTGCTAGGTCCTTATCCCGAGAAGTCAACATGGAGAGCCCATTCTTTAAATATCCAGGTTTGATGTCTAAAACAAGTGCTATACTATTTGAATACGTTGGTCAGGGAAATAATGTTTCTTTGAACAAGATTACAAAATTAGTTATTGATTAGCGAAGAAAGTTGTTCCTGCATCACTGAAATCTTTTCAGTGGTCCATATAATCACCTATAATAGACAAGAGCTAATTTAAATATATATATTGTTAAATTACCTCTCTGTGGAGTCAGTGTAATTCCCACCACACCAGGTAATCTCCACATCTTAGCCCTCCTCCCAAACAGGTCATGCTCTCTTCTTGCTACTGCCATCAGGAAGAAGGTAAAGAAGTCCCACGACTCACACAAATAGGTTCAGGAACGGTTATTACCCCTCAACCATCAAGCTTCTGAACCAGTGGGAATAACTTCATTCAATTCACTTGCCCCATCACTGAACTGTTCCCACAGCCTATGGACTCTCTTTCAAGGACTCTTAGTCTCATGTTCTCGATATTTATTGCTTAGTTATTTATTATTACAAATGTTTTTTTTCACTTTTGTATTTGCACAGTTTGTTGTTTGTCCACCCTGTTGGGCACGGTCTTTCACTGATTCTACTATACTTTTTGGATGTACTGAATATGACTACAAGAAAATGAATCTCAGGGTTGTGTATGGTAACATATACGTATTTTGATAATATTTTGAACTTTGAACTTTAAAAACTTAATCACTGGTGGTGAAGCAAGTGGCCAATAGTTCATTTTGCCCATAGACCGATTGCCTAGTAGATCACCAAGTATGTCAGAATCAGAATCAGGTTTATTATCACCAGCATGTGAGGTGAAATGTGTTAACAGCAGCAGTTCAATGCAATACATAATATAGAAGAAAAATAAATAAATAAATAAATAAATAAATAACCCTTATTCAGTGTATTTTATATAGTATGAGATTACTGAATAGATTAAAAATCATACAAAAAACAGAAATACTATATACTTCTTTAAAAAGTGAGTTAGGTTCCAAGGGTTCAATGTCCATTTGGAAATCAGCTGTTCCTGAATCGCTGAGTATGCGCCTTTAGGCTTCAATACCTCCTACCTGATGGTAACAGTGAGAAAAGGGCATGCCCTGGGTGCTGGAGGTCCTTAATAATGGACCTTAATAACTTCATTCTGAGACACCGCTCCCCAAAGATGTCCTGGGTACTTTGTAGGTTAGTGCCCAAGATGGAGCTGACTAGATTTACAACCCTCTGTAGCTTTTTTGGCCCTGTGAAATAGAACCCCCCGCCACCGTACCAGGCAGTGATGCACCCTGTCAGAATGCTCTCCATGGTACATCTACAGAAGTTTTTGAATCTCTTCAAACTCCTAATATAGTATAGCCGCTGTCCTGCCTTCTTCATTGCTGCATCAATATGTTGGGACCAGGTTGGATCCTTGGGGATCTTGACACCTAGGAACTTGAAGCTGCTCACTCTTCTCCACTTCTGATCCCTCTATGAGGGTTGGTATGTGTTTCTTCGTCTTGCCCTTCCTGAAGTCCACAATCAGCTCTTTCATTTTACTGAAGCTGAGTGCCAGGTTGTTGCTGCGACACCATTTCACTAGTTGGCATATCTCACTCCTGTACACCCTCTTGTCACCATCTGAGATTCTACTAACAATGGTTGTATCATCAGCAAATTTGTAGCTGGTATTTGAGCTATGCCTAGCCACACAGTCATGGGTATATAGAGAGTAAAGTAGTGGGCTAAGCATTCACCCCTGCAGTGCACCAGTGTTGATCATCAGTGAGGAGGAGATGTTATCACCAATTGCACAGATTGTGGTCTTCCAGTTAGGAAGTCAAGGATCAAATTGCAGAGGGAGGGACAGAGGGCCATTTTCTGCAACTTCTCAATCAGGATTGCGGAAATGACAGTATTAAATGCTGAGCTATAGTCAATGAACAGCATCCTGACGTAGGTGTTAGTGTTGTCTAGGTGGTCTAAAGCCAAGTGAAGACCCCTTGAGATTGCATCTGCCATCGACCTATTGTGGCGATTGCAATGGGTCCAAGTACTTGCTGAGGCAGAAGTTCAGTCTAGTCTTGACCAACCTGTGAAAGCTTTTCATCACTGTAGATATGAGTGCTACCAGGTGATAGTCATTAAGGCAGCTCATGTTATTCTTCATAGGCACTGGTATAATTGTTGCCTTTTTGAAACAAGTGGCAACTTCCACCCGTAGCAGTGAGAGGTTGAAAATGTCCTTGAATACTCCTGCCAGTTGGTTGGCACAGGTTTTCAGAGCCTTACCAGATACTCCATCAGGACCTTCCACCTTCTGAGGGTTCATCCTCTTTAAAGACAGTCTAACATCGGTCTCTGAGACAGAGATCACAGGGTCATCGGGTGCAGCAGGGATCTTCACAGCTGTAGTTGTATTTTCCCTTTCAAAGAGGGCATAGAAGGCATTGAGTTCATCTAGTAGTGAAGCATCACTGCCATTCATGCTATTGGGTTTTTAGGAAGTAATGTCTTGCAAGCTCTGCCACAGTGGTCGTACATCTGATGTCACCTGCAACTTCATTCAAAATTGTCTCTTCGCCCTTGAAATAACCCCTGCAAATCATACCTGGTTTTCAGGTACAGGCCTGGGTTGCCAGACTTGAATGCCACAGATCTAGCCTTCAGCAGACGACGTACCTCCTGGTTCATCCACGGCTTTTGGTTTGGGAATGTGCAGTAGGCACACACTCATCCACTCAGGTTTTAATGAAGTTAGCAACAACTGCAGCATTCTCATTCAGATTCGAAGATGAATACAGTCCAGTCCACCAATTCAAAGTAGTCCATACAGGAGTCTCTTAAAAGACCCTATCATTTCCACCTCTGCCACCACCGGCAGCGGCAGCCCATTCCACGCACTCACCACTCTGTGTAAAAAACTTACCCCTGACATCTCCTCTGTACCTCCTTCCAAGCACTTTCAAACTATGCCCTCTGCTTGGTTATCTTGCCTATGGGTAAAGCCTAGGTAGGGCTGCAGGTTTTCTATGTTTCTATCTTTGTATTGGTCTCGAGGCACTGTGCGACTAGTGAAGTACTACTATAGGTTTACTACTATCTTTTCACTGGGGAAATTCCAGGGCAATGCCAGGGATGCTGTTGAAGGACCAAATTTATCCCAGTGCTTCTGTTGGTATATCATGTGAACTTCCCAGGAAGTATTAACAAAAGATCTAACATCTCCTGGAAATTCCTACAAAGAAGCTGAATGAGTCTGCGACTCCAAGAGAGTCCATTAACATCAACCTGAGCCTCAAGTTTTACGAAACACAAATATCTCCATAAATATCCAAATATCTCGAAAATCAATAAGATCCTCATATTGATCTGTAAACAAACACACAACAGACTGGAGGAACTCAGCGAGTTGGCCAGCATCTATGGAGGAAAGTGAACCATTGACAATTTGGGTCAAGACAATCAGGACCATAGATCACCTGACCCACTGTGTCCCTCCAGCATTTTGTGTCTGTTGATCCAGATTTCTAGCATTTGCAATCTCTCCTGAATCATCTGTAAATCAAGGCTGTTTTTATACACATGGTAAACAAACCAAGCTGTTCAAGGAAATCAACTCTATGTAAACTCCCGTTGCTGGGCCTTGTTTAATTGCAGATCTGGACAGTAATAGAGCATTGAGTACAGACTGTGGGTTTTCACTTGTTTATCTGTCTCACCCATCTCTTCATTCCCAGTTTCCTTTGTGTCCTTCTTTCTCCCAGGGGTCTCCTTTATGCTGATACTCACATCACAATCAACCGTTACATCAGTTGAAAACAAATCAAATCCCAATGGCGACCTAGAGTCACGTTTACATGATGCAGGAGGAATTCCCTGTGTTAGCCTATTTAAAAAGTTTTTTTGGAACAGGACAATGCAATTACTATTTAAAACAATGTTGATTTATTGCAGAGCACAGAAATGCAGCTGTCCGGTTTAAACGTACGGTACGACCCACACACTTCAGCAGCAGACTCAGATGCAAACAGTAGGAAATGAGCAGTGCCAGGCTCGTTCGCTGGTTCAGTGCACAGCTTACGTTCAGGTCACTCAGGTGCCAAAGACTTCAGGATTTTGCAGAGTAATGTTGCGGACCCTCTTGAAAGTAATTGAGATCCAGAGCCACAGAACACTCAGAATAGATCAACATACCACCTCGTCTAGAAAGATTTGTTCTAATCCCCTGGAAGGAAGTGGAACATGTAAACTTCCCCCTCCATGATAGCTACCAGGACCACAAGAAATTCAATTACTTTAATTATAAAGTAACATGCCACATTCGCTCTCTTTCTCTTCCTTATTTGTAGTTTGATGCACTCTTCATCCTCTTAGAGTCTTAGTCATGGGAAGATATAACATACAAAAAAGGCCATTCTGTCCATCAACTTCATGCTGATCTACAAGCATCCATCTTTTACATGCTTCTTATGCTAAAATACTCTTATTCTCCCGACATACCCATCAACACATCCCAGGTTCTCACACTAGGGATAATTAACAATGGTCAATTAACCTACCATCCTGCAATCTTTGGTATGTGGGAGGAAACCAGAGCATCTGGGGAAAATCAGAACATGCATACTCCACATAGACAGCACTAGAGGTGAGGATTGAACAAGGGCTGCTGGAGGTGTAAAGTTTCTGAAGAGATGTGTGGATCACTGGCCCATCATACTTAGTCTAGGAGGCTACACATAAATCACTCAGACCCAATAATTAAATATACACACCCTCCCGACCCTGAAATGTCTTACAAATACACCAGATTAATGCTCCCCGTCCTACTCACTGGTGCATTATCCAGATAAAAGAGTATCTGAGGACCATCCCCATATAAAATCTATGCCGACTGCAAGAAGAGTATCATGGTTTGTCGTAAACACCACAGTTTATAACTGGTATTGTATATAGGAGCGTATCTGACCACTGACACAATCGTCCTGGCCTCCCATTGAAAATTCAGGCAGGTACAAGTATTTGCCTTTGTTGTCTCCATAGGCCTAAATGGGAAAAGGCACATTGACTTTTAGTTTCTGTTCCCCTCTGTTGTACAAGGGGTAGAAGAGCACAAGAGAAAGAAGGGGCATGAACAGCCCAGGTAACCACCTTTTTGCCTTTGAACACAGAGTCTGGAAGACCTTAAGAAGAGTACTGTACATGGGGATAAATTAACTGATGGATTGAATGACCAGTTCTAAAATCTCTTGTCCCACGTTACCAAGCAAGAATATAATGACAGTGGGAAATGGGTGCAAAGGGGAAGAAATTTTTAATAAGATTACCTTTAAATGTGTAAAAAACAGAATTATTTAGATCTAAATATATAAAATTTACTAAATACACTATCATTAGAGTAGAAGGTAAGTGGTCAACATCTACATAGATTTAGTTATAGGTAACAGGTAGAGAGATTTTAAGTAAAATGGTCATACATTTGCAATTCATTGTTTTCATTTTCTGTGTCATTTGGTAACTTGGGATGTTTCATGTGTCATGGATAACTATGTGTGTATAGGAATCGCTAAGTGCAGAGCTTCTGATTTTGATGTGTTCTGGGAAGCATATCAAGTCATTACATAAGGTGAAGAGGGGGTTTACAATTTTGGTATCAGAGATCAAAGGTATCAAATCCTTCATGGAAGTTAGGGGCTCGTACTTATACTGAGATATTGAAATCCTACACAAGGAACAGTCAGAGTACAACTGTGACAACAATGGTCGGAAGAGTAGATATCACAACATTATAATATTTAATGAATAGATATAGAATTATAGTGTTTTCCCAAAGTACATATTTCCATTGTACACAATACAAATAGTAAATCACTGGATGGCCACTCTCACATAAGATCAGTGTCAAGAACTTAGCCCACATATCTGTACTCAACACTCAGTACTGTCCCCAGCAGCCCAAGTAGGTTATATTGTGTTTATCTGAGATAAAACTCTTCAAGTACACAAAGAGACCAAGAATTTTCCTCCATGGGGTAAAGAGGTTCAAGGGTAATTAATGAGATTTGGCAATTTATGCAGGATTATGACATAAAAATACAAATTAAATGTTTCTAATAGTGCTAGATCAATAAATCAGTCAAGAGGGAATGGGTTGAATACAATGGCAAACTATCCAAATGTGACTTTTGGAGGCAACATTAACCTGTGAGTTGTCTGAATATACCAACTAAAATCCTGGTGGATGTGGGATTAATAATAACACCCAAAGGGAACACGTTGGAGAGAAAAAATGCTTAACCATGGGGAAAGAACACAGAGTACGATTAATTGGATTGCTGAACTGCAATGGAGAGAAACATGGTGAAACAAGTGCCCTCCTTCCGCACTGCATGTTTCCATGATAAAGACAAAGGCAAGGAGAGTCATGATGAAGAGATTAAAAGCAAAGAGGAAAATTAGTCCAAACATGTGCAAATGTGAGTCCCTACCTGTCTCACCTCCTGCTCATACCAGTCCAACTCACTTCCTGCAACATTTGCTGCATCAGGCTTACTAGGATAATTGATATGACAAGGATATGTCACAAGATGCTCTAGGGGCCCAGGGCAGTGTACAGTGGCTGAGGTTGGGTTATTGGTCACTAGGAGCTGTTCGATGACTGCTAAAGTCTTTTTTGAGACAATGAACTCATGCTTATTTAGATAGAAAGAATGATGTCTAAAGATCATTGTACCCAAGTTCAGATTCTCAAAACAGTCTCTGATAACTACGTGGCAACAAGCAGTTGCAACTCTGACCTTCAGTTCTTCAACTATTGTTGCACTGAAAACTCCCACCCACAAGCAACAAGGGACCAGTAATTGGCTTCATCTCCATTGAAGCAAAGATTGCTCTGATAGCAATAGAGAACAAAATGGGGAGTAGGCTGCATTGTGGTTTCTAGATCATGGTGATTTTGAAAACTTCTGCTGACTCTTGTGGTTTGTGGATTTATTAAATGCAATCAGATCACCAATCTTAGTCTTCTGGTGATAGGGATCCATGGCCCAGTGGAATCACACTGGCTATACTTCCCTTGGCACCGTAGGTGTCATGTTAACTACATCATGGGAGTGTAGGAGGTGGAAAACAAATGCAAATTACCTATTGGAACACAAATGTAAAGGACATTTTGAAATATCATCAACCTTAAACTTATATAAATGAGAGACTGGGGACAAAGAAGGCTGCTTTTAGGAAGACTAAAAACCACAGTGATTAAATACTGGAATCCCAGCACCTGACTAAAATTTGTCAAATGTGCATGCTCTGTGCATTGGAAATGCAGAGAAAATAAAAAAAAATGTGGAAGTAAAATTGGCCTTTTCTAAAAAAGTAAAATTAAAAAGAAAAATGTTAAACTTGAAGAGCTGATTGACATTCCCCCCACCCCCCCAAGATGGATTTAAAAACAGCAAATGAAGTAAGATGCATTCACTTCAAATAGTGGACCTTGGTCCTGTTTCCTAAGGCTTGCTATTTGTTTCCTGTCCTGTGGAACAGATGCGATTGCTATCTGTGATTCAAATGTTCACTATAGAGTGCAACGCTAAATTGATCTCCTGGAGCTATTTTCACAATTGTCCTTTGAGAATTAAGGAGATACATATTGGAGAAAACTAAAACGATGATGATTCATTTACCAATCTTTCATACAATTACATGAACAAAACTGAACATAAAAATTAAAGATGAAATGACCCTTTGTATGTAAGGATATTACTAAATGATTATGAATGTTTTATTGCAGGGGGATATGTTACTGACACCAACAGGAAGCTGGAAATAAAACGGTTCAGACACCACAAATCCTGCATTAGTGAATCCTGAAGCTTTTGTTGGTGCATGCTGTTAATTGAGTTCAACCAAGTAGTAAAGGAGGGGTAAAATTTTATTCCATGTCCACATTAAAGCCATGGTCCAAGAGGAAATTCTATGTGTTGACACTTGCACCTTTATCTTAATGTTCTGAATAAATTCACATTATCTGACAATGTTTGATGAAGAATCACAGGATTTGTCATTAACCACATGTGAGGAAGAGGCAGAGTCAGTGAGTGAAGAAGAGCTGGCTCTAGCTGTAACAGCTTCAAAAAGGAACTGTTGTGTTTCCTTCTCTGCAATAGCTATCATTGACACTTAGGACTTTAGTGGAGTTTGATAATGATACGGAGGGGAGGGAAAGGAGAGTCACTGAAGGTGTTAAAAGAAAACAAGATCATACTTTGATAGATATTTTCATTGACACAGCCTAAATATCAATTCAACCACAATATCACCTGATTCTTCTTCCCACCACTCTGATTTTCTCTCCTCCCTGATCATCTCCAACAGAGTTCACCCTTGCCAATACTTTGATTAACACACAAGGCGTTTGAGAAACTCAGCTGGTCGGCCAGCATATATATATGAAAACGGACAATCAACATTTCAGGTTAACACCTTTCAACTGAACTGGATCAGTACAGATGAAGGGTCTGAACCCCAAATATCGAAGAGTCTTGGCCCAAAATGTCGACTGTTGAGTTCCTCCACCATCTTGTGTGTTGCCCTGTGTAACGACCTGGGAAAAGTTTCCCTGCTAATGTAATTGTTTCTCTGCAGAACAGTGTTTAAGTTATGACTAGAGATAATGGGGGCTTTGGAATAGGCACTGGCCAATGAGGGGAGATGTTTTTCTTTCTTGTTTGCCCGAGCGAAGGTTTCACGGTCTTTTGTTCGGTGGAAGATGGTGAGAGAAGATGTCAGAATGGGGAAGTCATAGTCTGCAAGATGGAGTGGACTTGGAATGAGGTTGGGAGTCAACGCCCAGTGTGAAGATCATTGTAGAACGAACAGACAGGAAAATGGTGAGTGGTTAGATGTTGTGCATTAGACTATTTCGTAAGAATGGGCCCTTTTTCTTTTCTGTTTCTTTACTAATCCTATAGTCAAATTAAGAATTATAAAGCTCAATCATTTAATTGCAGATTGTGTACTGTTTGTTATTTTGTGGTACTGATTTGTAACAGGGGAACACATCATGCAGCATCCACCCAAACAAGAATTCCCAAGTTTGGCTGGGCCAGAAGATGCCTTCCCCTAGAGTAAGCTGCTCGCCGAACCTGAGGGTCACAATTGTGGGGGCTCATCTGGGGCTGATTTTGTTGGATGCTGTGTGATTACCCTGAGCGGTGAACCAGTGAGGGAGATATTCGTACTCCAGACGAATTGTTAATTTGCCTGTTAAGTACTGATAAAGTTGCAATTGTGGGCAGAGGTTCAATAAAATGGCAGGAGTAGCTCTCATTTTAAAGCAGACCAGCACTGACATAACGGTAACTGGGGGCAGAGATTTCAAGGACAGGGTTCTATCATTTCTGAGGAGTGAGGGGAAGGAGTGGTCAGAATTGGAATGTCTAATTAGTCCCCATCCCCCAGGGGAGAGTGGGAATTCTGAGTTAGTATCTACTCTTACCTCTCTGCTGAATAAATGGAAAAATGCCCAGGTTCAAAGTCCCAGTTATGGTAGGCGTACCTATTCTCTGGAATAATGCCTATCCCTAAAGGGGAAGAGAAGTATGAGACCTGGGCAGAGTAGACATCTCAGTTGTTAGATGAGTGGCAGTGCTCTGATGATGTAAAGTGACAGAGATTGGTTGAGAGTTTGAGGGGCGAACTGCTGACTGCTCTGAAGACAAATCAGCTGCCGGAATTGAGTTCTGAGGAAGTGGCAGCTGCTCAATGAGATGACCTGGGCATCAGTACCATTTGGTCAGTGGTCGAAAAGGGAGACATGGCTCAGGCAGAAAAGATGAAACATGCAGTGGTACCTCCATTACTGAGAGAATGGCCTCGGATGGAGTTGTGGAACCAGACCCTATATGGGATCACATCGCCCCAGGACCAACCGCGGCATTCCCAGCTGGTTCTGCAGGAGAAGTATAGGAGGATTGCATTAAAGGCACTTCATGGTGATTCTGGACATTTGGGGGTGAAAAAGACCTATGGATTGCTCAGAGACCAGTTTTACTGGCTCCGAATGAAGTCACAGGTTGAAGAATACTGTAAGTCGTGCATTCGATGCATACAGTGGAAGACGCTGCCTACACGGGCAACTCCCTAATTCCACTTGCAGAGTGCAGGGCCCCTGGACCTGGTGTGCATGGATTTCCTGTCAATAGAACCCAATGCCAGCAACACGGCGAATGTCTTAGTCATCATGGACCACTACAAAAGATATGCACAGGCTTTTCCTACCAAGGAGCAGAGGGTGTCCACGGTGGCCAAAGTGTTATGGGAGAAGTATTTCATTTAATATGGTCTTCCCAGGTGGATACATAGTGATCAGGGATGGGATTCGAGAGCAGACTCGTCCATGAGTTACTGGGCATGCTTGGAGTTGAGAAGTCGAGGACCATGCCCTATCATCTGCAGGTGATCCCCAGCCTGAGAGGTTTATTGGGCCTTGCTAGACATGCTTGGGACCTTGGAGATCAGAAAGAAGAGCAGGTGGAGTCAACATATTGGACATCTGGTCCACAGTTACAATTGTACCTGAAATTAAGCTACAGGGTACTTGCCATACTATCTGATGTTTGGGCGCGAGGCGAGGTTGCCCATTGACCCTTGATTTGAGACTGACAAGCGTGACTTACCATCGAAGACTTATCTGAAGAAAGTGTCTGATATGAGAAGAGAGCTGAAAAGGGCTTATGAATTAGCCAGGGTCACAGCTGTCAAGCAGAATCAAGGAAATAAAGGGAGGTACGATCAAAAGGTGAGGTTCTCCCAACACCTGCCAGGAGACTGAGTCCTCGTAAGGAATTTGGGGCTACCAGAGAAACATAAGTTAGCTGACTGCTGGGTGGCTACGGCCTATGTGATGGAGAGTCAGATGCCAAACCTACCAGTTTTCTGGGTGAAACTAGAAGATGGGAATGGAGCTGTCAAGATTCTCCATCAGAACCACCTGCTGCCCCGGGACAAGAGATGCAGGTAGACCCAGAGCCCGACCTGGAGTCTACACCTAGTAAGAGGACTCTGCAGAAATGCGGGCAACTGCAGGGCCCACAGCAGGAGAGGTTAGGTCAGCCCCCACCCCTGAGTGGGATACTGATTCAGAGGATGAGGACCTGGATGTGTGGTGTATGCTGCCTTTTGCTGACTCCCCATTGACTGAGGAAGACTCTCAGCCCTTTTCCCACTGAGTCACGTGAAATGGGGGGGGTTGCTATCTGTGGACAGCCTGGACCCTGCGGGGGATGAAGCGGGGCTTTGCCACAGGACAGAGGGGTCCAAATTGCCAGTGGGCACGAGTGAGAGGCCGGGGAGGCCTCGCCAGGTAGACCAGAAGTATCCCCAGGAGTGTCAGAACCTGAAGAGTTAGGCGAGGGGGAATGGAGGTCTCAGAGAATTAGGAGACCACCGGATAGGCTGGCCTGTGTAGCGCCGGGGGAACAGAGTGTGATCCCTACTGTTTTGGGGAGCTATGTCACTGCCTTTTACACTTGGATTGGACATCGTGTTTTGCAGGAAGTGTTGGCAAATTATCTCAAAGTCATGAGGACATGACCAAATTTGGTGGGGGGGAGAGTGTAAAGCAGGGATGGCCAACCTATGGTGCAAGCAGCAAAAGTGAGACATTGAATGATTAGAAGTGGTGCATTGCACCCCAGTGATAACAATAAAAAAGTAACTACTCATGCAAAAAGTATTTACCAAAAACTGATTTGTAGAAAAATAAATCTATAACAACAGTAGCTTAGAGCTAGAAATGGGTTTTACTGAGAATAAATCTAAAACTTAGCAATTATTTTTAGCAATTTTATTATTTTGTGTACATCTTCAGACAAATGTTATTTTCTTTTACATCAATCTGTTTTCAATTTAAAAAATGTTCAATGAGTCAAACTAGGAAAGGACTTTTGTTCTACAGTCGTTCCATAACTGTTCAATACACGTTTGATACTTGTTTGATCCTGAGCACCAGGCGTCTGCACCAGCGGTGCAACACAGGTTTTGCCAGTCAGTTTACAATTGACACTCGTGCGCTATGGAGTTGTGCTTTGTTCGTCCTTTGTGAATGTTTGCAGTTTTGTACTTTTTGAAAATTAAGCCTGGTTTTTACATTTAGTTACTCATCACAGTGCAAAAGAAAATGAGCAAAAGAAAAACAGAAAGTGATAGTAAGTGTAAATTTAAAGAACAGTGGGAAAATGAGTTCTTATTTATAGCGGGTCCATCAGGAAAACCATTGTGCACTGTTTGTGAAAACACTTTCTTACATAATAGAAGACATGATTTTAATAGACACTACAAAACACAACATCAGACTGAAATAGAAAAAAAAACTGAAGCTAGTGCTTGGTTCTGAGTTACGGAAAGAATATATGATAATAGACAATAGACAATAGGGCCAGGAATAGGCCATTCGGCCCTTTGAGCCAGCACTGCCATTCACGGTGATCATGGCTGATCATCCACAATCAGTACCCTGTTCCTGCCTTCTCCCCGTATCCCTTGACTCTGCTATCTTTAAGAGCTCTCTCTGTGATTAAGAAAAAGGAAGAAATCAAAAGAAGACAAAATATATTTGTTAAAAGTCTCATTAAGGTATGTAATGTTTATCTTATTTTATATTAAATCAATATATCATGTAAAATGCTAAATATATCTATATTAACATATTTTAATAAGAATTGAATAGGGGTACAAGAGTTGTATGGTGCATCTGAACTCATGCGTGAAAAAATTGACGCATGGAATGTAAAAGGTTGGCCACCCCTGATGTAAAGGTTTCCCTGCTAATGTAATGGTTTCTCTGTAGAGCAGTGTTTAGGTTATGACAAGAGATAACAGGGACTTTGGAATGTGCACTGGCCAATGAGGGGAGATATTTTTCTTTCTTGTGTGCCCGAGCAAAGGTTTCATGGTCTTTTGTTTGATGGAAAATGGAGAGGGAAGATGCCAGAACGGAGAAATTGTAGGCTGCAAGATGGAGTGAACTTGGAATGGAATCAACGCCCAATGGATAGATCGATGGAGTTTAAATAAACCAGAAAACCGTGAGCTCCAACGTTGCTCATTAGACTGTTTCATGAGAATGGGCCTTTTTTTTTGTTTCTTAACTAACCTTGTAGTCAAATTAAGAATGATAAAGCTCAATCATTTAATTGCATATTGTGTACTGTTTGTTATTTCGTGGTACTGATTTGTAACAGGGAACACATCACACAAACGAGATTCCTCAAGTTTGGCCAGGCTGGAGGCTATCTTCCCCTAGAGTAAGCCACTAGCCGAACCTGAGGGTTACACCTGTATTTCCAGCATCTGCAGAATCTCGTGTTTAAGAAAAACTGTTAGTATAGACAGCAACAAATTATAAGTGAAACCGCTGGGACTTCTTCAATAGAGTTAACACATCAGCAGATAGATATTATGGTTGTGTAATTTGTGGTTGAATGTTTCTGGCATTTTTAACAAGAAAGACTGCACAGAGAGATAAAGGAAGGAAGAACTGCAAGAATATATAGACAGGAAGAAATAACATCTTATGTGTGAGGAAATGTAGAGGAGGCTTGCCCCAAAAGCAGAGCAGTGGTGAAAACTCAATGTTGAATAACTACTTTAATACTAAACTGCAAAATAACAAACAATGGTAAAGTCCATGGTGATGTTGAACTACAGGCATCAAGGCAGGAGCCCAGATGGCCATTGGTTGGAAGAGTTGCACACTGAGGGTAGGCAGTGACAAACTAACATACATCTGTGAAAATAGTGGGCCACCAGAACACAGAAAATTCAGAGTCTGTCATGCACCTGGATGGCTAGAGAGGGTTGATGAGTGGGCCTGCTGGTGAGATTCAGTACATGTGGTTGTCAGGTTTGTCAGCCAGAGCAGGCTTATGCTTTAGGGCCTGGCGGATCTGGTTCCCAGACAATCAGGTCGAGATCTGGGAGGATGGAATGAGGGTCAATCTCTGTTCCATCTGGGTTGAACTGTGTAACAGAGTATCTGCCTTTGTGTTCTTGGAACTAGGTTGGGAGGAGATGGTGAGGTTGGATAGTTTGAAGAAGCCTGTGAGCATGGGTTGAGCTGGTAGGTTTGTTGCATGGATGTGGTGGTCAGTATGGATCAGGAAGAGCCTGGAGTTTCCCATCAGCTAATGTCTCCATTCCTCCAAGGCCCCTTTAATAGTGAGTAGCTCCCTGGCTTCTATTCCATAAGGGTGCTGTGTATGGTTGAACTTGCATGAGCAGAAGACACAAGGGTGTGTCTTCCCAGCCACATGTTGCTGGGAGAAGGTGACCCCAGCACCCACGTCACATGTGTCCACCTCTATCCCAAAAGATCTGGAGGGGTTCAGATGGCGGAGAATGGGAGCGGTGGTGAAGCATTCTTAAGGTCCTCAGAAGTGTGGTCAGCAGCAGCGAACCAGTTATCCATGAGGTAGGTGAGTTGGCGAGGGAGGCGAGAGGAGTGGTGATTTGGCTGTAGTTTCTGATGAAGTGGTAGTAGAAGTTGGAGAAGCCCAAGAAGCGCTGTAGGGTGCACAATTAGGGCCATTCAATGATGATGTGCACTTTCTCTAAGTCCATGGTGGTACCTTGGGGTGAAAGGATGGAATCCAGGAAGCAGGTGACCGAGTGTGGAGCTGGCATTTTTCTAAATTGCAGTGCGGTTAGTTTTTGAGGTGATGCTGAAGAACTGAACGGACATGACGAATGTGGTCTTAAGGGTCCGTGAGGAAAATGAAGATGTAGTCAAGGTAGACAAACACATACCTGTGTAGCATGTCTCAGAGGATCTAATTAATGAAGGTTTGGAAAATGATTGGAGCTCAAGGTATAAGATGCACTGGGACAGGAAATAATGACATCGAGTTGGAGATCTATCAAAGCATTCGGCACATGAATCCTGTTCTCAGCGGGAGGAGGTTGACTGGCATGGAGTTGGATGAGAGTGGTTGATAGATGACCAATGGTTTCTTGCTGCTTCTGGATAATGTACTCATATCAGTGGATGACTTCCTTCTGCTGGTTCACTCATCCTGTCAGGAAATGTAGAAGAGGTTTGACTGAAAAGAAGGGCAGTGAAAATGATTCAGCGGTGAATAATAACTTTAATAGTAAACTGCAAAATAACAATCAACAAGGCACCAGAAAACAAGAGAGAAGGCAAAAGACAGCAAGGTAAATTTCAGGCAGGGAGACTGAGAGCAACGAGCAACTCAATGAGTAAACAAGGACTATGGATAAGAACTGGGATCAAATAGGCTGCAGGTGATGAGTCTAGAACAAGCAACAGATGAATCAGCGGGAGCAGTCCTGACAGAAATTCCCCACAGCTGACATTCAATGGCCCAGGACGATTTTGATGGGTCCGGTGGAAGTCTTCAATGAGCAATGGATCCAAGTTGTAACTGGACAGCACCCAAGACCTCTCCTCTGGGCTCTACCCTTCCCAGTCATCCAGGTACTGCATCTTGTGTATTTAATATTTTAATAGTATTTAAGTAGTATTGTAAGTATATTGTTTGATTAAGCATTCTTCTTTGTTTCAATAATTCATGGCGCCACCACATCAATTGTGCATGCCTCCCTTAAAATAAAAAATGAAGTTAGACTCATATTTCGGACTCTTATCTTTTCCTTTCAACTAGTTTAATGTTTTGGAGCTACAAAACATAATAGTGGTGACGTGGAAGGTTAAAACGAACACAGGATGACTACCCATCTATTAAAGCCAGCAAGGCGTTTGAGCTTTAAAAAAGCACAGCAACAAACAGTCAAAAAAAAAACAATGGTGCATGTGCTCTTCAGAAAAGGAGACAGAGACAGTCAAGTTTAAAAAAAGGCAAGAAACTGAACAATTCATCGGTTTATGAACACTGAGTGATAATAATCACAAAATAAGAACAGAAATGGCTGGCTAGCTTAGAAAGATCGATGCATTTGATTACTCAACAAGTAACTGTATATTGTATATGGAACAAATTGAGCAGTATTTTAAAGCAAATGAAACAGCTGATGAGAAGCGAGTGCCAGTTTTGCTGAGTGAGAGGATCAATAACTTGGCTGTAGTTTCTGTTGAAAAAGCAGTTGTCCTGTTGCAGAAGCCCAAGAAGCACCTGGAACCACTCAAAAAGAGACTGGGAGGGGCCTGCATGCGTAAACTAGGGGGAGCCAGTGGTCTGACATTATGTAGACTTAGAAAAGTTAAATTCAGAAGTTTTCAACGTGCCCAGAAAGAAGATGAAGTGTTGTTCCTTGATCTTGCAATAGGTCTTACTACAATAGTGAAAGAGACCACAGACAGTCAGCATGGAGTGTTAGGATGAATTAAAATGGCAAGCAATTGGAAGCTTGGCATCATTCCTCCAGACAAAGTGCAGGTGCTCCACGAGCCAATCATCATCTCAATGTTGTTTCCCCTCGTGAAATGGATGCCATATTGTGAAAACTAATTGTGGTAGACCTGACTGGAAGAGATACAAGTGAATTTGGATATTTATTGGATAGAATGTTGTGGTCTTGAGATTGTGGGAAGGGACGAGTTGAAAAGACAGGTATTGTACCTCCTGCAGTTGCGTGGAAAAGTGCTTTATAAAGGCAGGGACAGAAAAGAAGACAAATGATTCATCATAGGAGAGATTTGTACAAAATGCCTGAATGAGAGGGGAGGGGAATATGTGTCTAATGGTGGAATCTTGTTCAAGCTGGCAGAAATTGTAAAATATGATATGCTCAATACAGAGGTGGGTGGGGTGAAAGGTAAGGACCAGGGATCTCTGTTCTATTCAAAGACAACAATTACTGATGCCTTAAGGTGTAGGCACTACTGGATTTCAAAGCACTGACCTAAAATTGAACCAACGAATCTCTGGTATCTTCATTCCGAACACTTTTTAAGTTTTCTCCTTCATTTACACATTCTTTCTATAACATAGAACCTAGAACAGTTCTCAACAAAGTCCAATATGTTAAGATTTTCCTCTGGAAATGAGTTCAGAGCTTTGTTTGCACGTATTTCTTTGCTAATCTTTCTAATTACATTTAATGTTGTGTACCAGTGCTTTCAGATCTTTACGTGTCTCTACCACATGTAGATTTTGGGAGACACTCATTTTCATATGCTAATGCCACGATAGGCTGCAACAATGTACGAGGAGATTTAGATATGACAGAAGTACAATAAGTAAGTGAAACCAAATACTTGGGAAGAGGTAGAATAGGTAAAAGAACTTCCACTTATTTTCTTGTAACACATAAGCAAGTTACTGAGTCTATGCCGGCTCTCAGAACTCAGGTGGCTGTCCATTTTTCCACTTATTCATTGCAACCTATTTTCCAAATGACTATTTTCAACCTTCCTGTACAAGGGGTAATTAGCAGCACAACACTGTGATCATGAATAAGCCAGAATACCCAGAGGAAACACACAGGGACATTCAACCTGGACAGCACCAGAGATTAGCAATCAAGCTGAGTCACTGGAGACATGCAACGACAATGCTAACAATACTGACCATTACAACTTTTGGAACTACCAACTAAAGATATCATCGTCAATCATCAAATGCCTATTACCCTGCTGGCATTTAGGGCAGCTTTTGTGCTTTTTCTGTAACAATTAAAAAAGACCATTCAGGGTTGTTAGAGCTGAGCTGAGCCCCCAAATCTGAAGGACTAGTGGATTATTCCCACTCTGACCTCTACCCTTTGACCTGTCAGGCATGGTTGACCTTACCAAGAGTTAAAGCACAAGGCCCTGACTCCAGCCAACATAGCTCTCCAGGTCGTCAAGACACACAAGCCTCCAAACCTTAGACAAGGTTGCGGTCCTCTTGGAGGAACCGAAGACAGGCAAAATAACATTTGTCTGTCTCTGATGCTCTCTTGTGGTTAGTAATGAAACAGCTGAAATGAAGAATTTAGTCTTGGTTGCATAGCCTAAGCAGTATAGTATTTCTGCTAATAAATGTTGATAAATGCTGATTACAACCCACACTTAAGGAAGAATAAAAGAACCATCATTAATATCACTACTTATGTTCTCATCTTCAGGGGAGTTCACTAGTAAATCTACATCAATAAAACCTTTTAAAATTTAGCATACAGACAAAGAAGATCAAATATATATTTTTCATTTATTTTCTCAACAC
Organism: Hypanus sabinus; assembly: GCF_030144855.1. Taxonomy (NCBI): domain Eukaryota; kingdom Metazoa; phylum Chordata; class Chondrichthyes; order Myliobatiformes; family Dasyatidae; genus Hypanus; species Hypanus sabinus. The sequence goes on from NC_082708.1 coordinate 118,417,619, forward strand.
TACATCTGCCAAATGATTTATAGTAAGACGAATTTGTTTCATTGGACTATGTATATGTACATATTATTTAGACTTATTTTAGTGGTGCATTGTCATTGATAAATTGTCTCTCCCTGCACTTCTATTTTGCGCAGACCTGAACAATCAAATAAAAATGTGAAACAACGTTCAAAAAGAACTGTCATTATTATCAGTCAAAATCATTTTTAAAAATTGTTACTGTGTTCTTGCAAACCTAATCTTATAGTAGTATCATTCATTATTTTTGTAATAACATTTGCTACTACAGAAATTGTCAGGAGTGCAATTTGTTCATTTTAGATCTTTATATGTATCACGTCAAACTTAAAATAAGCTGCAAAGTATCAGTGGGATTGCTGCAAAGTCCCTCTTTGAGTTTTAGTTTTCTGACTGCTCCAGTTGAAAATGAGATTAATGAAACACTCAAGAAAGTTTTATGAAAGAACGATCTCAAAGCACTTTGCTGGAATTATCCTGATGCCGTGCCTGCTTCTGAATAATCAATGGACACCAGGATAATGTTCACGTCAGCCTAGGTACTAACCTATGCATCCCATATCTATAGATTTAGAAATAATACAGGTATACAATTCAAGAGGATAGAATAAAAATGAAAACCTCTATAAAAAAATTCAGTATTTATTTTCATTGATGATACCGACATACAGAACCACCTATTTATTGCTGTCCGCAAGGAATTTTTACAATTTGCTTACTTGTTTTAATTCTCAGGCAGCTACTGAATTTGAAAATCCATTTTATACTTGATGATGAAGTTTAATTATCCCACTAACTTAGCTGAACCTTACAGTCTTCTTTATTTCTTCTCTTGGCCTCTCCTCTAAGCTACTTTTTGTGATTTATCTCAGACCCTCATACTCTACCCTCTCTGAGATCACTGACATCTTGTCCTCCATAAGCCTCTTCATTCAAATAAATGCCTCTAATAATCAAAACTTTATCCCAATCGAACATTTTATTGTCTATCTCTAAACCGGCCTCACATCCCACAGCATCCTCAGTTGCTGAGGGTGGAACCTATCTTCTCTCTGTACCTTACCATGGAAAAATCTCTCTGCATCATTGATAACTGTACATTCTGAATCTCAGCTATACAGATCTTCTCCTTCCAGCTATTAAATTCACTTCCAATCTGTTCCTCCATTGCACCACATTTAATTTTTGTTTACTTTTGCTTATCTGGTCCACCTTCTTGGCTTGATCTAAATATTTACTCCATGTTAAATAGATAAAAAATTTTCAAAAAGTTCAGATCTCAGAACGTCTAATTTTATGAAAGGTCAGTGTTCATTGTCTTTCCCCACTATTTTAATGAGGTTATCTTTATCCACAGAACAGATGCAATCCCTACTGGCAAAGGAGTACTTCTGATGTAGTACATGCCCTCAACCTTCCTCTTTTGGGAAGTCTCTGGCAGCAATCTCAGGAATGACATAATCAAGACCACCTGCAACAAAGAAGACATGTCCAATTAACAGCTACAGAAAGGGTTCCCTGCTGCCTGCCATAGGAAAGCTTATCACATGGATGCTCCTCAATCTTGTCAGTGTTGGTCAAAAGGTTCCTCCAAAATTCCAGTGCTGATATTATCCATCAAGAGATTTAGTTGACATGACCTATACCTCATGATAAATATAAAAAAGATAGAATACATCAGTTACCAGGCATTGTCCTTTTAATCAGACAAATTGTTCAAGTTAGTCATCTCCATTCCAGAATCGTAATCACTCCAAAATTAGTCAACTTACAAGTGTAAGCATCACTCCTATGTGTCCAGATCCAGATGCCGAGCTCCATAGGTCATGTCCGCATCTCAGGAACCATGTCTCAGCGAAGGCAGGCTCAAATATGGAATTCATTTTGGCCTTCAGTGCACCAGCATTGACTTTGATTGACTAAGGAGAAGTGTGCTTGAAGAACAAGAGCATTGTCCTAAAACTAAGCTCAAGAGCAGCAGGTCAGTAGTAGTCCCCATTCTTCTATGGATCTCAGCAGCTACAGCAGACACTTCAAAGTATAAAAAAAAATCACTAACACTGCCTCTGAAAAATTCTCCAAATTCACTAGCAAACTAACAAACTAATAGCACAATTGTCTCCAAGAAAATATCTCCAGAAATGAACCTATATAATAACAAATTAATCCATAAGGCAGACAATATCATCCACATGCCCAATACCAGACACCTAATATTCTAAACTCCAACATGGCAAGATTTTATCAGGAGGCGAAGAAAACTCTTCAAAGATATATCTGAAGCATCTGTGCAGAAATGCAACATTTTTGGTGACTCCTGAGAATTCCTTGCAATTATTTATATAATAAACTCATACTAGCCTGGAGCACATTCACCAAGAATTGACTACATTGAGCAGAGACAGAGAGACACAATCAGCTGGTCCACTGGCAGAATCAGTTTTAAATCAGGTTAGTTGGGTGGAAAGCATAGTGACAAAACTACTCTGTTTTTACAGTTGGCAGGAAGTTTGCTAGGTACAGCAAGTAACATGGCTGCTTGTGAGGAGGCAGTGATGTGTCTTGATTGGCATTTAGGAGGGTGCCAGTAGTCACAGGTAAATAACCCACTGGATTAATAAGGTCTCAAGTCTGTGAAGGTGGCAGGAATTGGATGTGGACAGGAAGTAATGAAAGGTTGGGGTAGAGATTTAGGAAAACATAAATCCCAAACTGGAAATTAAAAGAGATATTAGGGTAAAAGAGAGAACTCTTGGAGGAAAGAGAAAAGTTTCTAAGCTACATGAAGTATCTGTGTTCTAAGGAAAAGCTAAGGAAATTCTAAGGTTTTATTGGTAGTTCTAAGGATAGCTATACCAACAAAACTTCCTTTATGGAAGGCAATCAACTTTCAGCTGAAAGCAGTGGCTGACAAAATCTACCCACTCATGTAATGATCCCCTTTAAAATGGAATAATTGAATGCAAACTATCAACAATCCACAAACAGTAAATAATACTCTCAATTAAATATTTAGATGTATGAAGTTCAGCCATATCAACCAAACATAAATTTACTCAGTTTCAAAGTTCAAAACAAATTTACTATCATACAAGTCACAATATACAACTCTGAGATTAATTTTTCTGTGGGCATACTCAGCAAATCTATAGTAACTATAACAGAATCAATGAAAGATCAACCAGCGTGCTGAAGACAACAAACTATGTAAATGCAAATAGCATTAAACAACAAAAACATGAGGTAATAAGATAGAGTCCTTAAAGTAAGATTCCTGAAGAAGTAGAGGTGCTGCCATGCTTTCTTCACAATTGCACTTATATTTCTGACTGTCTTGACTATGATGTACTGTATGAGTTGGACTTAACATCTACAGGATTCATACCACATATTAATAATTCCCATGGATTACTTCTCCAAACAGGTTTGAAATGTAACTCACATTAAAATTATACAAGAATACAATTGTTCTATACCTATGTGTAAATATGCATGTCATAAAATATTTCTTAACATTTATTGTTTGACACCAAACCTAACACGGGATAAATAATACTTACCAATTACTAACAGGTGTAGCAGTCGTTGTTTGCTTTTGCCATATTACAAAATACCATAAAGTCAATCACATAATTGTTTTTAGTTTGATTCCTACTTAATGTTCCCTAACTTAATATTCACACCATTTTGTATCTTGACTTTCACTCTGACTTCCCATAGATATTGGACTTTACTCTTCCTTGTACGTAACTCTTTTTAGTCCACACTGTATTCCTTTTTCCGTGTTCTTACCCATACATTCAAAGAGGCTTCAATGGATGGGGACAAGCTAAATGTGTGGATAAGAACATGGAAAATGGAATACAGTGTGGGAAAATATGAGTTTATTTACCAAAATAACCAATTATTTGTCAAACAGGAAGAGCTCAGGCTCTGTTGACGCTCAGAGGCATGTAGGTGCAACTACACAACTTAAACTAGCTTTCCCAGTTCCGATGAAAGATCTTGAACCTGAAATGTTAACATTTTCTCTTTCCAAAAACGCTACTTCACCTAGTGAGCCTTTGCATCATTTTGTGTTTCTATTTTCAATTTCTAACATCTACATTTTTTTGAACTTCAATTGCTTTTTGGAACTGACAACAGTAGGTTCATGCTTAATATTATATCTCTCAAAGGATCTTCAGAACTATTATCCTCTGCATCACAGTGGAATCTTCCATTAACATATCAAGCACAATCTAAAGTTATTACCAGCCATTCATTAACCCCATAAGTGGCAAATGCCTTATAGAAACAAAGCTCTTCCACAAAGCCTATCTTGTCTCTTCAGTTGCAGTAATACCTTCTGACTTAATAAAAATTAAGGTGGATCTCAAACTATCTATACTGGGCCCAACATATTGATGCAATTACAAAGAAGACATGATAATGGCTATTTTTCATTAGGAGTTTGAGAAGAATTGGTATGTCACCTAAGATATTCTCAAATGTCTACAGATGTACTGTGGAGAGCATTCTAACTGGTTGCACCATCTGATATTGAGAGGCTACCGCACAGGATGGGAAAAAGATGCAGAAAGTTGTAACTCTGCCAGCTCTATCATGGGCACCAGCCTCCCCAGCAACCAGGACACCTTCAAAAGCTGATGCCTCAAAAAGGCATCATCATGGACATGGCTTCTTTTTATTACTACCATAAAGGAGGGGGTACAGGAGCCTGAAAACATGCACTCAATATTTCAGAAACAGATTCTTCCCTTCCACCATCTGATTTCTGAATAGAAAATGAACCCATGAACACTACCTCAGTCTTTTTATCCTCTATTTTTGTGCTAGTTATTTAATTTCTTTTTTATACTTACTGTAATTTATAGTTTTTATTATTTTGTATAGCAATGTACACCTGTCGCAAAACAATAAATTTCACAACATATGCCAGTGATATTAAACCTGATTTTGAAAATTACCTTGCTACAATATCTCATGCCAATTTTTATTTTGCATACCATATTACATATTTGCGGATGCCAGCAATGGTGCAGCTATTGTCCTGAAACTCCACCATATCTGCTTTCTTATACTGCCCAAGCATCTTATGTATACCTCTGAAATGGTCCACATCAATAATTGCACATGTGCCAATTCCTCTGAAAATGCTAAATCACTATCCAAGTGATACTCTGAACTTTGACTGTTTAAAACAATCTAAGATTCACTCTATTACATATCACCATGTTGACTTATTTGATGATTGGCTGAGCTGATTTCCTCTTCAACTCAAGGAGTCCTCACAGATTCTTCAGTAATGCAGTTCTGCTCGAACATCCATCTGGCTGCCATTGCAAAGCAAACTTTGCAATGTTTCTTTTACTTACTACTACATCAGTGAAGTGGGATTGTTATGTTTTGTAATGTCATAAATTAATTGAAAGGTAAATACGGGAGCCTGGGGATAAATGTGACTCCTTCCTTTTACTTTTGTGAGACATTCATTTATAACGCGGTAACATAATGATGTGTTGAATCAAGAGTTAAAACTGGCATGTCGCAAAGGTAATGGTACGGTTGTTATGGGGGATTTCAACGTGCTGGTAGACTGGGAAAATCAGGTTGGTGCTGGGCCCCAAGAAAGGGAGTTTGTGGAGTGCCTCCGAGATGGATTCTTAGAGCAGCTTGTACTGGAGCCAACCAGGGAGAAGGCAATTCTGGATTTCAGGTTGTGTAATGAACCAGATTTGATAAGGGAACTCAAGGTAAAGGAGCCATTAGGAGGTAGTGACCATAATAAGATAAGTTTTAATCTACAATCTGAGAGGGAGAAGGGAAAATCAGAAGTGTCAGTATTACAGTTGAACAATGGGGACTATGGAGCCATGAGGGAGGAGCTGGCCAAAGTTGACTAGAAAGATACCCTAGCAGGGATGACAGTGGAACAACAATGGCAGGTGTTTCTGGGAATAATACAGAAGGTGCAGGATCAGTTCATTCCAAAGAGGAAGAAAAATCCTTAGGGGAGTAAGGCTGACAAGGGAAGTCAAGGACAGTATAAAAATAAAAGAGAAATATAACATAGCAAAGATGAGCAGGAAGCCAGAAGATTGGGAAACTTTTAAAGAGCAACAGAAGATAACTAAAAAGGCAATACAGGGATAAAAGATTAGGTACGAAGGTAGGCTACCCAAGAATATAAAGGAGGATAGTAAAAGCTTCTTTAGGTATGTGAAGAGGAAAAAAATTAGTTAAGACCAAAGTTGGGCCCTCGAAGACAGAAACAGGTGAATCTATTATGGGGAACAAGGAAATGGCAGACGAGTTGAACAGGAACTTTGGATCTGTCTTCACTAGGGAAGACACAAACAATCTCCCAGAAGTAATAGTGGCCAGAGGACCTAGGATAACGGAGGAACTGAAGGAAATTCACATCAGGCAGAAAATGGTGTTGGGTAGACTGACAGGACTGAAGGCTGATAAATCCCCAGGGCCTGATGGTCTGCATAAGGAGGTGGCTCTAGAAATCGTAGACACATTGGTAATCATTTTCCAATGTTATATAGATTCAGGATCAGTTCCTGAGGATTGGAGGGTAGCTAATGTTATCCCACTTTTTAAGAAAGGAGGGAGAGAGAAAACAGGGAATTATAGGCCAGTTAGCCTGACACCAGTGGTGGGGAAGATGCTGGAGTCAACTATAAAAGATGAAATAGCAGCATGTTTGGATAGCAGATAACAGGATCGGTCTGAGTCAGCATGGATTTACAAAGTGGAAATCATGCTTGACTAATCTTCTGGAATTTTTTGAGGATGTAACTATGAAAATGGACAAGGGAGAGCCAGTGGATGTAGTGCACCTGGACTTTCAGAAAGCCTTTGATAAGGTCCCACATAGGAGATTAGTGGGCACATGGTATTGGGGGTAGGGTACTGGCCTGTATAGAAAATTGGTTGGCCGACAGGAAACAAAGAGTAGTGATTAACAGGTCCCTTTCAGAATGGCAGGCAGTGACTAGTGGGGTATCGCAAGGCTTGGTGTTCGGACCACAGCTATTTACAATAAACATTAATGATTTAAATGAAGGGATTAAAAGTAACATTAGCAAACTTGCAGATGACACAAAGCTGGGTGGCAGTGTGAAATGTGAGGAGGATGTTATGAGAACGCAGGGTGACTTGGACAGGTTGGGTGAGTTGGCAGATGCATAGCAGGTGCAGTTTAATGTGGATACATGTGAGGTTATCCACTTTGGTGGCAAGAACAGGAAGGCAGATTACTATCTGAATGGTGTCAAGTTAGGAAAAGGGTAAGTACAACAAGATCTACGTGTCCTTGTTCATCAGTCACTGAAAGCAAGCATGCAGGTACAGCAGATAGTGAAGAAAGCTAATGGCATGTTGGCCTTCATAACAAGGGGAGTTGAGTATAGGAGCAAAGAGGTCCTTCTGCAGTTGTACAGGGCCCTGGTGAGACCACACCTGGAGTATTGTTTTCAATTTTGGTCTCCAAATTTGAGGAAGGACATTCTTGCTATTGAGGGAGTGCAGCGTAGGTTCACAAAGTTAATTCCCAGGATGGCGAGACTGTCATATGTTGAAAGATTGGAGCGACTAGAATTTAGAAGGATGAAAAGGGATCTGATTGAAACATATAAGATTATTAAGGGATTGGACATGCTAGAGGCAGAAAACATGTTCCTGATGTTGGGGGAGTCCAGAACCAGAGGCCACGGTTTAAGAATAAGGGGTAGGTCATTTAGAACAGAGTTGAGGAAAAACTTTTTCACCCAGAGAGTTGTGGATCTATGGAATGCTCAGCCTCAGAAGGCAGTGGAGGCCAATTCTCTAGATGCTTTCAAGAAAGAGTTAGATAGAGCTCTTAAAGATAGCGGGGTCAAGGGATATGGGGAGAAGGCAGGAAAGGGGTACAGATTGTGGATGATCAGCCATGATCACAGTGAATGACAGTGTTTGCTCGAAGGGCTGAATGGCCTACTCCTGCACCTATTGTCTATTGCCTTTCACATGCTTTTACATATAAGTATTAATTAATTATGTAAACAAAGACTGCTTAATCAAATATTTACAATATTACTCAAATACTGCTAAAATATTAAATACACAACAATTCTCCCTGCTTGCCTATAAACTCCAACTCAAAATAGAATGCACCTCAAAAGACTTATTCGCTGTGGACGATTTCTTACTCTTGTCAGATAACGTCTTTCAAGCGACGTCACTTGATTAGGCAAATGAAACTTGTGACTGTGAAACAATCTCAGATTCTAGATGCCACCCTCCTCGCCCCCACCCGTGGTGGTTGTAGGAGTTGACTGTGCACCTGCAGGAAGTGGTACTGACTGCTCTGGACAACTTTCTTCTGGACATGTTAGCATCCCGAACAGTGCATGACAAGCTGCTTGATCTGCTAATCTATCCCAAACCAGGAGACAAGGCTTTGAGCCAGCACTTTCACTTTCACCACACCTAGATGGCCAGCATGAGGCTCCGCCAACACTTTATCTCTCAATGAATAAACTCTTCCTGGGCTTCAAGCCAGGTACAGGTATCGATTATAACCGACGTTTTGATGACGAGCTCTGTGATCTTCTTCTGGGATGATGCCTGTGTATGTCTAATCTGGTTGTATTAGATTCTTTTTCACTTTGGATGGTGCAGCAACTCTTAACCCCCACGTAAGGACACCTCTGTCAAAGGCAAGTTCATCATGGCACTGGTAAAAATGGCGGAACAGGAATATCTGCGGCATATTCCAGCTATTTTGGGTCTCCATGTAGATCTGAGACAGCATGGGGTCTGTTCTGGTTTCCCATTGGATCATCTTGGCTGTAATAAGAAGACTTTTGATTTGCATTAGGGAGAATACGTCAAAAGGAGTGTCCCTCCTTTGTAAATTGGTTGGTTATTTCCTTTCCAAGTAAGTAGGACAGTCCATCAGCATTTCCATGATTAGTTGTATGCATGGATTCGATCTTGTAATCGTGTCCTTCAAGAAACATCTCTGCATTTGTGCTGCTGTTGTTAGTAGAACATCCTTCCGTGGATTGAAAATGGACACTTGTGGCTGATGATCAGTAATGAGGGTAAACTCTCTCACATACAGGCACTGAATGAAATGTTTTACACCTCAAACCAAGTTCAAAGCCTCTCTGTCAATCTGTGCATAATTTTTCTCTGCAGTCATAAGGGGAATGATGCAAAAGCTATGGGTGTTCACCCATAACATGTGACATGACTGCACCCACTGTATACCATAGGGTGAAGTGTCACAGGCAAGCTTCACCGCACTATGTGGATCATAATGTGTGAGTACAGTATCTGACATCACCATTTCCTTTGTCTTTTGAAAAGCAACCTCACACTGCTTTATAGAACCATAGAACATTACAGCACAGTGCAGGCCCTTCAGCCGTCCATGTTGTGCAAACCCATATAATCCTAAAAAAAATCCATTACTAACTATCCATTGCTGTTTCTTCCCAATTGGTCGTAATAAGTTAAAGGGGAGGGGCATATTAGCTAGACTGGAGAAACCTGGTATAGTAAGTGACTTATCTTACAAAGGACTGCAATGGTGACACGTGCTTTGGCCTTGGGGAATCCTCCATTGCTTGAATTTTCTCAGCACGTGTGTGATTATTTTGCGTAAATGACATGACCGTGGTAAATGATGCTTGCTTTAAAGAATTCACATGTGTTGCATTGTGCTCTGAGTCCATAACCTTCTAAACTTTTTAAACTATGTTGAGATTTTGGAGATGTTCCTTGTCATCCTCACAGATAACAATGATGTCATCAGGTAACATTGAGAGCAGAGGCAGCCTTGCAGTACCTGGTCCATACTTTTTGCCAGAGCGTAAGTACAGATACTACTCCAAAAATAAGCTTATTTACAGCAATTAAGTCCTTTGTAAGTGGTTACGGTGAGAAAAACTAAACTATAATAGGCTTATTTCGGAGTAGCATCTTCATCTGTCTCGATCCGTTGGAGGGCCTCAGCTGTCCACTTTGCTTAAGTGTTTCCCTCCAGAAAGGTTTGCAAAGATATCCTCTATTCGGGACAAAGGGTATGGATGCACTTTCAGTACTGGGTCAATGGTGACCTGAATCCTAAGATCAGCACATATCCTGTCAGACCAATGCTTCTTGGCTACTAGGACCAGTGGTGTTGAAAATAATTCCTTCAGTCTACATATGATCCAGCTCAATATCAGGATGGCATGAACTGGAGGGGCTTTGTAAAACTTGAGTGTGGCATTTTAATTTAACACTATTTTACCCTTGATATGTTTGAGTTCTCCAACGTCATCACTTTCAGTTGACTCTCTTTCAGGGGATGTGACATGCAACTGATGGATGAATCTCCAATCAGGTTGAAGTTGTCTCAGCCACTCATGCCCCCACAGTGATGGCCTTCTTGTTTTTACCACATGCAAGCCCAATGTGGCTTGTTGGTTGTCGTATTTCACTGTTACAAATATCATTCCCACAGGAATTATCTTTTCTCCAGTATAATTTCTTTGCTGGATATCTGCAGGCTCCAGTTCAGTATTTTGAAGTGCCATTCAAACTCATTTTGTGGAACAACTGAAACAGCTGAACCAGTGTCCAATTCCATCTTAATTAATTTGCCGTTCACTTCTGGTGTAAGCCATTCTGCTTGTCTATTGTTAATTTTTACATTGTAAATCTCAAAGCTACTCAGACCTGTGTCACTCTCATCATTATCAGAATTTTTTATCAACAGCATGCAAATTAGTGCTCCTTTTGAAACAGCAAATTGACCATTTATCATTTTTTTCTTTTTTTTTTCCTGTGCAGTCCATTTATTTTTGTCTGCTCTATATGCTCTTTGTTTGTTTCCTATTTTGTGGCATTTTCTGCAAGTTTCACCTTTAACCCTGATTAGTTTGGTGTATGTGAGCCCGCTACAATAGTTAAACTAAGTTTTTCAGCCAGGCTGGTTTCTGTTTAGACATTGTAACTTTGTTCCTGCTCACAACTCAATTGTGTCTCTGGCTACTGTTTTCAATAATGCAGCACTTCGAACTGCTCTTTTAAATGTGCGTTGTGCCTCAGTTAGCACCCATTTCTTAATGCTTTCTTGTAAGATTCCACAAAGTAAATTACCTCTCAGTGCATCATTAAGTCTAGCACCAAAGTGACAATGCTCACAATCTCTTCAATTCAGCCACAAAAGCTGTAATTGACTAACCTTCCTTTTGATTCTGCTTCTTAAGCCGAAAGCGTTCTGCAATCAAAATGGTTTTGGTTCTAAATGTTCCTGGTGTGGCGGTCCGTACACACGGGGCTTGAAACGCCGTTGGAAGCTGCGAGCAGACGCACGACCCACTCGGGGCGGACTTTTCGGGTACGGTCTGATGTCATGTCGGCCCTGCTGTTTGCAGGAACCCATGGGAAGGGGGTTTTAAGCGCACGGGTTTGAATCAGTAAAACCAGTCCGAGTTCAGCTCTCTCTGCCTCCGTGTGTTCCTTTTGTAGCGCCTTGCGTGCCACTACATTAGTGACCCCGATGTTCCAGACGGCATCTGGAGCTGGCGACTCAGTGACCAGCCATGAGTTCGAGCAACTCACACAGCGCAGTCTCTCTGAAGCTCCTGACTTTCTGGGCCACTCAGCCCCACGGTTGGTTCAAGCAGGCTGAGGACCAGTTCAATAACAGAAACATTACAGCTGACGCCACGCAGTACTACTACGCAGTCAGAGCGCTCGACCAGGAGACAGCAGGCCGGATCATCAACTGCCTACACCAGCCGCTAACAGAGGACAGGTACACTCAGCTTAAGGCGCTCCTGATTCCGTACCTTTGGACTCTCCCGCCACGAGCAGGCCGCGCGACTCCTACACATGGACGGCCTGGGCGACCGCATGCCATCCGAGCTCATGAATGATATGCTGGCACTCATGGACGGCCATAAGCCGTGCCTTCTATTCAAACAGTTGTTCCTTGAGCAAATGCCAGAGGACATTCACCTCCTCCTCACGGGTGAGGATTTCAGCGACGTGCGCGGGGTCGTGGCTAAAGCAGACGTCCCTTGGCAGAGCAAGCAATGTGGAGCAGCCTCCATGGGCCTAGCCACAGTTGCGCGCCCCAAAGCACCGGCCCCGCAACCGAAGCCGCCGAGATCCACGGGGGGAAAGGTCAACAGCTCAGAACAATGGTGTTTCTATCACCAAAGGTGGGGTTCAGGCGTGTACCGCTGCCATCCACCATGTGCTTTTCCAGAAAACACCGGGGCCAGCCGTCGCTAACGGCTACGACGGCTGGCCACTGAGACTGCCTCCTGTACCTCTGGGACCGGCACTCCGGGCGGTGCTTCCTGGTAGACACCGGGGCCAAAATCAGTGTGCTTCCCCCCTCAAATATGGACACTTCGTAACGCGGTCCCAGGCCCTGAACTCACCACCGCAAATGGTACCAGTATTCACTCTGCATTTCGGGTCCAGCCGTTTCACTTGTTTCACGTTGGTGGTGGTGTCACAGCCGCTACTAGGGGAAGACTTCCTCCACACCAGCTGCCTCCTGGTCAACTTGAAAGGCCGGCGTTTGGTCCATACCGAGACGTTCCAGACTTTCCAACTCAGAGAAGCCAAGCTACCGGCCCTCCAACTGGATTCCGTGACCCTCTCGAGTAATGAATTCGCCAGGGTGTTGGCGGAATTCCCCTCCATAGTCACCCTGCAGTTCTCCACGGCCGACCCCAAGCACGGCGTGCGGCACCACATCCCCACACAAGGACTGCTGCTGCACGCCCGAGCTCGCAGGCTCCCACCCGACAAGCTCCACCTCGCCAAGGAGGAGTTCCGTAAGATGGAAGAACTGGGGATCGTACGCCGCTCAGACAGCCCGTGGGCAACCCCACTGCACATGGTGCCCGAGTCCGCAGGAGGATGGAGGCCCTGCGGAGACTACAGAAGGCTCAACGATGCCACAACCGCCGACAGATACCCGATACCCCACATCCAGGATTTCACAGCAAACCTGCACGGAGCGACCATCTTCTCGAAAATCGACCTGGTCAGGAGATACCATCAGATCCCAGTGCACCCCGACGACGTGCCCAAGACAGCCCTCATCACCCCGTTCGGCTTGTTCGAATTCCTGAGGATGCCTTTTGGTCTCAAGAATGCAGCCCAAACTTTCCAGAGGCTCATGTACATGGTGGGATGTGGCCTGGATTTCAGTTTCATCTACTTGTACGATATCCTGGTGGCCAGCAGTTCGCACCAAGAGCACGCGGCACATTTGCGCCAGCTCTGCCAACACTTGAGCGACCACAGACTGGAAATCAATCCGGCAAAGTGTCAGTTCGGGCTGACGGAGATTGACTTCTTGGGCCACAGAGTCAACCGGCACGGCGCAGTTCCCCTACTGGACAAGGTCCGCCAGTTCCCCAAGCCCAACACGGTCAAGGGCCTGCAGGAATTCTTGGGGATGGTCAACTTTTATCATCGGTTCGTGCCATCGGCGGCCCGCATCATGAGACCCTTGTTCCGCCTGATGGCCGGCAAGGCCAAAGAAGTGGCATGAGACGCGGAGTCCATGGAGGCGTTCAAGTGGACCAAGGAGGCGGTGGTGAAGGCGGCCCTCCTAGTGCACCCAAGAGTCGATGTACCCACGGCTTCCAACACGGCAGTTGGCGGAGTCCTGGAGCAGCTTGTTGAAGACCAGTGGCGGCCACTCGCTTTCTTCAGCCGGCACCTACAGCCACCAGAGGTGAAGTACAGTGCCTTCGACATAGAGTTGCAGCAGATCGACTCCTGTGTGACATGTCTACTGGCAAAACCCGACCCGTTGTTCCAGCGGTGTGGAGGTGCTGGGTGTTTGACATGCTGCACGACCTGGCCCATCCATTCATCCGGGCACCCATCAGGCTGGCAGTGGACAGATTCGTCTGGCACAGTTTGTGCAAACAGGTCGGACACTGGGCCAGGACCTGCATACACTGCCAGACCGCCAAAGTCCAGTGGCACATGAAGGCTCCCCTCCAGCAGTTCCAGCCGCCACGAAGGAGGTTCCAACACATCCACGTGGACATCGTCGGCCCCCTGCCAGTCTCCCGGGGCACCAGGTATATCTTTACCATGGTAGACAGGTTCACCAGGTGGCCGGAAGCCACACCGCTCGCAGACACGTCCACTGAGTCCTGCACCAGGACGCTCATTGTAAACTGGATCGCCAGGTTCGGCCTCCCAACGGACATCACCTCCGACAGAGGGGCATAGTTCACGTCTGGTTTGTGGACAGCACTGGCACAGCTCCTGGGGACCCAGCTGCATCACGTCACAGCGTACCATCCCCAATCCAACGGTTTGGCAGAGCGATTCCGCCGGCATCTCAAGTCGGCCCTGATGGCGCGCCTCAGGGGCCCCAACTGGACAGACAAGCTTCCCTGGGTCCTACTGGGCATCCACACAGCCCCCAAGGAGGACCTGGACACCTCCTCGGCAGAATTGGTCTACGGCGCCCCCCCGATGGTCCCGGACGAGTTCATACCTGAGGCCCGAGGTTCGGAAGAAACTCCAGCAGCGATGCTAACGAGGCTGTGGGACAAGATTGGGACCCTGGCACCGGTCCCGACTTCCAGGCATGGACTCACACGATCCTTCACCCCTAAAGACCTCCGAGACTGTGAGTATGTTTTTATTCGCAGGGGCATGCACAGAGCACCTCTACAGTGGCCATATGAGGGATCTGTCAAAGTGATCTGGCACAATGGAACCACATGTGTCATGGAGGTGGGTGGCCAGGAAGAGACTTTTACAGTGGACCCCCTCAAACCGGCACACTTGGACATTGAGCAGCCGGTGACAGTTCCCGCACCGCGCCGGCAGGGCCAGCACCCTGGCAAGCCAGACTGGGGGCTCCACTCCCCCGATGGACATTTCCTGGGGGGGGTGGTGTGGCGGTCCACACACACAGGGCTCGAAATGCCATCGGAAGCTACAAGCAGAAGGGCGGACCTTCCGAGGATGGTCTGATGTCACGTCCACCCCGCTGTTCGTAGGGACCCATGGGAAGGGGGTTTTAAGCGCATGGGTTTGAATCAGTAAACCCAGTCTGAGTTCAGCTCTCTCTGCCTCTGTGTGTTCCTTCCGTAGCACCTTGCGCGCCACTACACTGTATTACTTTCTAGATATCAGCAAAACTCATTTCAGCTAGTTTGGTTGGAGCAGTTAAACTTCTAAGCAAAGTGCATGCTCTTCCACCTACTGAACTCAGGAACACTTCGGCTCATTTTCATTGGCTATTTCAGTTGCTACAAAATACTGCTCAATTTAATCAGTATACGTCACACAGTTATCTTTTGTGCAATTGAATGCATCCATCTTTCCAATGTAGCCAGCTTTTTTTTATTTATAATTACTATCACCCAGTATTCACTGTTTATGAACATGTGAATTCCATCTGTTTTCTGCCTTTCTTTTAACTTGACCGTCTTTCTCCTCTTCCAAAGAGACACATGCTGTGCTTTTTTTAAAAAAGACTTGAACATTTTTCTCTCCCCTTTCAAAGAAAAAAACATACTGTACTTCAATGGGTAGGTAGTCATCTCGGGTTCATTTTAAAATGTCATCATCACCACTGTTATGTTTTGTAATTCCATAAACTAATCGAAAGTAAAGCCCAGGAGCCCAGGGATAAACAAGTCTACTTCGTTTTACTTTAGTGAGGAGCTCACTTGTGACGTGGTTGCATGGTGATGTGTGCCATTCATATACTTTTACATATAGTATGAATAATGTAAACAAATAAAGAAATTTTAATCAAACAAAATATTTACAATATTACACAAATATTACAAAAACTTTAAATAAACAACAGGGATGTGTCTCAACCTTGCTAGCAGACACTTGACAATCAGCATCGAAAACATCTGGCTTCTGAAGAATGATCTCAATAGTTGTTTTATCTCACAAAAGTGCGTGCTTTGTTGACATTGCCAACTTAAAACCACAGCTCTGCTTCTGGGAATATCACATTTTCATTCCCTGCCATGCAATTTCATCACAGTCCTTGGCTGTATATTGATTAATATTTTCTTGGTATCTTTAAAATCAATCTTTTCTGCTATTGGACCAACTTTCTAAATTATCTCTTCCAAGAAGCCCTTCTATCTATCTACCCACTCAGCTTGCCTTTAAGCTTAAACTTCAGATACATAGTTTTAAACTCTGAAGGATAGGCCTTGGTGCATCATCAGGGGTATTATCATCACTACATCTTTCCACAGAGACAGACACAGTCTACCTTTGCTTTACTCACGCCACAAATTATATTTGGCATTTCAGGTAATATATTGATATCATCAATTTTCATTTGCATTACTTTGTTGGACCCACAGCCAGTGATTTTGATTAGGCATGACAGTAAGCTTTAGACTTCTTGTCAGTCCCCCAAACCCAGCAGATGAGTGATGTATTTAGGTGAAGTTGATCATTTAAATGCCAGTTGCAATGCTTCTTTCAAACGTATACTCTTCAATCCAAATAACTCAGTCTAATCTCTGTCCATGAGCATTCCTAATCCATGATTGATTATAATAGATAACTGGACTAATCTATGACTTCTAATAATTCAACTATTCCATGACATCTGTTTCCTCCTGCACAGACACCATTTTGTTCACTTCAATAGAAACTGTGGTGATATTTCCAATATTTCAAAGGGACAAAGAAAACATGGGTCTGTTATGTAAAACTTTATTAGGGTATATTTTTCCAGGCACTGAATGGAGAACAGGAGAAAGTCCAGAATTAAGGGTTCTATGGTGAGACCCAGGTCCTAAGATGCAGCAATGCTGAATTGCTATGCGAGTTTATAGACAGTGGTGGATGTTTGAAAGGGGGTGTGTTGTACGATGTTATGCTGCAGGGATTTAGGGCAACAATGAAGGTCCTCCATTTCTGATACTGTTCAGGTCCTCCTTCATCATGACAGAAGCTTCCTCTCAGTTTTCACTACTGTCAATCATGTAAGTCCCAGGTGGAGAATCAGGAATATCATCGCATTCAGATGTAGAAGGATTCTTCATTGCTGGTTAGTAACAATTTTGTTTTATCAGTCGGGGTTGTTAGCCATGAGGTGAATCCCCAAACCTGCAGGATTTGTGGAACACTCTTAGTCTGTCCTCTACACTTTGACCTGTTTAGTATGGATGACCCTGCCAAGAGTAGGGTCATCCATAGGTGGTGGGGTGGAGATACGTCTCTACCAAAGGAGGTGTAAATCATTCAATCCCTCTGCTAGCCTGTAGATCACTCTTGGGCAAGTTGTAACACTTGCTTAGCCCCTGATCAGGGTCATGTGAAGTCATGGGAGTAGGTGGTGGATAATCATATGAGCAGTTGGTGATTATCACAAATCCTGGTTATGCAACTACTGATGACAGGTAGACACTTCCTGAACAGTACTGATGATGGCTGGGGTCACCTGTCTTATAAGGACACTGCCCACTTCTGTAGAAAAACTTGCTAAGAGCAGTCATGGTCATAGACCATGATTGCCCACGTCATACGACACGACACATAATGTTGATGATTCAACCAAGAGCCAAAGCATAAAGCCCTGACTCCAACCAACATAGCTCTCTGGGTCATTGAGGCACACAAGCCTCAAAACCACAAGGTTGTGGTCCTCTTGGAGGGTTGCATGGTGTACCTATAATGTATTTCCATAAGACTGAAGATCCCAGCACAAATTCACCTCTCAAAAAAATTCCAAACAAAACATTTTCTCAGTTAATAAAGTTGACTTATTTCAGTATATGATCCTGAAATGTTTATGATTCCTATGAATTGCATGTCATACTTGTCTGAGTTTCAATGACCAGTTTCAGGAATCCCAGAATAGTAAAACTGATTGTCAAAAATAGCAGATAAGCTAAATATCATAAATTACATAGTACCAAAAGTAGTAACCATGCAGAAGGTCAGGAAGCATCTGTGGAAGTAGAAACAGAGTTAAAATTCCATTCTAAGAGCCTGAGGAGTAGATGGAGGGGGTGGATAGAATAAATGAAATACCTCTAATACCTTGGTATCAAATGACTTAAAGAGGCAGATTGAATAGGCTATGGGACATGCCCAATAGATTTGCTATACAAGAGGGAAAACCTTAGCCAAATTTATAAATTGCCAGTTCTGATAAGATAAAAAGAAACAGCAAATTGCCTTAAAGTTGAGGCATTCCATAATGTGTCAGTAAAAAGATGAGATATTGTCCCTCAAGTTTGCATTAGACTGTGTTGTAATAATGCAGGAGGTCTTAGAAAATAGCTGAAAGTGGAAGTGGAATGGTGAGTTAAAGTGGCAGGCAACCAGAACTCATAGTTGCTCCTGTGGACTAATTGTAGGTGCTCCACAATGTGACCATCCTCACAGCAACTGACCTCTCCAATGCAGAGGGGATCGTATTGTGAATACTAAAGACTTTACAGTAGAAGAGGTGAATGTTGCTTCTCTTGGGAAGACTTTGTGTCCCCAGATAGAGGGAAGATGTGAAAAGACACCTGTTGCAAATCCCACAGCTTTATGGGAAAGCACCATAAGAAGGGGAGTGGTAGGAGACAATGGAAAAGCAGGCCAGGGAATTGAAAAGGGGGCAATTCCTTTTTAATGCTGAAAGAGAAGTGGGGTGGGATATGTGCCTGGTAGTGGAATTTTGTGGAGCTGGCAAACACTGCTAAGGTTGACTCACTGAACGCAGAGGTTGAGGGGGTAAAAGATGAGGATCCTTGGAACTTCGTTCTTGCTCTCTTCAGGAAACAATGATCAGAAATAGCTGCAATGCAGTCAAGCCCTCAGTCCACCAAGAGTGATATTAAGCCACCATTCAGGAAGAAGGAAGAATTTTAGGAACACCTGTGCAGGAAGTCCCAGCGTCATAGCAAATGTGACTAAGACAAAAGGAACTGGGAGGAGGCAGTAGGGTCCTTATAGGAACAGGGAGGTGGGAAGTAAAGTCAAATAACTAGGAGTTGCTAGCTGAGCCTGCCTCCAGCAGAGGGCCCTCAGCTCTCAGACCCACCTGATGTGAATGGGATAACTGGTTTATATGAATGGTGAAAATGAAAGAGTCAGGACAAATAAATTGGAAACCTCTAAAGTATAAAAGGGAATCCTACGTTTAATATGGACCAGGGAGAAACAATGGAATCAGGGTAGAAAGAAATAATTTCAGTGGGACAAGAGGCTGAAACAAAGGGTGAGTCTGGATAGTCTTGAACGAAAGCTAGAAGTTAACTGTGCAGAGCAGGGGCACTCCAGGGTTGTGAACTATGGATGGAAGATCTCCCTAAAAAATATGGCGGAAGACAATAGCCTTATGTTTGATAGTGGGGTAGTGGTCCAGCCAGCATTAAGTGGATGTGTCTGAGAGCCGATAGAATCCTCTGTAATTTCTTCCTGACCCCTCTATCATGGCATCTTATCTATTTCCGATACCCACTCTCAGCCCTCTCCTCAGGATACTCAATACCTGTCCTTTCATCTCTTCCATTCCCAACTTCTGAGGACTCAGTCTATTTAGGTGAAGCAGTGATCTGTTTCCATATTTTCCAATCCATTCTACTCCATTCAGTGTTCATGATATTGCCTCTTCTACACTGGAGAACCTGAAAACAGGTCAAGCAATCTCTTTGTGCAGCATCTATGCTACAGTAGTGACATTCAGCTGCCACGTCAATTGTCCATGCCACTCCCACTCTGACCTCTGTCGGTAGCTTCCTGCAAAGAGAAACAACACTGAACAACAAGCTTGTGCAGCAACATGTCATCCGTTGTCTGGGCATGTCATAGCATGTAAGACTCCATATACAATTCTCCAATTAAAGGTACTCACTCACTCTTTCTGTCTCTCACAGGACTAACCATTTTCACAAGTCATCTATCTGTGATATTGGTCTGTTTTTCTCTCAGTTGCTCAGCATTTCTCAGAACGCTGCTTTTGCAGATGATACCACAGTGTTAAGGCCAAGACCAACAAGCTCTGGGCCAACTCCTTTCAGAGTGATCAATACGTATTGATCTGATTACATATCTTACTGTACATACATGTATACAAAAGTTACGTATACAATCTTCCCACAATCCTGATTGAGAAGTTGCAGAACCTGGGCCTCAGTCCCTCCCTCTGCTATTGGATCCTCTACTTCCTAACCAGAAGACCACAATCTGTGCAATTGGTGATACCATCTCCTCCTCACTGACGATCAAGCACCTCAGGGATGTGTGCTTAACCCACTGCTCTACTCTCTATATACCCATGACTGTGTGGCTAGGCATAGCTCAAATACCAGTTATAAATTTGCTGACGATACAACCATTGTTGGTAGAATTTCAAGTGGTGACAGACGGCGTTCAGGAATGAGATATGCCAACTAGTGGAATGGTGCTGCAGCAACAACCTGGCACTCAACATCGGTAAGACGAAAGAGCTGATTGAGGACTTCAGGAAGGTTAAGCCGAAGGAACACATACCAATCCTCATAGAGGGATCAGAAGTGGAGAAGAGTGAGCAGCTTCAAGTTCCTAGGTGTCAAGATCCCCGAGGACCTAACCTGGTCCCAACATATCAATGGAGTCATAAAGAAGGAAAGACAGCGGCTATACTTTAATAGGAGTTTGAAGAGATTTGGTATGTCAACAAATACAGTCAAAAACTTCTATAGTTTTACTGTGGAGAGCATTCTGACAGGCTTCATCACTGTCTGGTATGGAGGGGCTACTGCACAGGACCGAAAGAAGCTGCATAAGGTTATAAATCTAGTCAGCTCCATCTTGGGTACTATCCTACAAAATACCCAGGACATCTTTAGGGACATCTCAGAAAGGCAGTGTCCATTATTAAGGACCTCCAGCACCCAGGGCATGCCCTTTTCTCACTGTTACCATCAGGTAGGAGATACAGAAGCCTGAAGGCACACACTCAGTGATTCAGGAACAGTTTCTTCCCCTCTGCCATCTGATTCCTAAATGGACATTGAAATTTTGGACACTACCTCACTTTCTTTTAATATACAGTATTTCTATTTCTTGTACACTTTTTAAAATCTATTCAATACACATAATTGATTTACTTGTATATTTATTATTGGTTTATTTTACTAATTATGCTAGATTATGTATTGCATTGAACTGCTGCTGCTAAGTTAACATATTTCACATCACATGCTGGTGATAATAAACCTGATTCTGTTTCTGACAATCTTAGTATTTCTGTAATATACTCCCACATTTCCCTTCCTTATTGCTTATAGGTTGTAATGGGGATGCAACATATAGATTTTTACTCCCATGGATGTAAGAAATAAAATAAATACGAATAGAAATATTAGCCATGCTTACCATAGACAAAGTGTCACCTAACAAAGATATTCCCCTTCTACTACCTATTCTTCCCCATTCCTTCTCTGCAACTGAAAGCTGACTTATTTTCTCTCTTTCCAGTTTTGATGCAGGAAATCTGATCTGAAATTTTAATCCTCTCTTCCCACAAGAGGTGCGTTGTCCACTGGCAGCACTGGGTGTCTGATTCTGCTCGCTGTTTGATGCCCACTGGCTGGTACTGGGTGTCTGATCCTGCTCGCTGTTTGATGCCCACTGGCTGGTACTGGGTGTCTGATTCTGCTCGCTGTTTGATGCCCACTGGCTGGTACTGGGTGTCTGATCCTGCTCGCTGTTTGATGCCCACTGGCTGGTACTGGGTGTCTGATTCTGCTCGCTGTTTGATGCCCACTGGCTGGTACTGGGTGTCTGATTCTGCTCGCTGTTTGATGCCCACTGGCTGGTACTGGGTGTCTGATCCTGCTCGCTGTTTGATGCCCACTGGCTGGTACTGGGTGTCTGATTCTGCTCGCTGTTTGATGCCCACTGGCTGGTACTGGGTGTCTGATTCTGCTCGCTGTTTGATGCCCACTGGCTGGTACTGGGTGTCTGATTCTGCTCGCTGTTTGATGCCCACTGGCTGGTACTGGGTGTCTGATTCTGCTCGCTGTTTGATGCCCACTGGCTGGTACTGGGTGTCTGATTCTGCTCGCTGTTTGATGCCCACTGGCTGGTACTGGGTGTCTGATTCTGCTCGCTGTTTGATGCCCACTGGCTGGTACTGGGTGTCTGATTCTGCTCGCTGTTTGATGCCCACTGGCTGGTACTGGGTGTCTGATTCTGCTCGCTGTTTGATGCCCACTGGCTGGTACTGTCTGGGCCTTAGAGAATGCAGATCCACTCTAATCACGTGACTGATTATGCCCACCCTCTCTGTTAACGTCACCCATTCCTTTCCTGGCTGCTACATGATTGACAGCAATTCTCGCCATTCAGAGCGTAGTTTGGGTTGTGACGCGACGGGGGTGGTGACGATTCGTGGTGAGGAGCTGCTCGGGAAAGACGTCTATTCACCACCAACTGGGCTGTGTGAGGATGGGATCGGAGTTCAGTCAGAGTGTCCACTAAGCTGGGCAGGACCGTTCTGTTTTACAGAGTGGCTTGGACCTAATGTGTTTCCGGAGACCCGGCACCAGTGGTACCTTCAGCGCCAACACCGTTCCCGGAGCCGGAGCTCACTGTTCGGAAAGTGTCCGGTGGCCAGGGTGTCCCCCGTAGTGAGGAAGTGGTGGTCAGGGTGCCCCCTGCAGTGAGGAAGTGGTGGTCAGGGTGCCCCCTTGCAGTGAGGAAGTGGTGGTCAGGGTGCCCCCTGCAGTGAGGAAGTGGTGGGGAGGGTGCCCCCTTGCAGTGAGGAAGTGGTGGCCAGGGTGCCCCCTGCAGTGAGGAAGTGGTGGGGAGGGTGCCCCCTTGCAGTGAGGAAGTGGTGGCCAGGGTGCCCCCTGCAGTGAGGAAGTGGTGGGGAGGGTGCCCTCTGCATTGAGGAAGTGGTGGCCAGGGTGCCCCCTGCAGTGAGGAAGTGGTGGTCAGGGTGCCCCCTTGCAGTGAGGAAGTGGTGGGGAGGGTGCCCCCTTGCAGAGAGGAAGTGGTGGCCAGGGTGCCCCCTGCAGTGAGGAAGTGGTGGGGAGGGTGGGATTGAGACAGCTGTAGGGGTGAGCAGAGGGTGCAGTACAGGAGGCAGTATACCGAAGAGGGGAACTGGGTGTGTTGCATCCACTGTAGAGAGTACGATGTCCATGATTTCTACAGGGAGGGTGGTCTAGAGGGTGTGGGTGGAGGGAGGTGAAGCCTAGGAACAGGGTGAACTCCACAGCGCGGATACCCAGATATCAAGGCCTACACTGTTGATAGTTTACAGGGGTAAATTTGTTTATCATGGTGAATGTTTTCGGGAAGGACAAGCTGTGCCAACCAAGTTCAATGGATCCATATTGGAAAGTGTAATACACATTCTTCTACATGTGGATTCAGTAAGGTCTGATCAACTGAGGTGTATTGCGTGAGAAAGGTACACCCATATCCTAGAGCCATGGCGTGCACCTGTGGGAATTGGAGACAGTGGATCCGCCCCTTGGTTGTAGTCTTGTACATAGTAGGTGTGGCTGTTGCTATTCCTCTCTGTGTCTGGGAGCTGCGAAAATCTGAGGTATTGTGATGGTCTCATCCAATTTCATTTTAAGCTATTTTTCCTTTAAAACAAATTGCACTTAAATGTAAATGAGCATATTTAGTACAGTTGCATAGCAAGTTGAATGAAGTGGGATAATGGATCTTCAGCACTGCTGATAGTAATCTGGAGGGTGATCAAAATTTGTCAATGCAGTTGGACTTGAGGCTTGAGGTAAGCATACTTTGTGGTCAAGATTTATTCGAAGGAGAAAGGAATATGATATTTTTGATTAAAAAGGCTGAAGAAGATGGGCTGAATTGGGAGATTGTAAAAGGGGGAAGGGAATAATAAGGGGCAGCAGTTTTTGGCTGGAGGGAAACACAAAGAAAAATACACATATTTTGAAGAGGCTCAATTTGCTTTAGCTCCCTACTTTGAAGAATTCCATCAATGAGGCAATGTTGCTTATTCTAGTCTAATGTAGCTCTTTTTTTTTTGTTTTTTTAATGTAGTTCAGTCTAGTTTTTGTACTGTGTCATGTAACAACATGGTCCTGAAAAACGTCTCATTTTTACTATGTACTTTACCAGCAGTTATGGTCGAAATGA
Organism: Hypanus sabinus; assembly: GCF_030144855.1. Taxonomy (NCBI): domain Eukaryota; kingdom Metazoa; phylum Chordata; class Chondrichthyes; order Myliobatiformes; family Dasyatidae; genus Hypanus; species Hypanus sabinus. The sequence continues at coordinate 118,441,775 of NC_082708.1, forward strand.
CAATAAAAGTGACTTGACTTATTGGTAGAGACAAGAAAACTTTTCCAGAAGTTAGTTGCTATTCAAAAGTTGTTCCTGGTTAAGGGGTTATGCGACTGATAAAGACAGACCTAATGAGAATCCTGCTTCCATACTTAAAAAGCCAAATCCATTTTTATGGCCGGTAATGATTTTTAGGTGGATATATTATAAATATGGGCATTAGAATTTATGATAAAATATAGTATCTATGTCAAAAATAATTGTTGCATAATAAGTTATCTCCATTCCGTACATGTCACTCAAAAATAAACTCGCTATCAAATTATTTTTCTCCTGTTCAATTACCAGTTTAAAAAATTGTGTCCATGGTATTTTTATTTTCAGTAATATTTTGCTATTTTTAAATCAAGGTCGGAACTCACAATAAAGCATGGTTCACGGCAGGTATTTTTGTGTTTATGACTATTCCGATATCGCTTTGGGGCATCTTGCAACATTTAGTACATTATACTCAACCAGACTTACAGAAACCAATAATAAGGTACACCATAATTTTTGATTTTGCTACTTTCAAGGTACGTCTGAAGAAATTGCTGAATATTAAAAAGTGTGACATAATTTTCTATCCCTCTGCAGGATCCTGTGGATGGTGCCGATATATAGTTTAGACAGTGTAAGTAATTTTAAAAACACTGAATATTTCTTATTGAGGATTTGCTCGTTCGTGTTTAATATTGACTAATGGAAAGGCATTCAGATTAATACAATTGAAGAAAAGAAATTCAAGATATCTCATTTTAACAGGTTCTTTGATCCTTATAATGAAATCTTTGATTTTCACCCAAAATCTTCAGTTTTTACAGTCTGAGCACATAATTTTTAAATTTGTCAAATTGCCTCACATTTGATAAAGCTGGGTTTGAAGTGAAGTCATATTATGGCAAGCAAGCATACATTTTTGCAGTTTTTATGCAAGTGAGTTTATTTTAAGAAAATTAGCTCATCCAGCCATAGAGCTGGTTGATGGTGAGTTGCACTGTGTGTCTGAGCTAAGAACAAACATTAATTCATCCAGCTATTGACCCAGTTGATGGTGAGTTGCACCATGTGCTAAGAACAAATAGACTTTGTTAGTTATACAAAAAAATTTACTCAGAACACAGTCAACTTTTAAAAAGCAGAAGGAGATAACTGGTATCAGAAATTACGTCAAATCCTCCCAATGGCTGAGAATGGCACTGTCAGTATGAGCAGGCAAAAAAAACTTACTCACTTTGTTTGATCATACCTCCTTCCATAAGAAGCTAATTTTCTCAAAGCCCCTCTTAGCAAATTACAAATCCATTTGTAACTTCTCATGTTACTCATAATCTTAAACATGTGACCTTCTGAATTCATGCCAAAATTTCGCATAACTCCATATTTAGATTGTTAAAATCAGATTTCTGCCATATCCTAATTCTCTGGGCAGCCATTAATGTAGTTAATCACGTCATTATCTAGTGCCTCACATCTGTGATAAATAGGATGCTTTAGTTTTGTGCCACTTTTCCCTCTTAAATACAGTTCACTGTCTTAACATCAAGTTACAGAGTATTCCATTATTTTCTGTTTTCATGTCAGATTGTTTGCCTGAGCCTAGTTATGGAATTTTCTCCAGCAAAAGCAAAGTTATTGTCTATATACACTTGCAATTTGTGACTCAGTCTGTCCTTAGTGAATGCTTCTGGATGAATTAAACTATTCACAATATCTAAATCTTGTTTAATTCTGAGCTAATCTTCTACTATCACACAAGATACAACACTCAACCTTCCTTTGGTCCTCCTGCTTCAGAACCTCTCTTCCATACCACCCTCACTTCTGAATTTGACTCTGCCAATTCTCATGTGACCTATTCCTCTACTTTTCTCCAGCTCAACTTTGTTCTCTCCAGCTGTTGTGCATGGCCATTCCCTAGAGCTGTAATTTTTTACAGTGGGCTGGTGATGCGAGAAGGGCCGTAACCCTCTGCTGGATCATAGAACGTTTTAAAATGGGTCAAAATCAATTATAAAATGCATAGAAGAGACTTATTGCTGTTCTAATAAGAAATAGTTACTGTTTATACAGATTGAAAGTTCGAAGTAAATTTATTATCAAAGCACGTATATCACTATATACAACCCTGTGATTGATTTTCTTGTAGGCATACTCAGTAAATCTATACAGACAGACAGACAGACATACTTTATTGATCCCGAGGGAAATTGGGTTTCGTTACAGCCGCACCAACCAAGAATAGTGAAAAAATATAGCAATATAAAACCATAAATAATTAAATAATGAGTTAATCATGCCAAGTGGAAATAAGTCCAGCACCAGCCTATTCGCACAGGGTGTCTGACACTCCGAGGGAGGAGTTGTAAAGTTTGATGACCATAGGTAGGAATGACTTCCTATGACGCTCAGTGTTACATCTCGGTGGAATGAGTCTCTGGCTGAACGTACTCCTGTGCCTAATCAGTACATTATGGAGTGGATGGGAGTCATTGTCCAAGATGGCATGCAACTTGGACAGCATCCTCTTTTCAGACACCACCGTCAGAGAGTCCAGTTCCACCCCCACAACATCACTGGCCTTACGAATGAGTTTGTTGATTCTGTTGGTGTCTGCTGCCCCAGCACACAACAGCAAACATGATAGCGCTGGCCACCACAGCCTCATAGAACATCCTCAGCATCGTCTGGCAGATGTTAAAGGGCCTCAGCCTCCTCAAGAAATAGAGACGGCTCTGACCCTTCTTGTAGACAGCCTCAGTGTTCTTTGATCAGCCCAGTTTAGAATAATAACCATAACAGAATCAAAGCCAGAACGTCCAGGTGGGGTGTTCAACCAGAGTGCAGAAGGCAGCAAACTAAGCAAATACAAGAAGAAGAAACAACAACAATAATAAATAAATATTGAGAACATGAAATGAAGATAACTTGAAAGTGGGTCAGTTGGCTGTAGGAACATTTCAATAACGGGGACAAGTGTAATTATCCCTTTGGTTCAAGTGCCTGATGGTTGAAGGGTAGTAATTGTTCCTGAACCTGGTGGTGTTGAGTCCTGAGGCTGTTGTACCACCTTCCTTGTTAATTTAAAAAAAATTCCAATGGAACTATTTTCAAGGTTTGTTCTTGTATGAGTGGTTTTATTGCTGTAATCATTAGATTTGTAGTAAACTAGTTGTTGAGTCACATGGGTGAAGTACTTGATTAAAGTGGATTGTCTTTAAAAAAAAACCTTGAAAACCAGTGTCCTAGAACATGCTGTTTGTTATGGTGTCTTTACTCATTTAAACCCCAAAGATGGAATGTACTTTCTATACATTTAACACTTATATGCTCTCTACTTTTTGATTGCCACTAATATGAATTAACTGGAACAAGGTTTGATCGGCATTTCAAATATATTTTTTGGTATTGATTTGTATTTCATTCCAGTTATTGATTTCCCCCAGGAAAGGGAAAGAACTTTTAGCATTAGACCTGATAGAGCCCATTCAATTTTGTGGTTTCAGTAAAAGTATTGTTATTCTTAATTCAACTTGTACAAGCTTTCTTCATAACTCTTTGGTTCTAGGAAGCAAGCTATTGAACTTTCTTTAAACTACCTCCAATTCTTACGAGGAGTCCAAAACCATACCAGTACTCCAAATGTGGTATCACCATTGCTGCATGTAGCCATAGCACAGTTTTATTCACACACCACCTCCTTTGTAATTCCATTTGCTTTCTTAATACTGTGTACATGGCACTCAGATGTCTCCATCTGTATAGTTATGTGAATTAGACTTATTGCTAGGAAGTTCCCCACATTTTTCTCCATCTACCAAATTTTTGCCACTCACTTTTCATAGTTTATATCTTTTGAAGATTCTGTCATCACAATTTGCTTTCCCACTTTTGTTTTGGCAGCAAATTTAGCTGCAGTGCTGTCCCTTTTAAGTCACTAAAATTATTATAGATAGCTAAAGTCCTAATATTCCTGTGGCACCCCACTCGTTAAGCCATTCACCCATTTATCCCACATCTCTTATGTTAGCTAACAAATTCTTGATGTTAATGTATTGTTCCCAATACCACGATTTTTGGTGCAGTGACCTTTCAGGAGATACTTATTGAATGCCTATTGGAAGTTTATCTACTGGTTCTTCCTTGTCACTCTAACTGCGACATCCTGAAAGAACTCTAATAAATTGCCCTTTCACGAAACCATTTGACACTGTTGATTGAAAGTGTATTTTGAATTTCTAATATAATATTACCTAAATGGATTCCAGCATTTTCCTCAATGACATCTTCTGCTAACTAATCTATAAATGTGCTTTCCGTCTTCTTCCTTTCTTGAACATGGATGCTAATTCAACAGCTTTCCAATGCTCTGGGATACACTTTGGAAGATTATGACCAATGCATTCCGTAGCTCTGAGGCTATAACATTTAAGGCCCTTGGTTGATAGCCATCAGCTTTAGGCAAATAATCTTAGATCAAATGCCACTACTTTCCTTGGTGATTTACTTAAGCCCTGTGACTTTTTTACTTTGAAGTTCTATTTCCTATAAGGTACCTTAAGCTATTTTTGAAGACAAATTTAAAAAATTGAAACAATTTGGATGAGTGAGTCAAAGAAATGTATTTTAGAGCACATTTGGAGCACAATGGAATTGTTTAAGGTAAATTGCTGTTATGTGGCTCCGTTTTCCTTACAACCCAATACTTGGAAGCCTCAGGTATATGTTTGTAACAGGAGATTAGAATTCAGGAAAGTAGAAGTAAAGCATATTCTGAATACAGTAGATCCCAGTTAATTGGGACACATTGAGACCAGGACAGCGGCTGCCCCGTCTAGCTGGAAATAGAAACATAGAAAATAGGTGCAAGAGTAGGCCATTCAGCCCTTCAAGCCTGCACCACCATTCAGTATGATCATGGCTGATCATCCAACTCAGAACCCTGTACCTGCTTTCTCTCCATACCCCCGATCCCTTTAGCCACAAGGGCCATATCTAACTTGCTCTTAAATATAGCCAATGAACCAGCCTCAACTGTTTCCTGTGGCAGAGAATTCCACAGATTCACCACTCTCTGTGTGAAGAAGTTTTTCCTCATCTCGGTCCTAAAAGGCTTCCCCTTTATCCTTAAACTGTGACCCCTCTTTCTGGACTTCCCCAACATCGGAAACAATCTTCCTGCATCTAGCCTGTCCAATCCCTTTAGTTAATAGTTAATAAGATTTTTTAAAAAGGCAGACTACAGTTTAACTGAGTAACAAATTAGGTATTTAAATGAAATGCAGAACAAGCTAGAACTTACCAATGCTACTACAGTACAGTAAGACTATATTTGTTCCCAATAGTGATCTACAGAGGAATTCATCCCATTTATGCTGCCACATAAGATCTTTTTTTTTCAACTTGTGTCAGATCTTTTTGTGTCATCTTGGCAAGGGTCTGAATTTCCTTAAGTCGAAATAAAAGTACAGAATGATCAAAATCACCATTTTTTAAAAAATTGGTGTCCATCTGCCCAGATGAATAATGTAACCCAAGCATACACAACTGACGCTATTTTAAAAGCTGTTCACTCTAAGCACAGTGTAGTGTCTATCAGCCATAGAAGTGTACATGACTGACACTAGTTAGATACTGTTCAGCAGCAGTCTCCTGTCCCTGTTAAGCAGCATAGTGCTCCAAATAAACGAAGGGAATCCCAGCTACTTTCTCAATTAGATTAGATTTTTGTTCTTTGAGTTGTCCCAAATCAGCAGCTAGCTTGATCATTTGATGGCCCAATTAACCAGAATCCACCATATTTGAAAGGGTCACTATGTTATGTAGATTCTTAAAAATCAAATTTGAAGTACCAATTGTGCAACAGTTTGATATTTAGTCATACCTATGATATGTCTAGTATGGTAAAGTCTAATTATGCTTGTATACAATCATTTTCTTCTTGATCAGTGGATAGCTCTGAAATACCCTCACATCGCTATATATGTTGATACATGTCGGGAATGCTATGAGGCGTATGTCATCTATAATTTTATGATCTTCCTGCTGAACTATTTGACCTATCAATACCCAAACTTAGTGATGCTACTGGAAGTTAAAGATCAACAAAAACATCTACCCCCTCTCTGCTGCTGTCCGTCTTGGCATATGGGAGAGTAAGTAGCAATCCTTCAACTGTTTACACATCTCTTAAATGTAGTCACTAAAATGTCAGTTTTGCTACAGAAGATGAAAATTTTTTTAAAATGCTGGAAATGCAGGTCGTTTTGATTAAAAATTTTAACTAACAATTGAGTACATCCCATGCATAATTTTTTTTAAACTTTAGAATTGTCTATTTAATTTGAGTTGTACCATGTATTGCATGTTAAATGTTTTTCAGTGTTGTAGATTCAGTTCCACAAGATCCTTTTTTTCATAATATCTTATTTTCAGATTATAAAAACTTACACTTGCAGAGAACAGAATATGTCCTCAGTACTGCATGTAGTTTTTTGTATTAAACATGGGTTAGTTGCCAGACTCTTGACTCCCAAGTCTCAAATATTTTGATTTAAAGTTCTACAGTGGAGATTGGAATGCAAAGCTTAGGCTAATAATACCAGGAGACCAGTTCACTGTTGGTATTGCAAACTCTATAGTGACAGCAGTAAGATCAGGGTTGAGCAGTGAAGCAGCAGATCTAATTAAAGGGAGTGCTTTTCTATTACTTGCTACATTCATAGTTTTGTGTTCCTAATGAATACAAGTTCTGACTGACATTTTTGCATGTGCTTTACTTGATAGGGTATTGCTGTTCAGGTGCAAGCTTGGAGTTCTGCAATACACAGTTGTCAGACCTTTTACAACAATAATTGCTTTGTAAGTAATGTTTTGAAGGAATGAATGAAAATATTTACCATTGTTTCTTTTGTTTATGTATGACTCCAAACCCACTTTAATCACCACTTTTTTCCAGTTGAATATGCTAAATTAGTTTTAAGCTCTTTTTTTAAATGTTGCTTATTGTCACAATGTCTGTGAACATCAAACTTGTAATTTGTTTTGCTAGTCTGGCATCAGACAACAACTGTCATGGCCTGAATGGCTGACTAAATGTAGTTAGAGTATGGGGTGGAGCTGATGTTGGTTATACTTACCCTTGCAGTAAATTTGGAGGGCTTTGCAGAGTCATCATCTATTCAGTGTCTTGAATTTCCTGCTGCTGAAGCACGCAGGAGAGAAGGAATCACTGCTTTGTGCTCAACCATGAATTTTATGCCTGTCCAGAGTCTTGGTCTTCAAATACCCTTTTCCTCAATCTAAGATTGTGCTGATATATTAAAAGCAGTGGCATCATCATTTACCTTCACTGAGGGGCAATTCCCAGGACACGAGAAAAGGTTTGCATTTTCCAGGGTTGCACTGCACACCTACAAAAGTTTGGGCACCCTGGTCAAAATTTCTGTTACTGTGAATAGTTAGGTGAGTAGAAGATGAACTGATCTCCAAGAGTCATAAAGTTAAAGATGAAACATTCTTTTCAACATTTTAAGCAAGATTTGTGTATTATTTTTGTTTTTTACAATTTTAGAGTGGGGAAAAAAGGAAAGGAGCACCATGCAAAAGTTTGGGCACCCCAAGAGATTTAAGCTCTCAGATAACTTTTACCAAGGTCTCAGACCTTAATTAGCTTGTTAGGGCTGTGGCTTGTTCACAGTCATCATTAGGAAAGGTCAGGTGATGCAAATTTCAAAACTTTATAAATACCCTGACGACTCAAACCTTGTTCCAACAATCAGCAGCCATGGGCTCCTCTAAGCAGCTGCCTAGCACTCTGAAAATTAAAATAAATGATGCCCACAAAGCAGGAGAAGGCTATAAGAAGATAGCAAAGCTTTTTCAGGTAGCCATTTCCTCAGTTCATAATGTAATTAAGAAATGGCAGTTAACAGAAATGGTAGAGGTCAAGTTGAGGTCTGAAAAACCAGGAAAAATTTTGGAGAGAATTGTTCGTAGGATTGCTAGAAAGGCAAATCAAAACCCCTGTTTGACTGCAAAAGACCTCCAGGAAGACTTAGCAGACTCTGGAGTGGTGGTGCACTGTTCTACTGTGCAGTGACACCTGCACAAATATGACCTTCATGGAAGAGTCATCAGAAGAAAACCTTTCCTGCATCCTCACCACAAAATTCAGCATCAGAAGTTTGCAAAGGAACATCTAAACAAGCCTGATGCATTTTGGAAACAAGTCCTGTGGACTGATGAAGTTAAAATGGAACTTTCTGGCTGCAATGAGCAAAGGTATGTTTGGAGAAAAAAGGGTGCAGAATTTCATGAAAAGAACACCTGTCCAACTGCTAGGCACAGGGGTGGATCGATCATGCTTTGGCTTGTGTTGCAGCCAGTGGCACGGGGAACGTTTCATTAGTAGAGGGAAGAATGAATTCAATTAAATACCAGTAAGTTCTGGAAGCAAACATCACGCCGTCTGTAAAAAAGCTGAAGATGAAAAGAGGGTGACTTCTACAAAAGGATAATGATCCTAAACACACCTCAAAATCCACAATGGACTACCTCAAGAGGCGTAAACTGAAGGTTTTGCCATGGCCCTCACAGTCCCCTGACCTAAACATCATCGAAAATCTGTGGATAGACCAGAAAAGAGCAGTGCATGCAAGACGGCCCAAGAATCTCACAGAACTAGAAGCCTTTTGCAAGGAAGAATGGGCAAAAATCCCCCAAACAAGAATTGAAAGACTCTTAGCTGGCTACGGAAAGCATTTATAAGCTGTGATACTTGCCAAAGGGACTGTTACTAAGTACTGACCATGCAGGGTGCCCAAACTTTTGGTTCGGGCCCTTTACCCTTTTTGTTATTTAGAAATGGTAAAAGATGGAAATAAAAAAGTAATCTTGCTTAAAATATTAAAGAATTTTGTCATCTTTAACTTAATGTCTTTTGGAAATCAGGTCATCTTTTACTCGCTTAGCTATTCACAGGAGCAGAAATTTTGACCAGGGTGCCCAAATTTTTGTATGCCACTTTGTTTTTGGAGGGCAGTGGGGGCAAGTTAGTAGAGGATTGGTTTATTATTGTCATGTGTGCCAAGATTCAGTAAAAACTTGGATCTTGATCTTGTGGATACATGCATTATCTACAGCTAGGCTACTGAGGTTTAATAGACAACAGACAGTAGGTGCAGGAGTAGGCTATTCGGCCCTTCTAGCCAGCACCGCCATTCACTGTGATCATGGGTGATCATACACAATCAGTACCCCATTACTGCCCTCTCCCCATATCCTTTGACCCCCACTATCTATGAGCTCTATCTAAGCTCTCTTGAATGCATCCAGAGACTTGGCCTCCACTGCCTTCTGGGGCAGAGCATTCCACATATCCACCACTCTCTGGGTGAAAAAGTTTTTCCGTATCTCTGTTCTAAATGGCCTGCCCCTTATTCTTAAACTGTGGCCTCTAGTTCTGGACTCACCCATCAGCGGGAACATGCTTCCTGCCTCCAGTGTGTCCAATCCCTTAATAATCTTATATGTTTCATTTAGATCCCCTCTCATCCTTCTAAATTCCAGTGTATATAAGCCCAGTCGCTCCAATCTTTCAACATATGACAGTCCCGCCATTCCGGGAATTAACCTTGTAAACCTACGCTGCACTCCCTCAATAGCAAGAATGTCCTTCCTCAAATTTGGAGACCAAAACTGCACACAATACTCCAGGTGGGGTCTCACCAGGGCCCTGTACAGCTGCAGAAGGACTTCTTTACTCCTATACTCAATTCCTCTTGTTACAAAAGCTAGCATGCCATTAGCTTTCTTCACTGCCTGCTGTACCTGCATGCTTGCTTTCATTGACTGATGTACAAGTACACCTAGATCTCATTGTACTTCCCCTTTTCCTAACTTGACTCCATTTAGATAGTAATCTGCCTTCCTGTTCTTGCCACCAAATTGGATAACCTCACATTTATCCGCATTAAACTGCATCTGCCATACATTTGCCCACTCACCCAACCTGTCCAAGTCACCCTGCATTCTCATAACATTCTCCTGACATTTCACACTGCCACCCAGTTTTGTGTCATCAGCAAATTAGCTAATGTTACTTTTAATCCCTTCATCTAAATCATTAATGTATATTGTAAACAGCTGTAGTCCCAGCACCGAACCTTGCGGTACCCCACTGGTCACAGCCTGCCATTCTGAAAGGGACCCGTTAATCACTACTCTGTTTCCTGTCAGCCAGACAATTTTCAATCCATGTCAGTACTCTGCCCCCAATACCATGTGCCCTAATTTTGCCCACTAATCTCCTATGTGGGACCTTACCAAAAGCTTTCTGAAAGTCCAGGTACACTGGCTCTCCCTTGTCCATTTTCATAGTTACATCCTCAGAAAACTCCACAAGATTAGTCAAGCATGATTTTCCCTTCATAAATCCATGCTGACTCAGACTGATCCTTCTACTGCTATCCAAATGTGTCATAATTTCCTCTTTTATAATTGACTCCAGCATTTTCCCACTACTGATGTCAGGCTAACCGGTCTATAGTTCCCTGTTTTCTCTCTCCCTCCTTTCTTGAAAAGTAGGACAACATTAGCCACCCTCCAATCAGCAGGAACTGTTCCTGAATCTATAGAACATTGGAAAATGATTACCAATGTGTCCATAATTTCTAGAGCCACCTGTTTAAGTACCCTGGGATGCAGACCATCAGGTCCTGGGGAGTTATCAGCCTTCAGACTCAACAGTCTATCCAACACCGTTTCTTGCCTAATATAAATTTCCTTCAGTTCATCTTTTACCCTAATTCCTTTGGCCACTATTACATCTGGGAGATTGTTTGTGTCTTCCCTAGTGAAGACAGATCCAAAGTACCTGTTCAACTCATCTGCCACTTCCTTGTTCCCCATAATAAATTCACCCGTTTCTGTCTTCAGTGGCCCAATTTTGGTCTTAATTATTTTTTTGCTATTCACATACCTAAAGAAGCTTTTACTATCCTCCTTTATATTCTTGGCTAGTTTACCTTCGTACCTCATTTTTTCTTGGCGTATTGCCTTTTTTGTTATCTTCTGTTGCTCTTTAAAAGCTTCCCAGTCCTCCGGTTTCACGCTCATCTTTGCTATGTTATACTTCTCTTTTATTTTTATACTGCCCTTTACTTCCCTCGTCAGCCACGGCCGCCACTTACTCCCCTTAGGATCTTTCTTCCTCTTTGGAATGAACCGAAGGTTTGGGTGTACAGTCACCATAGGCTGAGTTTCCATTTGTTTTGAAGACTCATTCCACTCCAGGGCTGACAACGATTGAGTAAAGTATTGTGGGACTGACACAGCATTGTTTGATGTCAATCTTCACTGAGAGTAGTTCTGATGAGGAACAAATTAACCATCATAGCATGCATGCCATATAACAATTACAGCACAGGAACAGGCCATCTCGGCCCTTCTAGTCCGTGCCGAACGCTTACTCTCACCTAGTCCCACTGGCCTGCACTCAGCCCATAACCCTCCATTCCTTTCCTGTCCATATACCTATCCAATTTTACTTTAAATGACAATACCGAACCTGCCTCTACCACTTCTACTGGAAGCTCATTCCACACAGCCACCACTCTCTGAGTAAAGAAATTCCCCCTTGTGTTACCCTTAAACTTTTGCCCCCAAAGTCTCAACTCATGTCCTCTTGTTTGAATCACCCCTACTCTCAATGGAGAAAGCCTATCCACGTCTACTCTGTCTATCCCCCTCATAATTTTAAATACCTCTATCAAGTCCTCCCTCAACCTTCTACGCTCCAAAGAATAAAGACCTAACTTGTTCAACCTTTCCCTGTAATTTAGGTGCTGAAACCCAGGTAACATTCTAGTAAATCTTCTCTCTACGCTCTCTCTATTTTGTTGATATCTTTCCTATAATTCGGGGACCAGAACTGTACACAATACTCCAAATTTGGCCTTACCAATGCCTTATACAATTTTAACATTACATCCCAACTCCTATACTCAATGCTCTGATTTATAAAGGCCAGCATACCAAAAGCTTTCTTCGCCACCCTATTTACATGAGATTCCACCTTCAGGGAACTATGCACCATTATTCCTAAATCACTCTGTTCTAACTGCATTCTTCAATGCCCTACCATTTACAATGTATATCCTATTTGGATTATTTCTACCAAAACGTAGCACCTCACATTTAACAGCATTAAACTCCATCTGCCATCATTCATTCCACTCTTCTAACGGGCCTAAATCTCTCTGCAAGCTTTGAAAATCTACTTCATTATCCACAACGCCACTTACCTTAGTATCATCTGCATACTTACTAATCCAATTTACCACCCCTTCATCCAGATCATTAATGTAAATGACGGACAAATGCCATCAGGACACATACAAAATGGGCATAAATTTCAGTGGACAGCCAAATTTTTAGGGTGTTTCATTGTGTTTTTCAGCTGATGAATTAAAAGCTGTAATGAGGTTGAGAAACGCCACATGTGGTGGCTCGTGGTGAACCCAGTGTTATGCTAAAAAGATCATGTTCACTATGTCTTTGGATAGGTGAAATCTGCAATACAATTTGGGGTGCAGCTCTCCAATCTCTAGGAGCAAAAGGAGATTGAGAAGATTGCTGACTTTCCCTTTAGTTGTTGTGCAAACTACAAATCTGTATACCAGATGATAGGTTTTTATGATGATGCTATTCAAGGAAGAAAATCTTCTTCCTTAGTCTGACCTACAGTTGCAAGAAAACGTTTGTGAACCTTTTGCAATTACCTGTTTTTGTGCATTAACTAGTCATAAAATGTGGTCTGATCTTTATCTAAGTCACAATAATAGATGAACACAATCTGCCTAAACTATTAACACAATTATACTACTTGTCATTACTGGGTACACCATTTAAACAATCACAGTCTGGGTTTAAAGAAGTATGTGAACTTCTGAGGTAATGCCTTCTACAAAAGCTATTTGGAGTCAGGTGTTCCAATCAATGAATTGAGATTGGAGGTGTGGGTTGTAGAGGTGTCCTGCCCTTAAAAAAAGACACACAAAGTCAGGTTACTGACAGCTGCGCTTCTTAAGAAAGATCTCTTGATATCAGAATTGAGGTTTATTAGCAGCAGCAGTTCAATGCAATAGATAATATAGAAGAAAAAAATAATAAATCAATTACAGTGTATATATGTTGAATAGATTATAAATCGTGCAAGAAAAGAAAAATATTAAAAAAGTGAAGTAGCGTTCACGGGTTCTATGTCCTTTTAGGGATAAGCTGGCAGAGGCGAAGAAGCTGTTCCTGAATCACTGAGTCTGTGCCTTCAGGCTTCTGTATCTGCTCCCTGGTGGTAACAGTGAGAAAAGGGCATGCCCTGGGTGCTGGGGGTCCTTAATGATGGATGCTGTCTTTCTGAGACACTGCTCCTTGAAGATGTCCTGGGTACTTTGTAGGCTGGTACCCAAGATGGAGCTAACTAAATTTATGACCCTCTGCAGCTTCTTTTGGTCCTGTGCAGTAGCACAGTAGCACCCACCCCCCAACACCAAACAGAGATGCAGCCTGTCAGAATGCTCTCCACAGTACATCTGTTGAAGTTTTTGAGTGTTTTCGTTGACATATCTCCATGGTGTCCTTCCATCTATGCCTTGATCAAAACAGCTTTCAGAGGACTTTAGAAGAGGAATTGTACAGAATAGCATGAAGTTGGAAAAGGCTACAAAAGCATTTCTAAAGACCTGAGTGTTCATCAGTCCACAGTAAGAGAAATTGTGTCCAAATAGAGAAAATTCAGCACTGTTGCTACTCTTCCCTAGGAGTGAGCATCCTGCAGAGATCACACCAAGAGTACAATGTGTAATGCTGAAGGAGGTGAAAAAGAACCCAAGGGTAACAGCAAAAGATCTGCAAAATCTTTAGATCTTCCTAAAGTCACTGAACCAGAATGCTGTTCATAGAAGGACACCATGGAGGAAACCACTACTCTCCAAAGAAAAGTCATTGCTGCATGTCCCACGTTTGCAAAGAAACCTTGATGCTCCACAATGCTTCTGGGACAGTATTTTGTTGACAGATGAGACAAAAGTTGAACTTGTTGGCAGAAATACACAGTGCTATGTTTGGAGGGAAAAAACGCACTGTACACCAACACCAAAACCTTATAACTGTGAAGCATGGTGCAAGGAGCATCATGGTTTGGGGCTGCCTCAGGGCCTGGACAGCTTGCAGTCGTTGAGGGAACAATGAATTCAAAATTGTATCAAGACACTTTACAGGGGATGTCAGGATAGCTGTCTGTTAACTGAAGCTTAATAGAAGTTAGATGATGAAACAAGACATTGATCCAAAACACAAGATTAAATCAACAACAGAATGGTTTACAAAGAAGAAAATTGGTGTTCTGAAATGACCAAGTCAGAGTCCAGATCTTAACCCAATTGAGATGCTGTAGCATGATCTGAAGAGGGCTGTTCATGCAAGGTATCCCAAAAATATTGATGAGCTGAAGCAATTTTGTATGGAGGAATGGTCTAAAATTCCTCCAAGCCAATGTGTGGATTAATCAACAGTTACTGGAAAACTTTGGTTGAAGTTACTGCTGTGCTAGGGGGTTACATGAGTTACTGAAAGCAAAAGTTCACCTACTTTTTCCATCAAAGTTATGTAATATTGGATCATTTTACTCAAATAAATGAACAAACGTTTTTGTGTTATTTATTTAATTGAGTTCTCTTTATCTAGTTTTAGGACTTGAAGATCTGATTGCATATTTATGCAGAAATAGAGAAAATTCTAAAGGGTTCACAAACTTTCCAGCACCACTGTAAGTGTGACTTTGGACCCATCCCACATGGGTGACTTTATGCATCCACTGAAATGGCTCAGCAAGCCACTTGGAGAATGAACTAAGGATCCTATCCTCATCCATGTACTTGTGGCAGCTGGATCTATCCATGATAGGCCTGGTAACATTTATTTCTACATGGTCCTCAAGACAAAGTCTTGAGGACATGTTCTATCATATTGTGTAGCTTTTTATAAAAAAAAATTGTGAAATGGAATAGCTATAGTATCCATGAGTGCTGTCTCCTAACAGCAATGGCAAAAACGTACATTGCTCTCACTTGAAACTTCTTGGTTTATATAGAGATGCAAGGCCATGGAAGATGTGACTTCAAAATTCTTATTCAAACTAGAGTTGATGGTAGATGGCGACATTTTGGCTCACAGGAAAAACTACTGGATATACATCTTGTGAGCTGTTATCGCTGCAATTTACTACATGTAGTTTCCCTTTAAGAAACAGACCTTTGAATCTAAATGCACTAGCGATCTTAAGATTTCCTGATAAATCTGAAGAATTTGGCATACTTGGCCCTCAGGAATGCCGGGACAGCAAGTGGAAGTGATGAGGTGGCTGCTGGAGTGGGAGGCTGGAAGGAGGTACCTCAGGCCAGACTGAAACAATGGAGAACATGGCCACTATTCTCAAGCAGCCTCCTGACCAATGTCCAGTCTGTGGAAAGCAAGATAAGAGAACCTAAGGACAAGTTTGAGCTTCGAGCAGCAGCCAATCTAGGGGTCAGAAGCTTGCCCAGGTTCATTGATCAAGTATTAAAGGCAGTGACTCAAGACAGTTTTTCTTTTTTTGGAGCTTTGAGCAGCAGCCAGTCAGCATTTGGGATCGATTAGCAAAAACAAACTAAAGTAAGGAAGGGGCAAGCAGAGTGTCCGGTGTTGAAATAGACAGAAAATGGAGATTTAGGGGCTTTAGCTCTTCGAGGCTTCAGCTGGAGAAGGCAGAAAAAAAGCTGCAGGTTGAGTTTCCTGCACACCCCTTTATTTCAGTTGGAACAATAGAGATGTCAGGGAGGATAGTGGAATGTCCCTCTTCCAGGATGCAAAAAGGCAGGAAGACTTCCAGTGTCCCTGACAACTACACCTGCGAGAAGTGCATCCAGCTGCTTTTTCTAATAATCCACTTTAAGGAGTTGGAGCTGGAACTAGATGATTCCAGATCATTCGGGAGGCTGAGTGTGATAGATTGGACATATAGAGAACTAGTTGCACCCAAGGTACAGGACCCAGAAGACTAGGTGATCGTGAAGAAGGGGACCGGGGTTAAAGAGCCAGTGCAGAGTACCCCTGTGCCTTCCTCTAAACAACAGGTAGATTACTTTGGATACTGTTAGAGGGGTGGGTGGGGAGGTGACCTAGTAGTGGAGAGTCACAACAGTCAAATCTCTGGCTTGGTGACTCAGAAGGGAAGTGGGGAGAACAGATGAGCTATGGCGATAGGGTGTTTGTTAGTTAGGGGAACAGAAAGGAAATTCTGTGGGCGAGAACGAGATTCCCGGGTTGTATGTTGCCTCCTGGGTGCCAGAGTCCAGGACATCTTGGATCGAATCCTCAGTATTAAAGTGGGAGAGTGAGCAGCCAGAGGTCATGGTCAATGTAGGTATCAATGACATGGGTAGAAAGAGTGAATTTCTGCCAAGGAAGTTCAGGGAGTTGGGTGTTAACTTAAGGGGCAGAGCTTCTGGGGTTGTGATCTCAGGGTTTCTACTCGTGCCACGTGCGAGTGAGGCCAGAACTAGGAAGATTATTCAGTTTAATCTGTGGCTAAGGAATTGGTGTAGGAGGGAGGTCATAAGATTTTTGGATCATTAGGCTGTCTTGCAGGGAAGGTGGGACCTGTACAGAAGAGGGTTTTCACCTGAACTGGAGGGGGACTGATATCCCAAGAGTCTGAGGAATTTGGAGAACAAATTTGTAGAGAGATCACAAGCTGTTTCAAGAAACCCAAATTTATCCGATCAGTGTTTCCGATGTAACCAAGAAATCAGTACTTTTTTACGTTCTACTTGGTCTTGTTCTAAAACTCAACCTTTTTGGACAAATTTAAGAGTTTTATTGGAACAAATTACTGGAACACAACTTCCACATAATCCAATATTATTTTTACTAGGTGATATTGAAGGGATAAAACCAAAACCCAAATTGAATAAATATCAGAAAGAATTTATAAAAATTGCATTGGCAGTAGCCAAAAAGGCTATTGCAGTTACTTGGAAATCGGATACATACTTAAATAGAGATTGTTGGAAGAAGGAAATTTATGGCTATATTCCACTTGAAAAAATTACTTACAATTTAAGAGATAAATATGAAACATTTTTGAAAATTTGGCACCCTTATTTACAAAAGACACGATTAAATATATAGGTGCTCCGAAGATGAAATAATTGGTTATTGGGGAAATAAATAAATATATATATACTAAAGTTATTGGGAACTCCATGGAGCATGTGGGGATCTTCCGATATCCAGGTACTCTTTCTTTCTTTTTTATATAGGGATGTTAGGGGGAGGGGGGTAGGGTATATATATTTTTTTCATAAATTTTCTTTTATTTCTGTAATTATTTGAAAACTCAATAAAAAAGTTAATTTAAAAAAAAAGAAACATAAGTTTGTTTATAGGAGGTGATTTTAACTTTACACATATTGAATGGAAAGGGACTAGATGGGTTAGAGTTTGTCAAATGTGTTCAGGAAAATTTCCTTAATCAGTATGTAGAAGTCCCAATGAGAGAGTGTACAATACTTGATCTGCTATCAGGGAAGGTGACAGAACTTTGTGTAGGGGAACACTTTGCATCCAGTGACTACAAAGCAATTAGTTTCAAAGTAATATGCAAAAAGGTAGGTTTGGTCCACAGATTGAGATTCTAAATTGAAGAAAGGCTAATTTTGATGGTAAGTGATCTGGTAAGTGTGGATTGAGACAGGCTGTTTTCTGGCAAAGGTGTACTTGGTAAATAGGAGGCCTTCAAAAGAGAAATTTTGAGGGCACACAGCTTGTATGTGCCTGTCAGAATAACAGGTAAAGATAACAAGTGTAGGAAACCTTAATAGGTATAAGCAGGTAGGAAAAAATGTGGTGCTTATGGAGTATAAGAAATGCCAAAAAGCACTTAATAAAAAAATCAGGAGGGCTAAAAGAAGGTATGAAATTGCCCTAGCAGACAAGGTGAAGGGAAATTCTAAGGGAGTATACAGATACTTTAAGAGCAAAAGGATTGCAAGGAACAAAATTGGTCCTCTGGAAGATCAAAATGGTAATCCATGTGTGGGGCCAAAACATATGGGAGAGATCTTATGTAAATTTTTTGGCATCTGTATTTACTCAGGAGATGGGCAGAGTCTATAAAAGTGAAGCAAAACAACACCAAATTCATGAATCCTGTACAGGAGGAAGTGCTTGTTGTTCTGAGGCAAGTCCGAAGGATCTGTTTCTGTGCTGTACTTTTCTAGGACACTATTGCTGCATCAGTGGGATATGAGGGATTGCTGCGTTCTTGGTTTCACTGAGACATGGCTCATTTCCATGCACCCCAAATTGTAGTGTGGATTCCATCCATCCATCCAGTGAACATGATATTTCGAGCATGGCGATAATACTGGGATCACCACTAGCCACTACATGTGACCTTTTTTAAGCTTTTCATTTTATCAGCTGAAATATGCAATGGAACACCCTACAAATTTGGCTGTCCACTCCAGTCACTGCACTCAAGCCCAAGGGGTTCTCAATACACTGATGGACAGGATGGCAGCATCAGGAAAGGGTAGAGGTGGTAGCCTCTGCTTCAAGATGAGCTCATTGTGGTTATTGAAAGTTTTGGTCATCTTGCATTTTTGTTCTCCCGACGTAGAACACCTAATGATTAAGTGCAGATCATTCTACTTATTTGAGCATTCTCCCCTGTGATCCTGACTATGGTTTGCATACAGTCAAAGGCAGTTATCAAGCTAGCACTTGATGTATTGAGTACCATCATTAATGAACAAGAAAAAGTTTACCCTGGTGCCTTTCATGTCCTTGCTGGGGTTTTCAGTCAGGCTAGCTTAAAAACTCAGCCCAGCTACCACTAGTACATCACCAGCGGACCCAATTCACTTGACCACTGCTACATTACCATCAAGAATGCCTACCATTCCATCCCTTGACTGCATTTCGGGAAATCTATCCATGTATAGATCAATGCACCAGGGGTAAGAAAAACACAGGAGGTCGAGCTGTGACTGCAGAGCTGCTTTGAGTTGATGGACTGGACCATTTTCAAGGGCTCACTAGTGAACCTGGACAAATATGGCACCATTGTCACGGTCTTTATAAAGGCGCACATTGACCAGTGTGTCCCCTCAAAATCATTGTCTTTCCCAACCTGAAATCTTAGGTGAACCAAGGGATTCACAATCTGCTGATAGCTAGAACAGTGGTATTTAGGACTGGCGACCCTGGAAAAATAGAGGACCTTTGGGAGGTCATCTCACATGCAAAGTGGCAATTCCAGACTAAATCTGAACATGGAGGGATGCTCAACAACTGAGGCAGGGCTTGAATGCTATAACCTCCTACAAAGCAATATAAATCACAATGAGCTTTTGTGCCAAGGCTACCTCAGTGTCACTTGTGTTCACTTCAGCCAACAGTGCAAGATGGCACTGGCGATACACAGTGACATTTTCTGGGCAGTTCACAAAACTTCCAGATATACTTCAGAACATGGAGGTACCTTCACAAACATCTGCACACCTTAACGGCTTTGTGATCTCAGTCTCTGAGGTTGTGTGAGAGGCATGCTTCAGGATTGTGAATCCACAGGAAGTGTTTAGCCCAGAGAGCATATCTGTCCGAGTATTGAAGATCCGTGCTAATCAATTGGCTGGAGTATTTATGGATATCTTTAGCTTCTCACTTCAGTCTGAGGTACCCACCTGCTTTAAGCAGGCATCAATCATACCAGTGCCCGAGAAGAATGTGGCAACCCGCTTCTATGACTATCATACAGTATCACTTACATATACTGTGATGAAATGTCGAGAGAAGGAGGGGGTCAGTAGCTTTAAATTCCTTGGCATTATCCTATCAGAGGATCTGCCCTGGGACGTGCACATAAGTGCCATTACAAAAAAAAGGCACAACAGTGCCTCTACTTCTTAGAAGTTTGTGCCAAGTCAGCATGTCAACAAAAAGTTTGACAAACTTTTATTATTACACAGTGGAGAGTAACCTAACTGGCTGTATCATGGCCTAGTATGGAAACAACAATGCCCATTATTTGCACAGTTTGTCTTCTGCACATTGATTGTTTGTCCGTCTTTATCTGTTTATGTATAGGTTATCATAAAATTCTGTTGTATTTTTCCTGTAAATTCCTGCAAGAAAATGAATCTGAAGGTGGTATATGGTAACACATGCATACTTTGAACATTCGTAGTGCTAAAGATTTTGCTATACCAAGTAAGTTAATGAACAACACACAATGCTGGAGTAACTCAGCAGATCAGGCAACATTTATGAGGGATAATAAACAGTCAGTATTTTTGGGCCAAGATCTTTCACCAGTACTGGAAAGAAAGGGGGCAGAAGATAGAATAAGCTGGGAGGGGAGGCATACAACCTTTCTGTGAGCATGGCTGATGTGTAGTTGGTATTTGGTGCATGTGGACACATTTAGTAGAGCCCAAGTTACGTGGTTTGAAATTTGGAATCAGCAGCATCAAAATTTGTGGATGACGCCAATTTTTGGAGGGTTATATGGGGAAGTTTCACAGTATGTGAGCAGAAATGTGTGTTTACTTAGATTTTAAATGAAGGTTGATGGTCCTGATCCAAATCACTGGCGAAAGTTGGCATGATCTGGTACGGCGTTCATTTTGTTTAAATAATTATCACACGTTGACATTTGGGACTATTCAGTTATAACAAAAGCAGTGTGATTCTATTAACTATTTAAGGAGGCTACCAGAGAATGGTGCGATATTCTTGATACTTAGCTTTACTTTAGATTTTTGGATGCCAATCTTACAAGTATGCTATCAAGTAGTGTGCTTTATTCAAGGCCAGTAATTGAAATTTCTTTTCGTCTATAGAATCTGCGAACTCATTGGGGTTTATGATGAAGGGAACTTTAGTTTCAAGAATGCTTGGACATACTTGGTTATAATTAACAATCTTTCACAGCTAGTAAGTCTTGATATACGTATATGCTTATAAAAAATGTAATTTTTATTTTCCTGGTTTGTTGCACTTGATTAAATTTTTTGAAAACAATTTGTCTTTTGTTTTGGTCTTAAGTTCAAGAATTTCGCTGTAAAATGAAGTTTTAAGGTTTGACTAAATTTTGAAAAGAAACAGCTTTTCAAACATAATTCCTGATTCTTTCAAAATCATAAGCATGTTTGGTTATATTTTTCTATATTAAAGATGCAGAAGTGCTGCTATTTATTCTTGTAATGGTGATTATACTGTTCTTTGTTTTTCAAGTTTGCCATGTATTGCCTTGTGCTATTTTATAAAGTGCTGCGAAATGAATTGAACCCCATCCAGCCAGTGGGCAAGTTTCTCTGTGTGAAGCTAGTTGTTTTTGTATCTTTCTGGTAAGTTGTTTTTAAAAATGTTTTATTCTCCTAAGGCTTTTTATTCCTTGGTTTAAAACAGACAGTAGTTTCCTTAAAGCTGAATTTAATAAATTAGTTGAATACATTAATGAAAAAAATCAAAACCCAAATTGTTGAATTGTGTTTTTGATCATTTTATCACGATTATTAAAATTTCCTTTTCAATCATTTTAGGCAAGCTGCCTTTATTGCATTACTTGTGAAAGTTGGGGTCATATCTGAGAAACACACTTGGGACTGGGAGAGTGTAGAAGCTGTGGCTACTGGTCTACAGGTAACTTTAGCAGTTATATTTGTACAGCACCCTCAAAAGTAGCATCTTTTATGGAATCTGTTTTAGTTTGCAAGGATGGCTGTTTAGGAACAGATTATTTTAAAGCTACCATTGTTGAGAAGAATAATTGTATATGGTAGAATTTTATATAAAGAATGAATCATCTAGTTTGGAAAAGTGAACAATTTTGAAGGTTGTCTTTGCTAGTGTTGGACCTCTGATAATGTTCTGATCCTTGGGGTTTTCCCAGGAGTCAGGAATGACAAGCCATCTTAATTCTAAGATTTCAGTTTCTTTTAAAGTACAAAACAACTATCCAGATACTAAATAAAGAGCTGAGAAATGATGCCAAGAGGTGAATAGATGCAACAGCAATAGGAATAAAGATGGCGCCTCTGAAATGTATATCACTTTTATAGATGAAATTAAGAAAATTCCTTGGATAGAGTATAAACTAGTTAATAGGCTGATTAAAACTATCATATCATGTGGGTAACGTGCTAATACTTAGCCAATGAAAACTAAGAAAGGTGATACAGCAGTTAATTTAACTGTTAATACCGCTTTTTGCCAATAAGTGCTGATGAACCATCACATATTGTCACAAAAATAGATTAGTTTTTTAAAAAGCACAAACCTCATAACAGGAAAAAGTATTTTAAAAATTGCTGCATTAAAAGGTTTGATGGTAAGAAAACATCTCTAGCATAATTTTCTACAAATACATATCCCTTTTTAAAGCATAAAAGTCAAAGGAAGAATGTTCTACTCATGGCAGACAAGGTTATAAGTAATAGATTTTTTTGTTGCCTGAAGAGCGGTAAGCCTAAGAATTGGGAATCCAGTCACCTGATCAGGAAAGGAATATTAGAAAATGGGAGAAATCTGCAGAAAAGTACGTACATAGTCTGGAATATCTTCTGTAGACCTGTTTTGTTTTAAAAATAAATATTTAGCTTAATAACTGAAACAGGATAAATAGGGGAATGAGGAAGTAGCTGAGTAATAAAATAAAATGTGTGTCTGTATTACCTGCAGGAAAGAGTGGAGAACAACTAGTTTGAAGTGAATAAGTTAAAATAAACTAACATTAATAAATTAATGGGATTGAAGTTTGACAACCACACTCAATTTGAAAATCTACATACAAGATTTTGATAAAACTGGAAGATAGTCAAAGTAACTCCACCTTTTAAGAAATGAGGAGGAGAGAGCTAACTGCTAGCTCCAATTGGGTTCAACTGTCATGAGGAAATATGCCACAAGACTGTTTATCGGATCACTTGAGATTGGGAGGAGTATTCTGGCCTGAACTGAGTATTGGCTGTCAGAAAACAATCTGAACAGATGAGTCATTTTCAGGCTTGGCATCTGTGACCAGTGCTGGGGTCCCACCAGTTCACAATTGGTTTGAAACCAAGTTTGCTGATGACATTAAGCTGGGTGATAAAATGGGATGTGAGGAGGGTGCAGAGAGAGCTTGCTTGATTTTCCATGTACAACAGACCCACCATCCCATTCGTAAAGCTTGGAAGAATGATAAGAGACGTCATTGGAACATTGAACATTCTTGCACTGCAGATGCAGGATGCCCCCTCAGGCCAGGGAACACAGTCTCAAAATAAATGGTCACCCATAAAAGATCGAAGTTGAAAGAAACTTCACTCAGAAAGTGGTGAACGTTTGTGATTCTCTACCCATGAATATGCTCAAGGCAGAAATTAATACATTTTTGAAGCCAAATGGGATTAGCACAGGAAAGTGGCTCTGAGGTATGATATTGATTAGCCATGAACTTACTGAGTGGTGGCGTGGCCATTAGACCTGAATGGCCTACTTCTGTTTCTTGCAATCATATTTCTGTCTTCAAAGTTAATTTAGTTTTGAGAGTGAGAGTACAGCTTGTCCCTAGTTATTGAAGGATTTGGGTTCTTATCCTTTCATGCAAGAATTCAGATGGTAGGTTGTACAATAAACCGTTCGTCTCACTGAGGATACATTACAGAAATACCACAAACATGTACTGTGCTGGTAACTCTTTGCTTTTTATTATTCTGCTGGTAGCCTTCAACTAAGAGTTGTAGTAAATAGAGAGAAATGTCAGGAGGCTGGTCAGTCTCCTCCCTGTAAGAATATAGTAAATCAAAAGCTTGTTATTGCATGCTAGTTACTTATTGAATCTATGCTGCCAGATGGAAGAATGCAGTTACTTAGAAGTATTTTTTCCATTATAGTGTTTTTTGCTTAACAGGTATATTTTTCTGATCAAACAATGTGTTTGATATTACTATTTTGAGAGCCAGCCTTCAAGTATATTTCCTACTTTCAAATATTAAAGCGTTCACCACTAGTGATTTATATAATGTTAGTATGCAAATGATGGGATACTGTCAACAACTATTACTGTGTAAAATAGTGATCAACGTTCTAGGTGTGCAATTTTAAATATAGAGAGCACAATAGAATAATTAAACACAAAATGTACATTAATTTCAAGTTCCAACCATTTCTCACCTGCTGCTTCACCTGCACCACTGCTCGCCTCTCCATTGTTAGTGCAAATCATTTATTAATAAGCTGTAAGGTACTTAGTTTTCTTTCTATTGTTTTTTTGCCACCAATAAGTAGTCACTGGGCACCATGAGTGCCATCTTAAACTGCATATTTCTGTTCAATCTATCCAATCCACCAAAAAAATTTTCCTTATACCTGTAAGGAGTTTGTACATTCAAACCCTGTGACCATGTGGGTTTCCTCTGGGTGCTCTGGTTTCTCCCACATTACAAAGATGTACGAGTTAGGGCCATGGAGTTGTGGACATACTATGTCAGTGCCAGAAACGTGGCGACGCATGGAGGCTACCCAGCATAAATCGTGCTGATTCGACTTGATACAAATGACACATTTCACTGTATGTTTTGATATTTTGTACATGTAACAAGTAAAGCTAATGTAATCTAAATATGAACTCATTGATGCTGCTATAGTTTGGAAAAAGTACTGCTTATGTAAATGAAATACCGGTAAATGATTTGAAATTCCAGTTAGGAATGGCAGCTGCAACTGAACTGCTAGAATGGTTGGGAACTGTATTTGGTAGGATTTTGGCATGTTTGCATATATGAAATTTTAGAAATTGGTTGCTGAGAGATGGGTTGGGTTGTAAAAAGTGAGGACAAATCCAGTGGGCCCCAAGAACTTCAAATATGACTTTGTTATCAGTGAATTCTGTAACCTGCTGATGTTCCATTGCACATCACACAAGGAACTTGGGAAAAGCTCTCAAAATTAAGGTAAATTAAGGACATGTAAAATGTGTTTGAGGAGCAAAGGTTTTTAAAATTACAAAGACTTATTGATTCTTTTGAATATTTTCATATGTAACCATTTGCATTATCAGACAATGTTTCATTTAGTTGCAAGATTTTCATTATGATCACTATGGTAATACTTTATGTAAACACTAATTTCCATGACCAGATTGTCTGAGTAATTATGACACAGGTTCAGCCCCTAAGTGTTCAATGATCCCGTAGAGTGTGGTGGCTGCACCAAGATTCAATACTCCATAGCACGTGGTACCAGATTTTAGAATGTGCTACTCCACAACACTTGGGTCACAATGCCTCTTTCTCTAAAGACCAAGCCAAGATCAAAAGATTGATAATCTTGCAGCAGCAGTTGATGTTAGTCTCTGTGTGTTTGTTTGAAAAGCCTAAACAGCACAGCTTTCTATGTATGCAGAATGGAACATTGTTCAGCAATGTGACCAGACACATCTTTGCAAGATAGAATCTCGCCAAACGGTGAAACTCACCGTTTGCATTCTGAGACCTCCGATGTTTGATGTACCCATACACAACAGTGGCCATTAGAACGAGCACCAATTTGGGTGCAAACCAGCCAATTTGATTTGCATCTTGTACACTAATACTAATGATCTACAACCTTTATATGTGGTTAAATAGATTGAGGAAATTGGCTAGCATGAAGAAAGGTATAAACTGAAAAAAAAAAGTAATTGGATCAACATTTTTTTTCTATTTTCCTTCTCAGGATTTTGTCATTTGTATTGAAATGTTCTTTGCCGCGATTGGTCATCATTATAGCTTTTCCTATAAGCCCTATGTGCAGGAAGCTGAGGAAGGCTCCTGCTTGGATTCTTTTCTTGCAATGTGGGATATCTCTGACATCAGAGCAGACATATCGGAACAAGTGCGGAATGTTGGTAAGGAAGATCATTCACATGTTGACATTGAAACTTTTGATCTCAGGTTGAAAGCTTTCAACCTGTTTGTAGTGCAAAGGTGTCAGTTCCAAAGTATCATCTTGACTTAGTTTCAAGTGAAGCCAGTGACAATGTTGTGTTATTTGTTTAATAGCAATCATATCAGAAGAGATACCCCAATTAAGATCATACTATATATTGTATTTTGCAAGACTAGAAGTGCATCATTTTATATGGAATCTTAAAAAGAAAAGACAGGTCTACCTAATTAGTCAGTAGAAATTATTCTTGCAAGAAACCAGCATTTAATATGTCTCTTGTTAACCTGAGCTCACCTAGCCATTGATCTAATTTTAGACAGGACTTCATAGATCCGATACATTCTTCTGAAGTAACTCAGGTTGAGCACCCCTTATCCAAAATTTGAAAATGTATGAAATGTAAAATTTTTTCTGTTGATTTGATGTCACAAATGGAAAAATTCATAAGGCACTGAGAAGGTTCCCAGGTGACGCGCAGGTCTCTGCACACCACAGGCAATTCTAACAAGTCAGGTCTAGTGAAGTTTATTGTTATTTACTATGTAGGTGTATGTTACATATATAGAAACGAGACGCCATTTCCTCGAACCACGGTGTAAAGCGCATTATACACATAACACACAATAAGTTATGAAGGTAAGGATAAAATCTGCAGATGAATCTCACATAAATAACAAACAAAAGTGAATATTAAATATTGTAAGGAATGGAACAGGTTAACCAGTGACACTTGGTATACAATGTGGCCGGGAATTCAGAAGCCTAATGGCCTGTGAGAAGAATCAGTTTCTCATCCTGACCGTTCTTGTTTTAATGCATCAGAGTCTCCTGCCTGATGGTAGAAGTCAAACTGGATGCTGGATGGATGGGTAGGATCCTTAATAATACTAAGGGCCCTGCATATGCAGCGCTCCTGATAAATGTTCCCAATGGATGGTAGGGAGATCCCTATGATCCCCTCAGCTGATCTCACAGTCCTTTGTGGGGGCTTCAGGTCTGATGATCGACTGCTCCCATCGCAGATGTAGCTTGTCCGGCCACTCTCAGTGATGCTCTGTAAAACACAGATAAGATGGAGAGTGGGGGGTGACTTGCTTGCCTCAATCTTCTTGAGAAGTTGGTGGCACTGCTGTGCTGCCTTGTTCAGGGAGCTGATATTAAGTGCCCAGGTGAGGTCATCCATGATGTGAACTCCCAGGTTCTTGGTGCACTTAACTCTCTCTACAGAGGAGCCATATATTCGCAGAGGGGGATGGTTTGTCTGCACCTTCCTGAAGTCCAGAATGATTTCTTTTGTCTTCTACGTTCAGGCTTGGGCTGTGCTTCTCACAGTTCCCCTTTATATTCCGTCTTGTCATCGTTCTTGATAAGACAGCCACTGTTGTGTCATCCGTAAACTTGATGACACAGTTTGAGCTGGATCCTGCAACACAGTCGTGCATCAGCAGTGTGAACAACAGCGGGCTGAGCACACCGCCTTGGGGAGCACCAGTGCTCAACATAATGGGATGAGAGATGCCCACACGGACTGACTGTGGCCTTACTGTTAAGGTGAAGTGTCCTCATGTGTCACAAACAGAAGTTAATGAAAAATAGAACAACAAAAAAACATTGCATAGAGCAAAACAGATCTGAGTGGTGTATGAAAATAGCAGATCTGTCTCTGTTGGAGTGAACGTGCAGCTTAACGTGAAACAAGATCTGTTGCAACAAATTGAAGCTGAAGGTAATTGTGAATATTCAGCAGGCTGGTTGAGAAATGTAAGAAAATGCACAGCATTAAATTTTTAAAGATTTATGGGAATAAATTATCTGCTGATCACAAAGCAGCAGTGAGACTTATTGGGTTTGTCAAGATCATTGCTGATGAAAATCTTAACACACTGAAAGGCTGCATCAATACATGTGTGATGAAGAAGTGTGAGATAGACTGCCTACCGGTAGCACATAAATTCAGAGTTGGGAATGATGGTGATGCCAAACAGCCACTGACTGTCCACCTGGGCAGGTGAGCTTACTTTTCTGATAATTCAATGTTAACAATTTTTATATAAAACTACCTTCATGATATATGTATGAGTTGTACATGTAATGTAAATGGATTTCATGTTTAGACTTGGGTACCATATCCAAGTTACCAAGTCTGAAAAAATATGGAGCACCTTTAGGCCCTTTGGATAAGGGTTGCTCAACCTCTATCAGGCTACTTTTCTACTTGGGATACGCTTTTCTCTTATTGCATTGGTTTAAAGATTTCCTTTGACTAGTATTTTGATATTTTGTTATGTAGTTAAACATTTGATGGGCTTTGTTATTAGCTACTTTGTATGCTGGGTATCTTTGTCTTTCAAATTGGCCCACTACCATTTGTGGAGAGTGTTTATTTTTCTTCCCAAGTCTACAGCCTGTGAGTCAGCAATGACTGGTGCTGTCAAATAGTTATAAAATTAAGAGGAATTGCTGTTTTTAAAAGTTCCCAGGAATTCATGACCAAGAGTCCTGCCAAAATGAGATGTTTCTGATTTCAATCTTCTTGAACCAGCTAACCTCAAGTCTGGACAATGGTGCAAGAACTGTATCTGGTCTCTGCTTTTGGGCTTGGGAAGTACAGATCATTGATTTGTATTCCTGACTCCTGTACAGTAAGACCTCTAAAAGTCTGCATTTAAAGTATTGGGTCAGGACTGTTTCTGCTTGGTTGATATGTTCTAGTGTAAAGAGGTAATCCATACTGACTTGCTAATTTGGCCAATTGCCTTAATACACTAATTAATTTTACCCTATTTGAATTCTTGAAGTTAACTTGCAGCCAAAACAATATAACTGACTAATACTGTCATTTCCTGGGTTATTTCCAATAACAGAAACTTTAGCATGTTTCCCATTTTCTGAAATGTTTGGAAGTTGGTTAGTTCTTTTGACATCTCATCAGACTCGGGGATACACATACTCTGAGGCACTTAAGATTTCCATTCAGTCTGAAGTAAATTTTGGGCAAAAAATATACTTCCAAATGTTTGTCTTCAGAATTAATTTCCTCTCTGAAGTTCTCTTATCCTGTTTTCATATTAATGAAACCTAAGACAGAATACTGCATTCCTGCAGTTCCCGTTACTGTCACAAGATGTCCTTCTTTCTCCAAAATTAGTTATACAGGTTGCGCACTTAACAGAAATGCTTGCTGCTGGAATTTTTGTTTGCAATTTTGGAATATTTGCATCTATATAATGAGATACGTTGGGGATGAGACCCAAGTCAAAACACAAATTTCATTGACATTACAGAACATATACAGCTTGTACAAATGCCATGAAGTGGGTTTATATATTTTTAATAATTTTGTTCATAAAACAATGTGTACATTGAACCATTAGAATTGTAAGCTATTACTACCTCAGCAGCCCAGGTGGACAGTCAGTGGATTCTGAATTTATGTGCTATTGGTAAGTAGTCTTTGTCTTACATTTGTTCATCATGTATATGTTCAGCTTTTCAGTGTGTTAGATTTTCATAAGTGATGATATCGGCAAACATTGAAATTCTCTGCTGCTTTCTGATCAGCAAACCCTTTACCATCAATCTTTAAATGTAAAGCTGTGCCCTTTTCTTAAATTTCTGCAACCAGAGTGCTGAATACTCAGTGGCCTTCAATTTTCAGTTCATTGTGACAGATTTTTGCATGTTTCATGCAACTGCATACCATTAAGTGACATATGTTCACCTTGATGCTGACAAATCCACTCCTTCAATACACAATCAAGATTTCATTTTTCACTTAATGCAGTTTTTTTTTAATTTTTCATTAAATTCTGTTCTTAACACGTGTGAAGTCACTTCTCTGAACTGTCTGTGGTTCACAGAAACCTGCACATTCCCTATGAACCCTCCCAGCACCTCGTTTAATTTTCCATTTGTAATATCATGTCAGAATTCAAAAAAATTGCATATCTTGGAGATTTCTGGAATTTTGAGAGTTCAACTTGTATACTGAATATATTACTCTTTCCTTTATACTTTCATTTCAAAAGCTGCAGGTTTAAACCAGTAGTAGGATACTGACCATTTTTATGGCTGCTGGATTCTTCTGGTTAACTCAATTTTATCATAAATTTCATAAGGAAAATTGTGTGGGAAGTCAGAGACTGATCATTGAAACCCTCAAGTTTGAGAAGTTATCATTTATGCCAGCTGTTTTTCACTTTACAGGCAAATTCCTTTGTCAGTAAAAGAGAATTACTAATTTGTAAATGGTAATTGATTTGCATCAAACAGCTGTGCATAAAGCCTATGACTTAAAGATTTTATAGTACATTCTAAGGATAAATCTTGAATTGCTGTTGCAACTGTACCAATGAACTTTATTTCATATGCAAGTGTGTCAGTCTGGACACCCCTTCAGATCTACTTAATAGTTAACACATGTATGCTTCTAACTAGTCTCTTAGCAATTACTCTTATTGCATAGCGTTTAGGGAATATTTAATTTTACAGGATTTGCTCATGGTTACACAAAGTTCCAATTAATAAATGTAGGTACAATTAAGCTGATAGTGACTTAAATCTCTTGTATCTGGATATTAGCTGCAGGGTAAATATACTTAATAATTCATAGAATTTTTATCTAAATATAGTTAATGCAACAAATCCAAGATAGTTTGTGGATCTTAATGAGGAGCAATCATCCCGTCATTATTTCTGAATGTTTAAATTTTATAGGAAGGACTGTGCTGGGTAGACCAAGGAAAACAAATGTTACTGAGGAGGAAGAGCACAATGAACATACCAGCCTTCTCTCTTCAGCAAGTCAAGACCTGAATTCTGATACTCCATCTCTCCCACCGTCTCCAAAGGGATACTATCAAGGATTTGGACAGACACACGCAGCTCTTGCACCCCATACTATTGATGATTTACCAAATGAGAAAGAAAATGAAGATGTCTTAAATTCTGTGCACAGCAAATCACCATAAAATTCCTGATCAAAGTGCTTAAATTGTTGATTAAATTTTGACTTCAAACTTGCTTTAAATCCATATCTCTGGATGGTACCATGGATAACAAGATCGAGCATTATAGATGAACTTGATGAAAATTTTAAAATAGAAATCTAATGCTGTATATTAAAACATGCTAACTATATATCATAGAACTTTGTGATATAAAGGTTGTATGAAAATCACTAACTACTGTATAGATGTCTATAATAATTTTTAATGGAAGAAATTACACAATGTTGTTCAGAGCATCATAAAATCCATCAAATATCTCCCAGATTATTGGATATGGAACGTGTCTTAATTTAAAAAGTACTTGATAGGCATTTGTACTCCCA
Source organism: Hypanus sabinus (assembly GCF_030144855.1). Classification (NCBI taxonomy): domain Eukaryota; kingdom Metazoa; phylum Chordata; class Chondrichthyes; order Myliobatiformes; family Dasyatidae; genus Hypanus; species Hypanus sabinus. Next base: position 118,473,144 of record NC_082708.1, read on the forward strand.
TACAAGGCTGCAACCAAGGAGCTGAGAAGTAGTGTTTAGTCAGAGCACCTTGACTTGTATGGACAGGAAAGGCACAGGAGGCTTCCATTTCAGACTTTTAAATATTAAGGCATCTTTGAATATAATGGTTATTTATTCAGATTCACTGTTTTCACTTCATTTTATAGTTTCACTATGATTAGTCATTTAAAGGGGCAATTCTTTGCTCAATTTGTCCCAATTCTTTAATTAAATTCTGGTTGCGGGATCTTGTGTACAAACTGATAGTAATTTTTCTTCATCTACATAACTGACTAAACTTCCACAAACCATTCATTAGGCTGTAAACCATTTTTGAATATCCTAAATGTGTCAACAGCACTTTATGCCTGCACACCGGAGGAACAGTTAGTCCAAAGTGCAATAGCTCCAGTGTGTTATATTTCAGACCCAGGAGTTTTAATTCTACAATAACAATATATATTCCCACCAATTTTGTGAGGCCAGAATGAGCAGGGCAATCTTGCTGTAGTAAATAATTCCCAGGTATTATAGGTGTTGCAAAAGGTTTGATAAATCCAGTAAATTTTATTTCTTGTATTTCAAATTTCTGAAAAAAAAATGCAGTTCCAATACCTCTACAGCTGAAAACTTGTATGGGCCTATTTTTGAGACTTAATGTTGCATGGAAGTGAAAGAGGAAACTATGGTTACTCTGTTGCCTATTCAAATTTAATACTGTAAGTACATTACCAACCTGTGTATAAATCATGCATCATAATTGTTACAAGACTTGGATGCATTCAAAATGTACTTCTTTGGATTTCCTCAATGCTGTAACTTGGAAAAGGTTGAGTGTGAATCAGAAGTATATAACTAGTATAATAGTGCTTTAACAGTAACATTTATTCATCTGCTGTATGTAAATTGTTAAAATAGAATTGTCAGTTAACTGTTAGGTTTATAATGGTAAATTAATATTGCCTTGTATTAATCACAGACCGCTAATCTGTCAAATGTTGGGCATTTTGATCAGAAATGAGTGAGATATCTTGCAATTTTTGGTTATTAAACTACATTTTACCATTTGAGTTTGATGTTAGAATCAATTAAATATACAGACTATGTAAAATTGATTTCTACCTTAATCACCATATTAATTGTTTTTAATTATTTGGGGCTATAGTGATCCAATTGGAACAATATAGAATCCTTAAAACTTGATCTAGTAATCAAAAATTTGATATATTGCTTAATTTGATAATGGCACATGCTGATAAATGTTCCTTTCCTTTAAAATTAGCAATCAGAATATGTTCTGTTAAAGCTACACTAATGCCAGCAGAAGTTGGTGTAATAATGCTTATTTACATGAAATCAAAAGTGGTTAACATTTTTAAAAATTTAATTAATTGGACATTTTCATGCCTCGGTGACTGTTCTAAAGAGCATCACATAAGTCCAGGAAACCCTCATGTTACTGCTGTTCAGCTAATGAAAATTCACCATTAAAGAATTCAAAATCATGACCCAAAGATTTGAGATACAGGATTTGTGGGGGGGGGGGGGGGAGCAACTAGTTTCTTGACACATGCTCAGATGATCCTGCTTCACATTTACTGAAATTTGTGAGACAGACTTGTTTCCTAAGAACACTGCTCACTGCAACACTGGGGTTACCTGGATATTGTTTCTGAAAGTTAAATGTGGCTTTCTTCCTTTCCAGTCTCTCATCAATATTACTACCACTATTTGTGAACCAATTTGAAAGTTATGACCTGAATCTTACCAAGACATATTTTACTGCAGATCTTGGTAAAATGTGTGCAATTATATTACTCATTGGTAGTAATTTGACTGCCATTGAACTTCAAGTTGGCCTTGCGTTGGGAAATCTACCTGCCAGTTTATCTATGCCAGTTTAAACCTGTGGAGCAGGTTTAGCAAATCTGTTCCAAAGTAGAGGAATCAAGATAAAAGATCCTTCAACCTTGGACCTGGTCAGGCTTGTCCTGTTTTAATTACATTGAAGTAGGTTTCACCTGCCGTGGGTTTTGTTTTTATATGAGTACCTTTACAGCTTTTACACCATAAAGTCATTGCTGACAATGTGAAGCTACCATATATGTATGGCTGTTTTTGCATGTATGTACATCAAATACATAGAGGATGCAGCAGCAGTTTGGTTATCTTCATGATCTAAACAGTAAAGTTAGTGTGCTGAACATCATGGTTATATTAAAATGTGCATAAATATTGCCACATAATCTGATTTTTAAACCACACTAACCAATTGTTCTGTAGTGCTAAATGAATTACTTATTTGTTCTTCAGCTTGAAGGTGGCCAAAACCATTAAACTAATATTCATTGCACACAATTCCTCGTGCTCATCTATAAAGGACACTGTTTGAAGCCTCCTTGGAAAGAGTAATTTTCACTTTGCATAATAACTGGTTATGTGATTTAATTTTACTTTAATAAAAGCTCTTAAACTTGTGTAAACAAAATGCCTTCCTGTGAATACACTATTGGGTATTCTGTATTAACATAATAAATCAGACATACTCACTTGATATGGAAATAGCTTAGAAATAGTTCTAATGTTTCAAATAATGTCTAGCAGCCAGAACATTTGATCATTTTTCATGCGTAATAATGTGAGAGATCTATTACTATTAGATATAATTATTTTGCCATTTCTCATCTCTATCTGCTTAAGGCAGATTGAGATCTGTTTGCTGAAAGAAAACATCTTCTTGATAATGTCAATGCAATAGCTAATTGTAAACCATAGGAATTATTGAACGGTTCTTCCGATGGTGACAGAAGCCAAAGGCTAATCCGCAAATGGTGAATACATGGGTGTATTTTGCAGTATTTAATACAAAGCCTA